>NC_092162.1:41047035-41367035 GCF_045791955.1 Oncorhynchus clarkii lewisi
CGGCTGTGTCTTTGTGAGATGCGTTGTGGGTGAACTGATGATCTCCGCATGTGTATTTCACACCGCAAAGCTTGGAGGAGGAGGTGTTATGGTGTTGGGGTGCTTGGCTGGTGACACTGTCTGTGATTTATTTAGAATTCAAGGCACACTTAACCAGCACGGCTCCCACAGCATTCTTCAGCGATACGCCATCCCATCTGGTTTGGACTTAGTGGGACTTCTTTTTTTTCAACAGGACAATGCCCCAAAACACACCTCCAGGATGTGTAAGGGCTATTTTACTAAGAAGGAGAGTGATGGAGTGCTGCATCAGATGACCTGGCTTCCACAATCCCCCGACCTCAACCAAATTGAGATGGTTTGGGATGAGTCAGACAGCAAAGTGAAGGAAAAGTAGCCAACAAGTGCTCAGCATATGTGGGAACTCCTTCAAGACTGTTGGAAAAGCATACGAAGAGTATGCAAAGCTGTCATCAAGGCATAGGGTGGCTACTTGAAGAATCTCAAATATAAAACATATTTTAATTTGTTTAACACTTTTTTTGGTTACTACATGATTCCATATGTGTTATTTCATAGTTTGATGTCTTCGCTATTATTGTACAATGCAGGAAACAGTAAAAATAAAGAAAAACCCTTGAATGAGTACGTGTTCTAAAACTTTTGACCGGTGGTTTATATTCCATTCTACTCTTAGTCTATGCCGCTCTGACATTGCTTGACCATATATTTATATATTCTCAATTCCATTCCTTTACTTAGATTTGTGTGTATTGGGTATATGTTGTAAAAATGTTAGATATTACTTGTTAGATATTACTGCACTGTTGGAGCTAGAAACACAAGCATTTCACTACACCCACGATGACATCTGCTAAACAAGTGTATGTGACCAATACAATATGATTTGATTGAGAACGGTAGCTAAATTTAGCAATGAATAAATTGGCTACATTTCTTTAAATTAACAATTCTGTGAACTGTCTCGTGCATGTTTTAAATTGTCACAATACCTGTTAGCATAGGTGTCAGCTAGAGATGACGTGCAGGAGCTTGCAGGGATTTGTAGTCTTGCATGATGTTTACTTTGATGCTAATTAGCATTTTCAAATCTGAGAGTAAATAGAGCCTAATATATTGATAACAGTCACCTTGTCAGAGAGAGATTTGCATGGTTATCAAAACGTCACGCCAGGGTAAGACTACAAGAAACACAGCCCTTATTTTAAGTGTTTCTAAAATTCCCAATGGGAAAAATGAATGGTGGAAAAATTATTGGAACCATTTCCCTGTTTGACCGCTAGGTTTTATGGGTATTATTACACCTCCACAGTGGGGCTCTATAGGCAGTTTTCCATTGACCCAGGTTTATTCCATAATGGAAACGCAGATAGGCCAATAGCAAACATTTTCTAAAGATCAACAAATTTTTTATATGTTTGACAGGTGGATTTGTCTTTTGTCTAACTTTCTTTATTGTGACAAATTATGATGGAAACAATGTTTTAAAAAAAATGCTGAATAATTTTGAAGGCACTTGATGTCACCCACATAACTATAAAACTCCACTCCACCCACATTTACTTCTAAATGCCTACTGCTTGCAAAATCCCTTTTTTTCAGCTATAAAATGTATGTTTCTTTGCAGGACAAGGATTGTCCTGATTTTCCAGAATACCCGAATTGCTTCGCCTTGCTTTTCTAGTTTCACCATCCAATTATTTCAGATCTACATGAGTGCAAGTTCCACCCTGGCATGGACTGTGGCGATAGGTTGGCACAGGATAATTATTAGACTGGCAAATATTAGTCAATTATTGCATTCTATACATGCAGGCTTTCGCGGGCTACCTGACACATGACACATAGGCCTACAGGCTGTGGCCAATTTATTAACGTGCAATTTGCCAAAATGGCTAATGGAAACACTTCAACCACCACATTTGTATTCGACACTGACCATAGGTTTTTGCAACAACAAAAAAATGTTTCTTAGGTGTGATGTCATTATGCTGCTTTTATCGACACAAGATAGTTAGCCTAAATGGAAACTCACCCTAGCAGGCAATTGTCGCATCTATTTTCTATGCGAGCACTTTCTAAATGTCGACAAGAAAATCACTGGACACCTTAACAGAAACATAGCCAATTGCAGATGTGGCATTCGCCTTTGTTACTGCCGAGGAAGTGGAGGCTATCGAAATTCGACATCTCATACCCGAAGCTGAACACGATCAACATGGTCCAAGGAATTAATATGCTGATGAGGAAATTAGATACCAGCCCAAGCTCTCTAACATTCACAGGAATTGTTCTGTATTTTTGTGATGGGTTTCTCAAAACACAACCAGATAGTGAGTGCATAGGCTACTAGAATGAGAATCGGTGTTTTTTGCATCATGTGAGATATGATGTGTTGTTTGCAATTTCTTCATGGCCTTGCACCTTCCTCATTATTTGTGCTTGTGCAGCATGGAGTTGTAACAGATGTGATTAAACCTAGTCCACAAAGATTCTTACTGTATGGTAATTGATTGAATGGCAGCATCGCTACAGCCGGGAGTGTAATTTCTTTAATTCTCAACCTTTATGTTGCTTTTGTCAGCATGTAAAGAACAGAATTTGATTCAAGCGCATGAAGGATAAAACACTCACTGTACAGAAAAGGAATAATTTACATGTACATCAGTTCACATACTGGGTAAACACTATGGACAGGATTAGACTATGCATGTACATCAGTTCACGTACTGGGTAAACAATATGAACAGGATTAGACTATACATGTACATCAGTTCACGTACTGGGTAAACAATATGAACAGGATTAGACTATACATGTACATCAGTTCACATAAATTACTTGGCAAACAATATGCCAAACAACATGCCAAGCAGTCAAACGCAGTTGGTATTGACCCCGCGACTGGCGTCTGGGATACTTGCTCATTAAGGGCTGGTTTCCCGGCCACAGATTAAGCCTCTAAAATTGCCAGTGTAGAAATCCCCTAAAATAAGCCATGTGTAGCTTACAATATGCATTCAATTTTATTCACACGTAATAGACAATCAACACATTTGCATTTGTTTGGTGACAACAATATTACAGACTGAACAAATAAATTGCAGGATATAACATGGGACACAACGTTACAGTAGCATCTAGTTGGATATTTCATTTATCTTATGTTAGAAATGTGGATCACATGTAGGCCTATGTAATTAGATTGTTAGGATGTAAAGATAAAGATGTATTTATACTCTAAATAGTCATCCACCCAAAAACAGTAAACATGCATTGATAATAACCAATGATAGGTGGCAACATAAAAAAAAATTGAAGAGGCTCATCTCACACAATGCTTTTGTTTCAAATTCAAGTTTCAGTTGCTGAGGAGCAACTGAAGAAATCTTCAGTTGACTGCAGTCGAAGTTCATGACCTTTGATCGTATGATTGCTGTAAAGGTCATGCAGCCGATGTAGTCAGACAATTTTTATGCCCATTATTGCAACACACTTTGAAAGTTGGTGACCATCGTTGGTCACTATCTTGACAAAAGTGAACGCGCCCATCTTCCTATAGATCCTCCCACATGCCTCTTCTGCCAAACCGGGTACCAAAAGAACCCAAAAGATTCTAATTGATTGTAGTTATAGACGTGCCGCATTCAACAAATCAGCAAGTCAGACATTTCAGAGTTTCCTAGTTATGACTAGCATGTGGCGTAACACCTGAAACATCAGAAACGTGAACCTGAACTGATCATTTGAGTAACTGTTTGGGTTTGTTTATGGGTTCTTTTGGTACCGGGTTGGCAGAGGAGGCAGGTGGGAGGATCTATAGGAGGACGGGTTCATTGTAATGCCTGGAATGGAATAATGGAACGGTATCAAACACATCAAATATATAGAAACCACATTACAATGTGGGAGACAGTCCTCCTATAGCTCCTTACACCAGCCTCCACTTCTGTTTGGAGTTATTTTGGGTACCTGATTAGGTTTTTTTGTTATTCTTTTGGGTTCTTTTGGCTATTATTGGGTTATTTTGGGTACTTTTAGGTACTTGTTGGTACTTTTGGGTTGTTTTGGGATGTTTGGGGTGATTAGTAGGACCCAATAGACATATAATTGTTTGGGAAATAGCAACAAAGTCAGTGAAATTACAAATAAGTCCAAGCAATCATGAGGCAGATCAGCTTCAGTTCAGTTGTAAATATTTAGCAACCGACAGCATTATTTAGAAACACATTTTCAAGACACGGAGCACACAACAACTACAGACATATACATGTTTCTTCAATGTTTCATACATAAAATTGCATATGCAACCCCTAACAGTGCTGAGCACCAATACACCTCCAATACATCTAACTCTTTTAAGAAATACGGTTATGGACTGGACTCTTCACAATTGAGACACAAAAATGAATAAGAAATCGATCACATATTACATATAGCTTATACTGTAGGTTATTTTTGATTTATGCATTTATGGAATATAATGTACTGTTATACAGCAAAATGTCAATGATCTAATAGGATTCATTACAATCTTCTTTCTGTTATTGTGCAGACCTTCTGGTTTATGGGAATATTTCTGGCCTCTATTACCGCATAATAGCAGACAGAGATGACATCGTCCAGAGAAGAATAATAAACTAAAACATTTTTAGCAGAGCATTGCCAGGTCCTCTTAACCCTTATTTGTTTCTCTCTCAGATTTTCTCTCCATTGTCTCTGTGCTTTGTGTCCTTGATTTCTTTCTCTCATCATCCACTGTCATTTGGGTCGCTGTTCACAGATGAAGTTGACAAGTCCTAACCCCTCTTTTGTTTTATTCTCTCTGTGCTTCATGTCCTTTAATTCTCCCTACTCTACCTACTGCTTCTCCTACTGCTCCTCCTCCTCCTACTCTTCAGTCATCCCGGTCCCTGGTCTTAGTGGAGCCACAGCTGGGGTAGTCACTCTCCAGCGACATGTTACTTCCCAGCCCACCCATCCTCCTGCGTAACAGGAAGTGTGTCCGTCTTTGCAGTAGCCTCTGCTGCTCCTGCTTCAGTTCCACGTAGGACCGGGAGAACGTATGAAAGATGGAGGTGACTGGGAATGCCATGAGAAGAATCCCGCTCAGGATACTGCTTAGCGCCACCACCTGACCCGGGATGCTCCTCGGAACCATGTCCCCGTAGCCCACCGTTGTCATGGTAATGACAGCCCACCAGTAGGTGGCGGGGATACTGCTGAACTCGTGGGTGGCGGCCATCTCGTTCTCGATGAGGTAGAGCAGCGGGGAGAAGAGGGCAATGGCCACACAGAGGAAGAGGAGGAGCAACCCAAACTCCCGTGTGCAGCGCCGCGCCGTCAGCCCCAGAGTCTGCAGGCCCAACGAGTGGCGGGCTAGTCGCATCACATATAGGATCCTCAGGGCGCGGAGGATACGGAGCACAAGGCCCACCTTATCCAGGTAACTACTTCCCGAGCCCAGCTTCTTCTCCCCCTGGTAGCTGTCCACGACCAGGGTGATGTAGTAGGGCAGGATTGCCACCACGTCTATGAGGTTCAGAGGGCGCCTCAGGAAGGCTAGTTTGTCTCGGTCCTGGATGAAGCGCAGGGTGAATTCTAGGGAGAACCAGCCCACACACACCGTCTCCACAATGAAGATGTTGTAGCACATCTGGGAGCACTTGCCCTAAGAGACACGAGATACTGGTTACCACCTGTGTATAAACATCTAGCACATACAGCAGTGTTCTATACACCAAGCCACAAGGTGTATAGGCTTTTGCTCTGAACTCGTTCTTGACTTTTGGTTGTTGCAAGAGTAGTTTGACACTAGAGGGAGCTATGGTGCTGCCTAAAATAGAAGGTACGTCATTGAGGTATGCCAAATTCTATTCCTCAAATGTCAAATTGTAGACTGCAGGGCATTGAACACAGACTCCATTCATTACAGCCCAAATATTTTATGTTCACAGCTTGTTACCAATATGTTTTATGTTCTCTGTTCTCTGCTCAGACGGTTCTTGCACAGAGTGAGGTGCTGTGAAAGTCTGTGTTGCTTTATTCAGCTACATCAAATATTTTTAAAAATCTATGTACTGAAACAAAAACATAAACAAATTCCTGAAGGTTATGTACTATTTGGGAGATTGTTTCTTAGAAATTGTTTTTCAATTGTGGATATTAAATTATTAACCAATTCAAAGCACATACGGTATGATATAAAGTGGCCTTTGAGTTGATTCTATTTCAGAAGAAAACATGCAGTATTATCACGAAACACTCCCACAGAGTAGGAAACAACTTATAGCAGTGTATCATTTCTACACAGAGTGTACAATAAGCTTGTTCTCAGACAGAACAGCGTTTAGATAGCAAAATACTCTTCTTCAATTGATTCTAACCGTCTAACAATAGAATCTATCAGGGATGCAATTTTGGAATGCTGTGCTCAGGTGCACCATCTAAAGTCCATCACCTCTGGGGTAATGAATTACCTTCTGGGTTACAAAATATGTTCCATGATGGTTACCACCAGATAACGGAGGCTAAAAATGAATTAATTGCTTTTGCTCCTGGAAGTACTCTCCTAGAACTCACAGTGAAACCAGAGAAGTGCAGTGGTGTGTGTGTGTGTGTGTGTGTGTGTCACTCCAATTTTCTTTTTCTCTGGCTACCGAGGCCAAAAAAAGAGGAATTACTGCAGTGATTCAAGTCAGCCATGATCATGAGCATGTATATTCAATTCGAACAAGACTTTTCCAAATTTTTCAGATGTGTTTTCTTTGCAAATTATAGCCCATGCACATAATCCATTATTACTTTAACTTGACAAATGCTCTTTCTGCTTTACATTACAGCTCTGATATTCAAAATGTTTTTTTTTTACAATTTCAAAGTGCAAGTTTTGTTATCAAGTGTCTGGGAAGTGTACAGAGTGTATGACCTGTTGCCCTGTACTGAGGCCTCCTGGTCCTCAAAATTTCCACCTACTTGCTCCTCCTCCTCTCTCATAGCCGGCATGGTACTGATGGACAGGTTGACAGCTGTGATGGTGACAAACAGCACCGACAGACAGGCAAAGATCTTTCCTGGCAGGCCCGAGTGGGGCCGCTCCACCATGTCCCTCAGCTTGTTCATACAATGTCCCATCCGGGTCTCCGTAGCCAGGGCGGTGGAACCCCTTCGGTGCCCGCTGGCCGTGTCCATCATCAGCTCCTCCTCCTCGTCCTCCTGGGCAGCCCGCTCCAACTCGTCACACTCATCCACCCGCTGGATGAGGCGGCGACGGCAGCACCACTCCAGGTTCTCTTCAGGGACCCCCCAGTAGTGCAGCTCCTCCCTGAAGGAGAGGGCACACATCTCCCTGAGGGACCGCAGCTTCCCAGCCCGCAGGAAAGTCAGGATGGTGCGGAAGGCACAAGGCGAGCGGTCGAAGAAGAACTCGTTTTGAGCGATGTCGTAATCATCGCAGACGCACATGATCTCGTCGAAGCTGCTGCAGAGGCGCAGCTGGCCCAGTCGGGACAGGGGGAAGTCCTCCAAGGTGGTCCAGGGTAGTTGATAACGCAGCCCACCCACGTTGATGATGACGTGGAGTTTATGGGTAGCGAAGAGCGAGGTAGCATTGGTGAGGAGGTGGTCTGAGTCCTCGGGAAGTAATTGGGCTCGTTTGTAGTAGGCCCCCTTGAGGGCCTCCTGCTCTGACAGGGGCGGGGGTTGAGGGAGGAGGAGGAGGGAGGCATCAGAGGCACAGCTCAGAGCGCTGTAGTCGTAGTCCGAGCCATCACCTGCCAGCAGCGTCATCTTTACCTATACAGGAACAACCCCTCTACCTCCATCGCTGGTCACATCCCTGTGGTCGACCTTTCTCTGGCACATGCTTACCTTTAGAAGGAGAGGAAAGGACAAACACAAAATTCTATGTATCATTATTTCATAATCTCATATGCAAAGGGTACAGGTACTGGGTAGGACTACATGTGCCACAAAGGAACGTTCGTAGATTGTTCTTTGTTGGATTGTGGGTTCCAGGACCAGGTTGAACTCTTTCCTGATTAAGATCTTTGTGTTCTTTGAGTGTTAAAGCCACCAACTGATCATATTAGACATTAAGTATTGAAAAATACTTTTGCTTGAAATTATGTTTTAAAATGTAGGATGTAGTATACATCAAACTCCAAGTTCTCCTCCACCCCAACCCCAGCAAAAATATTGTGTCTTTTTTTCTGAGGTAAAAGCACTCGAGTTGAAGTCAGACTCTGTCTGCAAAACAAACCGGTGACTCCAGAGTTCACTGTTTTGGTGAGTGACTTTTTCCTAACACTACATCTTTTCATTTAACTGAATTACCGACATAACTTTGGTAGTGTAGCTTGGTAGTTAGCTACAAAATAACGTCTCTACTTTGACTTTTCTGGCTGGTAGCAAATAAAAATTAGCTGGGAAGATAGCTAGCTGCTCGTCCTATGTCCACACAACTCGGTGGACATTTCTCTTTAGTAACTTTATTAACTGTGCTAACTTGTTTTTAGTAGCATTGGTATTCTTGGCATATTTGTTTAATGACTACCCATTATTATTTCTGATGTCAGTCAGTCATCCACAATATCTTGATTAAGATCGAAGATAATGTTGGTTAATGTAATAATGGTAGCTAGCTAGCTAGTTTTCTATGTACTGAACATATGGGGGAATGTACTTGCTAACAGAGAGGAAGAGGCAAAGCATCTTTGTTGCTAGTTAGAATTTTTAATTGACTTTATGTATCCTGCAATTTAATTTAGAAGTTCATTCAAGTGGTCTGTTCATGTCACAGATGAAGTAGGCCTAAATCCTTTGACTTTTAAATAGGATAACATATTTTTCCATTTCAAGGATTACTATGTAATCAGGACAGTCGTGAAGAGGGCACGACAAAGCCTATTCACCCTCAGTAAACTAAAAATATTTGGCATGGGTCCTGAGATCCTCAAAAGGTTCTACAGCTGTATCATCGAGAGCATGTTGGTTGCATCACTGCCTGGTATGGCAATTGCTCGGCCTCTGACCGCAAGGCACTACAGAGGGTAGTGCGTACGGCCCAGTACATCACTGGGGCTAAGCTGCCTACCATCCAGGACCTCTACACCAGGTGGTGTCAGTGGAAGGCCCTAAAAACTGTCAAAGACCCCAGCCACCCCAGTCATAGACTGTTCTCTCTACTACCACATGGCAAGCGGTACCGGAGTGCCAAGTCTAGTACAAAAAGGCTTCTCAACAGTTTTTACCCCCAAGCCATAAGACTCCTGAACAGGTAATCAAATGGCTACCCGGACTATTTGCATTGTGTGCCTCCCCAAACCCTCTTTTACGCTGCTGCTACTCTCTGTTTATCATATCTGCATTGTGTCCCGCCACCCACCACCCGCCAACCCCTCTTTTACCCTACTGATACTCTCTGTTCATCATATATGCATGGTCACTTTAACCATATCTACATGTACATAATTCCACAATCAGCCTGACTAACCGGTGTCTGTATGTAGCCTTGCTACTTTTATGGCCTCGCTACTTTTATAGCCTCGCTACTTTTATAGCCTCGCTACTATATATAGCCTGTCTTTTTACTGTTGTTTTATTTCTTTACTTACCTATTGATCGCCTAATACCTTTTTTGCACTACTGGTTAGAGCCTGTAAGTAAGCATTTCACTGTAAGGTGAAACACACCTGTTGTATTCGGCGCACGTGACAAATAAACTTTGGTTTGATTTGATGTGACCATAATGTACAGTTAACACATAACAGATGTGGAATCATATGAAAAACTAAAAACATTAATAAATCATTGATTCCCTGTCATTTCTCATTATATGTCACTAATAGGCAAAAGCCTCAATAAAATAAACCCTGTTACATGTATTGGTTGATTTTAGATGCTTGAAACGGTTGCTGATTGTGATTGATTTCCCCTGTAATGCACTTAAAAACTCTGTCTAATGGATAGGCAACATATGATTTCACTGTGATGTTGATGCTCGATGGACAACACCTGAAATTATCTGGGGTCTGGTTGTCTAGTGGATGTAATTGTAGTGGATGCCACACATAATGTTGATTCTTTACAGCCGTAGGGCAACCATGTATCATGTAGAGGAGTCATGTAACTATGATAAACACTGGGGTGAGATGATAAATGTACTTGGAACGAAAACACTGGTGAGAACTTGGCAAGACTAATTCATAGCCGAAGGTGATATAGTTACATTTACAGTACATGGGAATCAAGATCTTATAGCAAACTTCTATTTCAGGACTACTGCATAATGACACTGCATACACAGTACACATACTCACACACACACACAGATACAAACACATAGGCAGGTAGACCTAGACTCAGCAATGTGATATCATCATAAAGAGCAGGGTGACTTCCTGCTTACAAAAATGGATTTCTAATCTGCCAAGACTGCCAATATTGGCTCTTCCCAATATGAACATTCCTGCCACCTTGGTTCAACAACATTGGACAAATGTAGTTGTTCTTGATGTCACCCTACTTGTACATCATATGGCGGACCCCAATAACTTTTAGGCAGCTAAGCAGAGGCAACCCCAACCCCAGTACCCAGTTCTGTCACAACAAACTGATCATTATCGTCTAATGATGCAACACTAAACCCACACTGTTGGTCCCTGTTACATAAAGATACCATGCACACATATTTGAACACGTTTACTCATCTAGATGAATTGATATAAACATAGCCAACCATTTTATGTCAGAAAACATCTGCTATCCATTGCGTAACAGTTGCAGTGTAGTTTTTCCAGTGCTGCTTTGATTTTTTCAGCCTATATGGTAGCTATAGCACTTAGGGATGGATTGATTGCATGTGATACTTAACACTTTTTACAATACGATCACCTCTTAGTTATACAGCCGCACTCTCTGCAACTATAAAGAATAGCCTTTTGAAACACTCCAATTTCCATCTTGCTGTGTGTGAAATGACTACCAATCCCACAATACAACACACGTTTTAGCTGTGAATAAAAAACCCATATGACAAAACGCATAAAAATGTATGTATCAGAGTGCGTCACGGTCAATGGGTGGTTATTAGGTGTTTGCACTGTCAGTGCCTCGGGCCAATGATTACTTCTCTGTTTCCCACCTGTCACATTAGAGTGAACCACCCCAAGCGAAGCCAAAGATGATGTAGTACATTGACATTCACCTATTCCTCTCATTTAGCCTGCTTGGTTTCCCATGGGAGCAATCTGTGTTTGGTTTGCCACTGGTTGTTTCTAAAGAACAGAGGGCCCCATCTTAAATAGAAGGGAAAAAGTATCTTAACTTCTTTGGTGTAGGGGGGCAGTATTTTCACGTCCGGATGAAAAGCGTGCCCAGAGTAAACTGCCTGCTACTCAGGCCCAGAGGCTAGGATATGCATATTATTAGTAGATGTGAATAGAAAACACTCTGAAGTTTCTAAAACTGTTTGAATGATGTCTGTGAGTATAACAGAACTCATATGGCAGGCGAAAACCTGTGAAAAGTCCAACCAGGAAGTGGGAAATCTAAGGTTTGTAGTTTTTCAAGTGATTGCCTTTCCAATATACTGTGTCTATGGGGTCAGATTGCACTTCCTAAGGCTTTCACTAGATGTCAATAGTCTTTAGAACATTGTTTCAGGCTTCTACTATGAAAGGGGAGCGAATAAGAACTGTTTGAACCAGTGGTCAGGCTGAAAGCCTTTAGTTTAGTCACACGCGCGGCTGTGAGCCTGAGCTCCGTTCCCTTTCATTTCTAATGACAAAGGAATTGTCCGGTTGGAATATTATTGAAGATTTTTGATAAAAACATCCTAAATATTGATTCTATACATCGTTTGACATGTTTCTACAAACTGTAATGGAACTTTTTTGACTTTTCGTCTGGACTTAGTCCCCGCGCCTTGTGCACTTGGATTACTGGACTAAACGCGCAAACAAAAAGGAGGTATTTGGACATAAAGATGAACTTTATCGAACAAAACAAAAGTGTGTTGTCTAACATTGAGACCTGGGAGTGCCATCACATGAAGATCATCAAAGGTAAGTGATTAATTTTAACGCAATTTCTGACTTTTGTGACACCTCTCCTTTGTTGGAAAATGGCTGTATGGTTTTCCTTTGCTAGACGCTGACCTAATATAATCGCATGGTGTGCTTTTTCCATAATGGCTTTTTGAAATCTGACACAGCGGTTGCATTAAGGAGAAGTTTATCTTAAATCGTATGTTAAACACTTGTATCTTAGATCAATGTTTATGATGAGTATTTCTGTAATTTGATGTGGCTCTCTGCACTTTCACCAGATGTTTGTTTGAGACAATACATTTCTGAAAATAATGCGCCAATGTAAACTGAGATTATTTGATATAAATATGAACTTTATCGAACAAAACATACGTGTATTGTGTAACATGAAGTCCTATGAGTGCCATCTGATGAAGATCATCAAAGGTTAGTGATTAATTTATTTGCTATTCCTGACTTTTGTGAGCCCTCTCCTTGGCTGGAAAATGGCTGTATGGTTTTCTGTGACTAGATGCTAACCTAACATAATCGCATGGTGTGCTTTCGTAGTAAAGCCTTTTTGAAATCGGACACTGTGTTTGGATTTACAAGAAGTTTATCTTTAAAATGGTGTATATTACTTGTATGTTTGAGGATTTTTTATGATGGGATTTCTGTTTTGAATTTGGCACCCTGCAATTTCACTGGCTGTTGTCGAGGTGGGACGGGACGCTAGCATCCCACTTGTACCAGAGAGGTTAATAATACTAATAATAATGCACTTAATATGTATAGTGCTTTTCATTACAGTGTTGTCTTAAAGTTCTATATAGGCAAAAATATAAATAATTATAATAAAATACAATATGCAGTACATGTGGCACCGTGAGAGACATGGGCATAGATGTGGCTGAAGGATGCCCAGTTCAGCACCATGAACAGAGCCAGCCACCTCAGCACAGGAGACAGGTGTGCTCACTTCAGCACCATGGGCAGCGGCCCTGGCTGCAGCATAGTGGTCAGCAGCACTGTGGAAAGCTGCACTGCCTTCGGCTCTGCTCATCCAACACACCTGTGCAGGATTACTAATCAGCACACCTGCAAGGCATTCCCTAATCAACTGACTGGCACAAGAGTGCAGGCTGGACCTCACTCAAGTGAAGCAGTTAGGAAACTTTGTGGAGTAAAACTACAGAGACACTAAAAAGCTTAGCAAGTAATATCTGTCAAACTAAAAGCTAAAGTAAAAGCGTCACAACTCTTTTGTTGTGTGTTTACTCACTGCCGCTTGTGTAGTTGGGCACACCCCACTCTTCCTGACAATAAACATTCTATGTTTTGAATCAAGGCAGGAAGTGGCAATAATATGTCCTAAAGGGACTTTCCAGATGAGGACTATATGAATGACAGTATGTAGAAATGTGTTTTAAGGCTGTTTTAAAAGTTCTGATTGATTGAGCATCTCTCAGATGGCTCGGTCCCCCATAGTACGGAGACGTGTCGAATTGAAGCAGTAGGGAGTTGCTGAGAGTCCGAGGTGGCTCATTGATAGAAATGAGGTCACTGATGTAGGTAGGCCTCAATCCATTCAAGGCTTTAAAACACTACGAGGATTATTTTAAAGTTAATCGTATAGTTGACCGGAAACCAGGGGAGTTCAGCAAGGATGGGATTGTTGATTAATCCCTCTGGATAAGAGGGTCTGATAGATGACTCAAATGGAAATGAAAAGTGTACATCTGGATATGTACAAGATGGGGTGAGGAGAAACATTTCGGTCACAATGAACAGCAGCTTGAATCTGCTCAACCACTTGAACAAACTATACAGGCCACTTTTGTGATGGCCAATGACACTGCAGTTATTCTCAACAGCATTCTGTATCTTGATGGAGTACTCAAAACATATCACCAATGGTGTGATAAATAGGCCATTTTAGTTTCAACAAACAGTGTCCTATCTGCTTACAAAATCCTAAATATCCAGTAAAACGAAATGGCCATTAAATTGGCTCATTTATTGATGCTCCAAGGATATTATACTGATAGATACCAATCTGGAAGAAACATTATTGTGAGACATTATTAAAACCCTTTCCACTTCTTTGCCCAAAGACAGTAAAAAGAACACTCCACTCTAAATTGCAGAACAATTATGTCTTCTTCATGCTCCAAAGATAAAATGATCAAATAAATCATCTTAAATTCCTCTCCTCTTCTTCGCCCAAAGACATGGATGGCAAAGACCGGACAGATAAAACCCTTCAATCGCTCTGGCACCGTTTGTTTTCTCTCTGGGGCCTGTAGTAACAGGTGGTCCCGTTTCCAGTCACACCCGTGAAATAGTTGTTTCAGAACTCTACTGTGCCTTTAGACACCTCCTTGAGGGAGAGCTGTATCTCCCAGAAATCTCTGAGGAAGAGATGAAACAACACGGAGCCAGATAATGTTTCTGTCTCCACCAGATCGCCTAAGGTCTGGCCCTCTGTCGATGGGCCTCTCCGTGCCGGTGCTATGCCGTGCTGTCTATCGCAGCTTTGCCAAAGGGCATGTTCTCTCCAGATTGCTTGTGAGTCACTGGCCTGGGCTGTGATTCTTTCTATCTGCAGAGCTCATGCGTCTCCAACTGTGCTTCGAGAAACTGACACTAACTGTCTTTGAAAAGCACTACCAGATTACACAGGACACTTCAAGGGTCTGAGAAAGGCTATTACTGAAATGTTAAGAGTTGTCTGTGGCTTCGAAATGTAACAGAAATACAGCAGATTTCCTACAGCGCCATGAGAATCTGACTTAAACTGCTTTGGAAATGTAGTGATAAACTCACTTCAAGGGTCTGAGAAAGGCTATAACTGAGATCCTGGAGTCGTGTCGTTCACGGCTTGGTAATGGACCAAATATAAAGTTGATCAGGGGTGATCCTTATTTGGTGATATTTTCTCAATTCTGGCACACTTTAAATAAACATTGAAGTTTGTGTTAGCTTTCAGAGGCCATTGGTTTGGTCATGAGTAAAATATGTTTTGTTTTCAGATAAGTCTGTGTAAAAACAAGTACATTATAGTTGACTAATTATACAATGCTTAAATTCATCTTATCGAGTCCTTTTTGATCTATACAATTATATGTTAAGTTTAAATCCAATGTCCACATTTTGCTAATCTCTTATAAGTCAAATATTTACAATTCAATACAGAATCAAGGTCTATGAAATTCAAAACTCAGGTTGAATTTGAATATGCAAATCATATACAGTGACAGTCAAAAGTTTGGACACACCTACTCATTCCAGGGTTTTTCTTTATTTTTACTATTTTCTACATAGCAGAATAATAGTGAAGACATCACAACTATGAAATAACACATATGGAATCATGTAGTAACCAAAAAAGTGTTAAACAAATCATTTGAGATTCTATTTGAGATTCTTCAAAGTAGCCAGCCTTTGCCTTGATGACAGCTTTGCACACTCTTGGCATTCTCTCAACCAGCCTCATGAAGTAGTCACCTTAAATGCATTACAATTAAACAGGTGTGCCTTGTTAAAAGTTAATTTGTGGAATTTATTTCCTTCATATTGCTTTTGAGACAATCACTTGTGTTGTGTCAAGGTAGGTTTGGTATACAGAAGATAGCCCTATTTGGCAAAAGACCAAGTCCATATTATGGCAAGAACAGCTCAAATAAGTAAAGAGAAACAACAGTCCATCATTACTTTAAGACATGAATGTCAGTCAATCTGTAACATTTCAAGAATTTTGAACGTTTCTTGTGCAGTCGCAAAAACCATCACGCGCAATGATGAAACTGGCTCCCATGAGGACCGCTACAGGAAAGGAAGACCCAGAGTTACCTCTGCTGCAGAGGATAAGTTAACTAGAGTTAACAGCCTCAGAAATTGCAGCCCAAATAAATGTTTCACAGAGTTCAAGTAACAGACACATCTCAACATCAACTGTTCAGAGGAGACTGTGTGAATCAGGCCTTCATGGTCGAATTGCTGCAAAGAAACCACTACTAAAGGACACCAATAATAAGAAGAGACTTGCTTGGGCCAAGAAACTTGAGCAACGGATATTAGACCGGTGGAAATCTGTCCTTTGGTCTGATAAGTCCAAATTCGAGATGTTGGGTTCCAGCCGCCGTGTCTTTGTGAGATGCAGAGTATGTGAACGGATGATCTCTGCATGTGTGGTTCCCACTGTGAAGCATGGAGAAGGAGGTTTGATGGTGTGGGGTGCTTGGCTGGTGACACTGTCAGTGATTTATTTAGAATTCAAGGCACACTTAACCAGCATGGCTACCACAGCATTCTGCAGCAAACAGAGTTTTAGTTATATAGTAAGCATAATCAAACTGCCTTACTGTGTTTGAACTGTGCTAAAAGAATCTGGTTTGCATTTGGTGGGAATATCATTTGTTTTTCAACAGGACAATAACCCAACACACCTCCAGGCTGTGTAAGGGCAATTTGACCAAAAAGGAGAGTGATGGAGTTCTGCATCAGATGACCTGGCCTACATAATCACCCGACCTCAACCCAATTGAGATGGTTTGGGATGAGTTGGACTGCAGAGTGAAGGAAAAACAGCCAACAAGTGCTCAGCATATGTGGGAACTCCTTCAAGACTTTTGGAAAAACATTCCAGGTGAAGCTGGTTGAGAGAATGCCGAGAGTGTGCAAAGCTGTCATCAAAGTAAAGGTTGGCTACTTTGAAGAATCTAAATCTTTTGATTTGTTTAACACTTTGTTTAATGTTGGTTACTACATGATTCCGTATGTGTTATTTCATAGTTTTGATGTCTTCACTATTATTATACAATGTAGAAAATGTAAAAAATTAAGAAAACCTTTGAATGATTAGGTGTGTTCAAACTTTGAGTGGTGCTGTATATTTCTTTAGTAATATCGTTCGTTACTTTTATTCATTTTGTATTCTCTGTCATTATTTAATAATCCTGTCTATGTGGTGTGAGTAGAGTGATAACTATTTTTCACCCTCTACTACAGACTTTGCCAAAATTGATCAAAACAAGTCTGCCTGGAGGACTGGGTCCCTGTTTTTCTAATGGCTTGTGTGCTCTCCTCTCCTGGGAGGACTATCCTTCCCATGAACCCCGTAACAGTGTCTACCTACTGTCGACCGAAAACCATTTGTTTTTGACCCCGATCTCAAATGTGTGGTGCAAGTAGGCTATTCAAGATGACAACAGTATACAGCCTGGCCTGGAGTCTTACAGTCTCCTCTAATGACCATTCAGACCACATAATGACCATCTGAACAACATTGTTTTCCTTTAGAAACCCATCTAACTTAATGAACTCGAAGTGGGTAGTGTTGAAATGGACTTCTGACCACAGAAATACTGAGCCAATACTCTGTCTCTGTTTCTCTTGCTCGCTCTCTCCCTCTCTGTTTTCAAATCTGTTTTTTTATGCAGGCAAGATTCAATGCCTGGAGCAAACCTTACATTGTAAGACCTATGCCAACAGAAACTCCGGCAGGAATTGCAGAATAGAAAAAAAGACCCTTTTCTGATGTAAGTGGGTGGATTTAATAAATACGGACTACATTGGAACAAGAAATATCTCAAGGGATGTAATTGCCTTGCTAGCCCTCACCGTGGTCCACAATATCCAAATGTGATTTACTTTAATCCACACCATACTTGAACACTTTTACTTTATATCTTTCATATAACCAACAGTTGGTTTCATACAGTATATCGTATATTTTACATACTGTACTACCATCTTTATCTTTCCTGTCGCTCTTACTTTAAAAGAAAATCCTGGGGCCTCCCGGGTGGCTGCAGCGCAGCGCTAGCTGTGCCACCAGAGACTCTGGGTTTGCGCCCAGGCTCTGTCGCAGCCAGCCACGACCGGGAGGTCCGTGGGGCGACGCACAATTGGCCTAGCGTCGTCCGGGTTAGGGAGGGTTTGGCTGGTAGGGATATCCTTGTCTCATCGCACACCAGCGACTCCTGTGGCGGGCCGGGTGCAGTGCGCGCTAACCAAGGTCGCCAGGTGCACGGCGTTTCCTCCGACACATTGGTGCGGCTGGCTTCCGGGTTGGAGGCTCGCTGTGTTAAGAAGCAGTGCGGCTTGGTTGGGTTGTGTTGTGTTTCGGAGGACTCATGGCTTTCGACCTTCGTCTCTCCCGAGCCAGTACGGGAGTTGTAGCGATGAGAAAATATAGTAATTACTAACAACAATTGGATGCCACAAAATTGGGGAGAAAAGTATTTTTTTAAAGGAAAATCCTTTATGCCATCTTTCTAATTTATGTGTGTAGTGGAGAACCTTTCGACGCCAGCCTATGGAGATGTCCTTTCTTGCAGTTGCAGTTGTCTTTCCTTCGGTAGATTCTTTCCACTCTCAGCAAATGTCAGGCCGCTAATGGGAATTATCGAACTTTTACCATTTTCTCCATTAATCTTAGTGTTCCGTCCTTGTCCTTCTTCGTGCCCTCTGGACTACCCAGACAGAAACTGAGAAGACACTGCCAATTCCTCCTTTTCTGCCTGGCTGCTCCATATTATGCCTCATCACTCCTCCTCATCCCCTTAAGCCACCACACCGTGACTGACAATATTTCGGGTAGCACCCAAATGCTCACCCTCAACCCTTCACCTTCCACCCTCCACCTTAACGTAACCTCCATATTCTTCTTTCTGAAGTGTCTTGACTTACTACGGCACTGGTTTGGAATAGAGAGTAGTTTTCCCTGTCATATTTAAGTGATCATTAGGCTACAGAACTGGAAACATAATTGGCTAATGGACAACACTTGGGGAATTCTGCTCACAATCTACTGTATCTTTCTGCCCAAGGAACTTAGATTTTCTTGTAAATTGTAGAGAGTACCTCTCAATCTTCATAATTTAGATTAATTATGCCCGTAAAAGGACATTTGTAAAGCAAAATGTAGTTTCTATCTAGCTATATGAGGTAAGTATTCTTATCTTGTTCTCATGGGTTTGGTTCTTATGCATATGGTTTCTTTCTTGCCCATCCACATTTTCTGTGATCTCTTTGTTTGATATCACACTCTCTGAGTTGGAAAGTAAACTCACAGATGGAACAGAACACAACTTTAGATTGCGTAATGATTACGCAAGATCTCAGCTGTGAGACTGTGTGCATTACATAACCACACATTAGTATCCTGTTATAGTACTGTCCATACCTGTCTCGGACGGCGCAGGGTATGCATGTTTAATTAAGGTTCAATTGACCCTAGTCCTGCTCTTCACCGATAAAAGAGTCCCAGTAGGGATGTGCACAGACAGACAGTCTGATGTTTGATGTTCATGAAGAGAGCTGCCTGCCCTGTCTGTCCTGTCACTGCAGGGACAGAGTGTTTGAAGGGATTGCTCTGAGTGGCTACGAGACCAAACCAGACCCCACTACAGGCCTCATTGGGATGGTCTGGCAGGGAGGACATTGAATGACAGATAAAAGAGAGATGGGGGGATGAGAGATGGATCGTTTTGGACTAAAAATGAGAAAAAAACAACATCCAGTCTTTCTGGAAGCCCTTATTAGATTTGTGTCAGCCTGAACAGAGAGGAGAAACTACTTTAGTTGATGGGATGGATTAACAGATCTGGGCTCTAGGAAATTACAACAGGGGACAAAGTTGTTTTGTGTGGAGTTGAGTGAAGGCTAGTATTTTCTGCAGTGGTAGCAAATAGAATGGTAGTGAGTCAAAGGGAAAAGTTGTTTTGTGTGGTGTTGAGTGAAGACTGGTACTTTCACCAGTGGTACTGGTAGCCAATATGATCGTTTTGATAGAATGGTTAGTGACTCAAAAAGATGGACAGTAGGTTCCTCTGTCAATTATAATCTGCTGTCAGCAAGGATTTGTACGTAACATGTTATTGTAGAAAAGGAGATGTCTAATGCTGTTTAATGTTTAATGTCTAAATGTCTAATGCTGTTTAAATGCACATCATTTTTTATGTAAGCTTCTGTCTGTCTGCTTACTGTTCAGCCAGTGTTGGTTTGCCCAAATTACTCAGACCCAAAATATCTAAATCATTCTAGATGGGAGATTTGTACTGTACATCAATTGCTATTGAATATTTAATGCTGGAACTAGCCAACGTTTTAAGGCACTCAACTCAAGTTATGTGAAAATGGGGGGAAAGTGAAGTGTTTTGCTCTCCAATCACACACCACCTATCCCAGCCTAATTTGTGTCGACAGTTAGCCCTGACCAGAGAGCAGAAAGGGCTCTGTAGACTATTTTCCTCAGGTGCATTGACAATGTAAGTTAATTAATGCCGTTAAAATGGCGACTCTGCGGTCTGATCTAATGACATGCAAGGACATGTCGCTCAGGTCCTCCACTTCTAAAGACATCTGGGAATAAACAGATGATATTTACTCTGGCACTAGCCCAGTCGGAGTGGAATGGGGGAGCATGACTGCCAGAGATGTAAATACAAGAAAGTCATTAGTTCATCTCATTCCAATCGGAATGACCTTGCAGAGTGGGTGAAATAGATCTATGGATTACACAACATACATCATAAAGGGGTCTGAAGAAATAACTTGCATTCTGTGCACGATTGCATTTGAGGAAAACCAAGGTCAGATTATTGGTAGTATCACAATTGATTAATGACCCTCTTACATATGTGATCCAACAACAGTGGCGCTAGTAAATCAACGCAGCTCATAGTGCTTCCCTTCTTAGGTCTGGTATTGCTCCTAATTTGCCATGAATCAATTTCCAGTAGTGGCTTTCAGAGATGTAATCAAGGTTTTGAGCATTGCTTCCTTCGTGTTGCCGGTTGCAACTAAATATAGAAAATCTGTGTAGGGGTTTACAGTGTAGAGCAGAAATATGTTAGGTACTGTATGTAGAGTGTGGAAATGCCTAAAGCAGCCAAAAGTCTCTTAGCTCCTTATGCATAGACTCGACATCCATGTAGTCAGACTGATATAGCTATCAATGTCTGTCTAACTTGTGTCTCCAAGCCCTGAATACATTAATGTAGCGGGTCTCTACACTTACAACCAAATATGGGGAACTGTGGGCAAGGAGTATGATAAAACATTGTTATGAGTTTTTGACTCCAAAAACATATATTATATTGAGTGACCTATCTGTCAATCAATAGTATTCACTCTCTAATGTTTAATACTTCTGTCAGACTGTGAAATTACTAGGTACCAATAATGCTGGAACCATTGTGTCTTGTGAAGCACGGCGTTACTCTGGACACTGACCTCTCTTTTGACGAACATATCAAGACTGTTTCAAGGACAGCTATTTTCCCATCTATGTAACATTGCAAAAATCAGAAACTTTCTGTCCAAAAATGATGCAGAAAAATGTATCAATGCTTTTGTTACTTCTAGGTTAGACTACTGCAATGCTCTACTTTCCGGCTACCCGAATAAAGCACTAAATAAACTTCAGTTAGTGCTTAATACAGCTGCTAGAATCCTGACTAGAACCATAACATTTGATCATATTACTCCAGTGCTAGCCTCCCTACACTGGCTTCCTGTCAAGGCAAGGACTGATTTCAAGGTTTTACTGCTAACCTACAAAGCATTACATGGGCTTGCTCCTACCTATCTCTCTGATTTGGTCCTGCCGTACATGCCTACACGTACGCTACGGTCACAAGACGCAGGCCTCCTAATTGTCCCTAGAATTTCTAAGCAAACAGCTGGAGGCAGGGCTTTCTCCTATAGAGCTCCATTTTTATGGAATGGTCTGCCTACCCGTGTGAGAGACGCAAACTCGGTCTCAACCTTTAAGTCTTTACTGAAGACTCATCTCTTCAGTGGGTCATATGATTGAGTGTAGTCTAGTCCAGGAGTGTGAAGGTGAACGGAAAGGCTCTGGCTGTCTCTGCCTGGCCGGTTCCCCTCTTTCCACCGGGGATTCTCTGCCTCTAACCCTATTACAGGGGCTGAGTCACTGGCTTACTGGTGCTCTTTCATGCCATCCCTAGGAGGGGTGCGTCACTTGAGTGGGTTGAGTCACTGGTGTGATCTTCCTGTCTTGGTTGGCGCTCCCCCTTGGGTTGTGCCGTGGCGGAGATCTTTGTGGGCTATACTCGGCCTTGTCTCAGGATGGTAAGTTGGTGGTTGAAGATATCCCTATAGTGGTGTGGGGGCTGTGTTTTGGCAAAGTGGGTGGGGTTATGTCCTTCCTGTTTGGCCCTGTCCGGGGGTATCATCAGATGGGGCCACAGTGTCTCCTGACCCCTCCTGTCTCAGCCTCCAGTATTTATGCTGCAGTAGTTTATGTGTCGGGGGGCTAGGGTCAGTTTGTTATATCTGCAGTACTTCTCCTGTCTTATCCGGTGTCCTGTGTGAATTTAAGTATGCTCTCTCTAATTCTCTCTTTCTCTCTTTCTTTCTCTCTCTCGGAGGACCTGAGCCGTAGGACCTTGTCTCAGTGGCCAGACCTGGCATGATGACTCCTTGCTGTCCCCAGTCCACCTGGCCGTGCTGCTGCTCCAGTTTCAACTGTTCTGCCTGCGGCTATGGAACCCTGACCTGTTCACCGGACGTGCTACCTGTCCCAGACCTATTATTTGACCCTGCTGGTCAGTTATGAACATTTGAACATCTTGGCCATGTCCTGTTATAATCTCCACCCGGCACAGCCAGAAGAGGACTGGCCACCCCTCATAGCCTGGTTCCTCTTTAGGTTTCTTCCTAGGTTTTGGCCTTTCTAGGGAGTTTTTCCTAGCCAACGTGCTTCAACGCCTGCATTGCTTGCTGTTTGGGTTTTTAGGCTGGGTTTCTGTACAGCACTTTGAGATATTAGCTGATGTAAGAAGGGCTATATAAATAATTCTGATTTTATTTTGATTTGAAGCTTAAAGTCTTTTTGCCCCTTTTGAATAGAACATGTACTATATTTTCTGTATGTTGCTCGGATGCTACAGCTACGGAAGTTCAACAAAATCTGGCAAATATATATTTTTTTAAAGTGACTTACCATGTACCATATGTAGTAATTCGGCCACTCTATTCCCATGTAGTGATCTACGGTATGCTAATCATAGTCATCTGTCAGAGACATGGAGATGGAGCGATAACATTATAATAAATGAACAGATGGGACCCATTGGATACAATCAGAGTGGACAGTAGCTAAAATGTTCATGGCCCTGGAAGAATAGTATATCATTCATATTAAATTCAAAAACCTGAGGGGAAATGTAAACTTGCAGTATATACGTAGCTACTGTACATGTGAAAATATCAATGTGTGCAAGAGTATCATTATAAAAACGTCATAATTCTGTCATCTGAATTACATCACATTCAGATGACAGAATTATGACGTTTTTATAATGATACTCTTGCACACATTGATATTTTCACATGGTTGACTCATTTTTTCCAACTAACTGTTGCTGAATATAAAAACATGCTCGTTAGATAAACATGATCATAATCATGACAACTGTGGGGGTGATTAGTACATTAGCAATTCTAATATTACACCACTCAATGGTTTATCATGTGTTACACTGAAAGTTACAACAAATGACAGCCCCTAAAATGTTGATAGGGTGGTCAGCATCAACAGATGCACACTTACTGAAGTCTTGGTGAATACTGACAGCACTTAGTTGATACCGCCATGCATTTTACTGTTACATGAGCTGTCAAAAGGGATTGATATACGGTACAGTATGTGTATTAACATCCTCTGAGATGAGGTAAATAAGAACAAATATGATGAAATACTCACTGTGGTTGCGTATCAGTTCTTCCCACAGCTGTGAGTTTTAGTTCGTACAAAGTGATCAGAAATACAAGAAAACCTGAAGTCCTAACGGTTGCTGTCGCTTCTGCATCGAACACCAACTCTGCTCTCTCTGCGCACAGGAACAAGGCTTATAGAGTACTAGCAGGCTATTTGATGATCATGAGCAACAGGCTATAGGCTCCCCCTTCCTCTCTACATCAACAGCTAGTCTCGCAGCTCTGACATCACAGGTGGGATGTGCTATTCTGCCATTATTCTGAGAGCTTTTCACAGAAATCCACAGCAACCAGCATCTAGCTGGTGTGCATGGCGGAGGGTTCCACCTTCGAAAGAGGAATAATCACTCATGTGGACAGTTTATATTTATACAGCTCGGGGCGGCCGGTATCCTAGTGGTTAGAGCGTTGGACTAGCAACCGTGAAGGTTGCAAGATCGAATCCCTGAGCTGAAAAGGTACAAATATTTTGTTCTGCCCCTGAACAAGACAGTTAACCCACTGTTCCTAGGCTGTCATTGAAAATAAGAATTTTGTTCTAAACTGACTTGCCTAGTTAAATAAAGATATATATATATATATCACCCCCACAGTTGCCATGATTATGATCATGTTTATCTAACGAGCATGTTTTTATATTCAGCAACAGTTAGTTTGACAAAATTAGTCAACCATGTGAAAATATCAATGTGTGCAAGAGTATCATTATAAAAACGTCATAATTCTGTCATCTGAATGTGATGTAATTCAGATGACAGAATTATGACGTTTTTATAATGATACTCTTGCACACATTGATATTTTCACATGTACAGTAGCTACGTATATACTGCAAGTTTACATTTCCCCTCAGGTTTTTGAATTTTGAAATATATATATATATATGCCCCCTGAAGTCACCCTCCTGAGGTTCACATAGTGTGGTTCCTCATCACTCTTGTGTACTCCGACAGCCGTCACTGTGTCCAGAGTTAGTGGTTGGTGTAGGTACAGTCAATGTACAAAAAAATCGTTAACAGTACAAAAAAAAAGTGTTCTTTTTTCACTGTCAGATACCCTCTTCCTCCATCCTATTCTCTATGTCCATTTCAAAATGGTATAGATATATTCACTCAAAATGTTACAGATGTAGCCTACTATCTTAATTTGACCAGTTTCTCAGCAGGAAAATAATCCTGCAGCAACAGGAAATGGGAATTATTATGTGGATTATAATTGTTCAAATTGCTCAAACCATATACCTGAGCACTCCGTTCTGGCGCCTCTGGTCTCTTGGCCCTCCCACCCAGCTCCTGCTCAGCCCAGTCCAAGCTCTTCTCTGTCCTGGTCAATGGTGGAACCATCTTCCCCCTGAAGCTAAGACAGCAGATACCCCTCCTCACCTCAACTGACCCCCCCCCCCCCCCCCCCCCCCCAACACAATTGCACTTGGACCCCCCCTAGCTCTGACTTTGCAGATAGCTACTTTATTGAGGAAAAGTGTACCTACTATGCCTGTGATGTACAGCCCTTAGCCGTGGTATACTGGCCATACACCACAACCACCTGAAGTGCCATATTTCTATTATAAACTGGTTAGCCAACGTAATAACAACGGTAAAAATAAATGTTTTGTCATACCCCTGGTATAAGGTCTGATATACCACAGCTTTCAGCCAATCAGCATTAAGGGCTCAAACAATAAAGGCCATTTAGAACTTAACATGAATTTGGAACTTGGAGTATTATATAGAGTACCAGTCAAAAGTTTGGACACACCTACTCATTCAATGTTTTGCTTTTTTTGTGACTATTTTCTACATTGTAGAATAATAATGAAGACCTCAAAATTATGAAAAAACACATATGGAATCATGTAGTAACCAAAAAAGTGTTAAACAAATCAAAATATATTTTATGCTTTAGAATCTTCAAAGTAGCCACCTTTGCCTTGATGACAGCTTTGCACACTCTTGGCAGTCTCTCAACCAGCTTCACCTGGAATGCTTTTCCAAAGGTCTTGAATGGGCACTTGTTGGATGCTTTTCCTTCACTCTGCGGTCCAACTCATCCCAAACTATCTCAACTGGGTTGAGATTGGGTTATTGTGGAGGCCAGGTCTACTGCTGCAGCACTCTATCACTCTCCTTCTTGGTCAAATAGCCCTTACACAGCCTGGAGCTGTGTTGGGTCATTGTCCTGTTGAACAACAAAAGATCCCACTAAGAGCAAACTAGATGCGTATTGCTGCAGAATGCTGTGGTAGCCATGCTGGTTAAGTGGGCCTTGAATTCTAAATAAATCACAGACAGTGTCACCAGCCAAGCACCCCCACACCATCACACCTCCTCCTCCATGCTTCATGCTGGGAACCACACATGCGTAGATTATCCGTTCACCTGCTATGCGTCTCACCAGAAATCTCAAATTTGGACTCATCAGACCAAAGGACAGATTTCCACCGGTCTAATGTCCATTGATCGTGGTTCTTAGCTCAAACAAGTCTCTTCTTATTATTGGTGTCCTTTAGTAGTGGTTTCCTTGCAGCAATTCGACCATGAAGACCTGATTCACGCAGTCTCATCTGAACAGTTGATGTTGAGATGTGTCTGTTACTTGAACTAATGATGGACTGTCATAATATGAACTTGGTATTTTACCAAATAGGGCTATCTTCTGTATACCACCCCTACCATGTCACAACACAACTGATTGGCTCAAACGCATTAAAAAGGAAAGAAATTCCACACCTGTATTTTGAATTGCATTTCAGGTGACTACCTCATGAAGCTGGTTGAGAGAATGTCAAGAGTGTGCATAGCTGTCATGAAGGAAAATGGTGGCTACTTTGAAGAATCTCAAATAGAAAATATGTTTTGATTTGTTTATTACTTTTTCGGTTACTGCATGATTTCATAGTTTTGATGTCTTCACTATTATTCTACAATGTGAAAAATAGTAAAAAAATAAATAAAAACCTTGGAATGAGTAGGTGTGTCCAAACTTTTGACTGGTAATGTAGGTAGAGAGCATCGAACAGAACAAGACTATGTCAATAACAAAATGTGGACAAAAATGCAGATAGTTCCAAATGTTTATACTTTTTTGGGCCTATTCCAATGGATTTTCTCTGCTCTGCTTGACGAAAGCTAAGCTTTGGTGTTTGGTTAATTGAATAATTCCAAACAGAACTGAGAAAGTGCCAATGTTGCCAGTAGCGGTGCGTGGGTAACATCACTTGGGAAGCCCGGAAAAAAAAGCCATATTATAGGCTATGTGTTGTGATAATTGCGTTGTTTGCTCTATAACATGTTAGTTAATATGCCTTGCGACTGTGATATGTAGGCCTAAGGCCAAGACAAAACCGGAGAGCAACCTCTGTCCAGTGAAGTCCACAAAGCATATTGTATGTAACAAACAGTTACATGACCTACAGTATGGTCAAGCAAGTTAATGTTTCCAACATTGTTGGACTACTCAACAACTATTGATTTAGAACCACTATTCCAGGACCATTTCAACATCATCAAATCCCCTATGCTTACAGCGACAACTAAAAGATACCAAAAACTATTTAGTCCAATCAACGTAAGATAAATATGATGTGGCTGTCCATGGTTCTGATTTGTGTGTGTGTGTGTGTGTGTGTGCATTCATGCAAGTAGAAAAAACATAATGACTCACCCTACTCGTAGAAACGCCAATGTCATCCTCCTCTCTTTCATGTTGATGAAACGGTCTATGACTCAATACTGTACACTCTTTTAGTTTTTGTTGTCCTAGGCTACCTGGCTAATATCCTTTCATGGGTAACGATGAGCCAGCAAGTTAACATTAGTCTACTACATCTAGCTACATATTAACCTCCCATCCTCACAAGCCAGGGGCACGATGTATGAATTTATGGTTGGATCAGAATCATCCTTATAATCATTGGCCAGTACAGACAATTAGAAAGTCCAATTCCCTATCTCCATCCATGGCTAATTTATGAAAGGGACAATTTTAGCTTGCTACTGTAGCTAGCCACCGGAGGACAACGACACAACGAGATGCATTCAAGTTTTTTCTATCAATTACGTTTTGCTTTTGATTTGATGTGATTGGTGCGAAGCCAAATCCAAACTGGGTTCCCTTGACACGTTTCCTTAGTGTGCAAGGCCCATTCACAGTTTAGCTCAACGGTAATTTGCTATTATTTTATACTTTTATTATCAAGCGAGGCTAAATGCTCACTGGCTTCCCCTGCATTCAATGCCATGGGCAGAAACAATGCCATACTCTTTTTGACCAGACGGCATCAGGTAGGCTGTAGGCTACACATAGAGACAGAGGGGTAGTGTTTTGCTCGGTTGGATGCTTTCTCCGGTGGCATACATTCAGCCTCTTGCGAACTAAATAAACATGAGAAAAGTTTTTATTTTTTTCTCTGTACGTTTTTGGGGAAGCCTGGCTTCCCTTGGCATCCATGAATACAGGCCACGGGATGTTGCACGCAACTTAAAAAGCGGGAGATCGAGAAATTGAAAAACATGTCTTATGATTCTTTCTGTGCAATATATGTGTTGTAAGCTTTTGAGCATTTTATACAGATATAGTATCTTCATTTGATCACCCTGGTGCAGGAGAACGTTGCTGCAATGCAGGACATATTAAACTTGTAGTGTATTTGATTGAGGTTCAAAAAGGCTTCTGAAGTTTGTAATTTCCATTTTGAAATGTCAGACTTGATTTCTTCTCACGAAAATCTATCAACCCCTTCAAAAATGTGCATTAATTGCAATCCACATAATAATTCACATTTCCTGATGCTGTTGGATTATTTTCCTTCTGTGTACAAACTGGCTCAAATTAAGATCCTACATCTGTACCCAGTACATACAGTAGTTGTCACATTTGTTGGATTAATTAGACCCAGGTGCAGCGTGGTAGGCGAACATCTTACTTTATTTAAAATGAACACCGAAAAACCAACAAAATACAAAACGAACGTACAGTTCTGCAGGCTACACAGCACCTATACAAAATCAAGATCCCACAAACTAAAGAGGGAAAAAAGGCTGCCTATGTCCGGGTGGGCCTCTTTCACGGCGACAACTCGGGTGAGGGACGTGGACCCCGCTCTACCTCAGTCTTGGCCCACTTAGGTGGTGCCTCAGGAGCAGGGACCCTCGCACCGGGCCCCGGACTGAAGATCATCGTAGAGGGCGCCACTGGACGGAAAGGCGCCTCTGGACTGAGGAGCGACTCTGGCAGCTCCGGACAGGAGGGCGACTCCAGCATCGCCGGCGTGACAGGCGGCTCTGGCGGTTCCTGGCTGGCTGACGGCTCTGGCGGCTCCTGGCTGGCTGACGGCTCTGGCGGCTCCTGGCTGGCTGGCGCCTCTGGCGGCTCCTGGCTGGCTGGCGGCTCTGGCGGCTCCTGGCTGGCTGGCGGCTCCTTGCTGGCTGGCGGCTCTGGCGGCTCCTGGCTGGCTGGCGGCTCCTTGCTGGCTGGCGGCTCTGGCGGCTCCTGGCTGACTGACGGCTCAGGACAGACTGGTCGGCTCTGACGGCTCAGGACAGACGGGAGACTCTGACGGCTCAGGACAGACGGGACACTCTGACGGCTCAGGACAGATGGGAGACTCTGACGGCTCAGGACAGATGGGAGACTCTGACGGCTCAGGACAGACGGGAGACTTACGGGAGACTCCAATTTAATATTACTTTTGTAATACAGTAAATAGCCTAAAGTTAAGGCAATCTTGTAAACTAATGTAAATGTGTTTATTCAACCTTAATTAAAAGGAGTAACATCCATGGCCATGTTTTGAGGTTAGCTTACTGTAACTATCAATGTCTTCTTTTGTAAGCATAGAAAGTGTGCATGTTCAAGATAGCATGCAAAGGTCGCAGGTCTGTGGATATCTTCACAATTGCTGTAATAATCTGTGGACAATCTCGAACAGCATTGATCACTTCCACTTTGTACTTTTTAATGTAATCTCAACTACAATCCAGGTCATTTGGTTGTGTTATTAGATGAAGCACAGTGATAACACATTAAGTTGATGTAAAATACAAAATATCTGACATTACATTCCCATTTGATCTTTGTTGTGTTTTTAAATGGTTGAAAGTGCAGTGAAAACACATTTAAATAACAAATAAACCCCCAAAAAATCAGACATTGTTTCTCCATTGGAATCGGGCTGTGCTTAGATGGTTGAAAGCTTAGCGGTAACACTTTGGGAATTCAGTGTTCAAATTCTGGCTATCTTTTTGAGTGGGTGAAAAAAGGTTGAAGTCTCATTGATCCAACTCTCAACTAAATATTACCCAAATTTCCACGTTGAAATGAGGTGGTGTGCCCAGTGGGCTGTCTCTTGGTAGATAAATACTATTGGTATTCTGGAGCCAAAATACACAGTTGCATCTCCCTCAGGCAACCGACAAATGTTGATAGTGGTAATGCTTATACTTCACTTGGAGAGCCAAAGAGTCTCTGTATTTGTGTTTCTGATCAACTCACACTACGTGACTTTTGGGGTTCGTTACCCAGTGAATACATTTATTGCCTACTTAAGAATATTTGTTTACCATCTTGTTTACATGTCTTTATACAGTGGGGCAAAAAAGTATTTAGTCAGCCACCAATTGTGCAAGTTCTCCCACTTAAAAGATGAGAGAGGCCTGTAATTTTCATCATAGGTACACTTCAACTATGACAGACAAAACGAGAAGAAAAAAAATCCAGAAAATCACATTGTAGGATTTTTAATGAATTTATTTGCAAATTATGGTGGAAAATAAGTATTTGGTCACCTACAACCAAGCAAGATTTCTGGCTCTCACAGACTTGTAACTCGTTACCTGTATTAATGGCACCTGTTTGAACTTGTTATCAGTATAAAAGACACCTGTCCACAACCTCAAACAGTCACACTCCAAACTCCACTATGGCCAAGACCAAAGAGCTGTCAAATGACACCAGAAACAAAATTGTAGACCTGCACCAGGCTGGGAAGACTGAATCTGCAATAGGTAAGCAGCTTGGTTTGAAGAAATCAACTGTGGGAGCAATTATTAGGAAATGGAAGACATACAAGACCACTGATAATCTCCCTCGATCTGGGGCTCCACGCAAGATCTCACCCCGTGGGGTCAAAATGATTAGAAGAACGGTGAGCAAAAATCCCAGAACCACACTGGGGGACCTAGTGAATGACCTGCAGAGAGCTGGGACCAAAGTAGCAAAGCCTACCATCAGTAACACACTACGCCGCCAGAGACTCAAATCCTGCAGTGCCAGACGTGTCCCCCTGCTTAAGCCAGTACATGTCCAGGCCCGTCTGAAGTTTGCTAGAGAGCATTTGGATGATCCAGAAGAAGAGAATGTCATATGGTCAGAAGATACCAAAATATAACTTTTTGGTAAAAACTCAACTCGTCGTGTTTGGAGGACAAAGAATGCTGAGTTGCATCCAAAGAACACTGTACCTACTGTGAAGCATGGGGGTGGAAACATCATGCTTTGGGGCTGTTTTTCTGCAAAAGGACCAGGACGACTGATCCGTGTAAAGGAAAGAATGAATGGAGACATGTATCGTGAGATTTTGAGTGAAAACCTCCTTCCATCAGCAAGGGCATTGAAGATGAAACGTGGCTGGGTCTTTCAGCATGACAACGATCCCAAACACATCGCCTGGGCAACGAAGGAGTGGCTTCGTAAGAAGCATTTCAAGGTCCTGGAGTGGCCTAGCCAGTCTCCAGGTCTCAACCCCATAGAACATCTTTGGAGGGAGTTGAAAGTCCGTGTTGCCCAGCAACAGCCCCAAAACATCACTGCTCTAGAGGAGATCTGCATGGAGGAATGGGCCAAAATACCAGCAACAGTGTGTGAAAACCTTTTGAAGACTTCCAGAAAACGTTTGACCTCTGTCATTGCCAACAAAGGATATATAACAAAGTATTGAGAAAAACTTTTGTTATTGACCAAATACTTATTTTCCACCATAATTTGCAAATAAATTCATAAAAAATCCTACAATGTGATTTTCTGGATTTTTTTCATTTTGTCTGACATAGTTGAAGTGTACCTATGATGAAAATTACAGGCCTCTCTCATCTTTTTAAGTTGGAGAACTTGCACAATTGGTGGCTGACTAAATACTTTTTTGCCCCACTGTATATCACGACTGAATATCACACACAAAGAGGAAGTGGCTAAGAAATGTCTCTCACGTGTTAGGTATTACAGACGGTTTATTCAAGGCACTGAATAATGTGGCTACTCGTAGTTATCAACAAGAGACATGAGTAGATATTTAAATTTGTTTTCCTTTGACAGAAAATTGTCATTTGGTATTTGGACTACAGTACATAAGATAAAGTTAATATTCAGTTAAGAGTAATTAACATAATGCTTAGCATATGTATATGTTTTCAATTTATGCAATACATATGATTTCTAGTGTTCTACTTGTGATACTAATTTGTGTACTGGTTGATGGTCACTAGACTTGATACTGAATGCCACTCAGCTGCCACTCAGCTTCCTACAGTAGGGTTGGATTACCTTACTATATTGTTATCATTGGAATGTAGATCTACCATGCAGCAGCAGCATCACACAGTGTGGAAGTACAGTTGAAGTTGGAAATGTATATACACCTTAGCCAAGTACATTTAAACTCAGTTTTTCACAATTCCTGACATTTAATCCTAGTAGAAATTCCCTGTCTTAGATCAGTTAGGATCACCACTTTATTTTAAGAATGTGAAATGTCAGAATAATAGTAGAGAGAATGATTTATTTCAGCTTTAATTTCTTTCATCACATTCCCAGTGGGTCAGAAGTTTACATACACTCAATTAGTATTTGGTACCATTGCCTTTAAATTGTTTAACTTGGGTCAAATGTTTCAGGTAGCCTTCCACAAGCTTCCCACAATATGTTGGGTGAATTTTGGCCCATTCCTCCTGATAGAGCTGGTGTAACCGAGGCAGGTTTCTAGGCCTCCTTGCTCACACACTCTTTTTCAGTTCTGCCCACAAATTTTCTATAGAATTGAGGTCAGGGCTTTGTAATGGCCACTCCAATACCTTGACTTTGTTGTCCTTAAGCCATTTTGCCACAACTTTGGAAGTACGCTTGGGGTCATTGTCCATTTGGAAGACCCATTTGCGATCAAGCTTTAACTTCCTGACTGATGTCTTGGAGATGTTGTTTCAATATATCCCCATAATTTGCCTACCTCATGATGCCATCTATTTTGTGAAGTGCACCAGTCCCTCCTGCAGCAAAGCACCCCACAACATGATGCTGCCACCCCCGTGCTTCACGGTTGCATTGGTGTTCTTCGGCTTGAAAGACTCACCCTTTTTCCTCCAAACATAACGATGGTCATTATGGCCAAACAGTTCTATTTTTGTTTCATCAGACCAGAGGGCATTTCTCCAAAAGGTACGATCTTTGTCCCCATGTGCAGTTGCAAACCGTAGTCTGGCTTTTTTATGGCGGTTTTGGAGCAGTGGCTTCTTCCTTGCTGAGCGGCCTTTCAGGTTATGTCGATATAGGACTAATTTTACTGTGGATATAGATACTTTCGTACCCGTTTACTCCAGCATCTTCACAAGGTCCTTTGCTGTTGTTCTGGGATTGATTTGAACTTTTCACAACAAAGTACGTTCATCTCTAGGAGACAGAGCGCATCCAATTGACTCAAATGATGTCATTTAGCCTATCAGAAGCTTCTAAAGCCATGACAAAATTTTCTGGAATTTTCCAAGCTGTTTAAAGGCACAGTCAATTTAGTGTATGTAAACTTCTGACCCACTGGAATTGTGATACAAATTATTTCACTTATAATTCACTGTATGTAAACAATTGTTGGAAAATGACTTGTGTCATGCACTAAATAGAAGTCCTAACCGACTTGCCAAAACTATAGTTTGTTTAACAAGACATTTGTGGAGTGGTTGAAAAACGAGTTTTAATGATTCCAACCTAAGTGTATGTAAACTTCCGACTTCAACTGTATTGGCAGTGACCTCTGCCTATTTGTGACAAAATCCCTGTGTAATTCAGGTCTGAATAACAGCTTGATTGTACTGTACATTCTCTTTGTTTACCAGTGGATAACAGCCGCACAGCATTATTGCATTTAAAAAATAATCATAATCAGTTAGCAGTCATTTTGGACACCTGCAGCTACTCCACTCGAAGAAAAAAAAGGATTAATTCAAACAACTATATTCTGCAGTGTTTGGTATTCAACTCACTTCCCATAACATCCTCCTCTGTAGGGCCAGCATTGTGGGGGGAAAAAATCATCACACAACACAAATCTAAGAGTATGAACTCAAACACAGTGTTTGGTATTCGACACACTTCCCCTCCCACCTCATGAAATGTTAAGCCATTCTCTTGGTAGCTCTGAAAGCAGCATCTATTTCATTCATTTGTACTAGAAACGACTTCCTGGCAGAAACGCTAGCATTTGTATATGTGAGAACCATTTTGCTAAAGGGTAAGTCTCCCAACGTATAAGAAACAGTCGCTTACAGATCAGATCACCCTCTTGGGGCAATGGCCACTATGAATTAAAAAGAGACTTGATAATTGTTCAAGCAGTTTGGGTTACAGTAACAGCATGAAAGCTTTTTATGAATCATCCAAAATCAAATGTTCCTAATTAGTGTATTTGACCATGGCATGGGAATAACATATTGTTCATATCACTTACCGTGAACAATGATTTAAATTCTGTAGGTGGTGTATTGGATGTGTGCATGCACTGGCTATATTATTTCATTTTTACAATTGTAACGTCTGCTCCCAACTCACACCCTCAAACACGTAGATCCCCTGAGCGCAGCTCACTTTCCAGCCCACTTTCCAGCTCACTCTCAAACACCTAGATCCCCTAAACGCAGGTCACTCTCCAGATCCCATTCACCTGAATTCTAATCACCTGTTCACACACCTATATGTAATTACCACTAGTTATTTAGTTCTGTTCTTTGCACCCCAGCACTGTGAGGTATTGTTTGTTTTGTGACACGTCTTTTCCCGTGATTTACTCCTCCTGTGTATGATCGTTTTTGCCTGCCTCACTAACGACGGATTTTTTGTTATCTACCTATTGTCTGATCTCCCGGACTACGTTACTGTCATTTTCCCTGCCTGTACTGTTGCCCTTTTGGATCGCCTGTGTATGAGCTTCTGCCTGCCCCTGGACCCAGCTACCTGCCTCCTCCTGTGGTACTTTGTAATAAACATCTGCTGCGCCCTGCTTTTGAAACCAGCTCTCTGTCTCCCCTCGTGTTCATTACAACAATAACAAAATATCCTGGAAATCAAATTCCACCTATCTTTATTCCTCAATGTTTATGCATGTTGACAATGAATATAATAAAACTATTCAGTACACTAAAGTAAATGTATATTGACACATGTATTACATATAGGGCTAATTCTAATACAAACAGATGAATATTAAAGAGCAAGAATGCTTTGAACATGTTTTTCTACATAATTCAATTGGACATTCAATAAGCAGGGATTTTCTGTCTAACATACAGAACAAAAAAAACGACAAACGAAAGTCTGTTTATCAAGCTTTCTCTAGACTGAAATACAAAACAATCAATTAGTTACAAGTTGGTTGTTTTGAGGCCTCTATTTGAGATTTATTGGCACGTTGACTCGCTGCCATTTGCCCTCCCTTTTTATTGCAATTTTAATGACAAAATTAGGAGCCAGTGGTAAACTCAATTCCCCTCCAAACCAACGGGGCTGGAGCAGAATCTCATTTGAGCAGCGTGGAGATAGTGACATGTCTGAGAACCATATGTCTGACCGTGCTGGCGTAATATAACCTGCTCTGCGCACAAAAACAACAGCATACAAAATGTCCCAAAGCATGTAAATATAACTATGATTTTTTTAACCACATTTTTTAAGATTTGAAGATGTGTCCTCTCCACTCTCCCAAATACCCCCCCCAACCAATGGTCTGAAGTATGAACATTAGCCAGGGGCAGAGCAGAGGTATAAAGTTAACGCTTTTTTGAGTGTTCATCTCATTAAGCAGTTCTAGATATGGGTCAGAATTTTACTGTAACGATGGAGGTCTGGGCAATAAACTGAGATGTGTGCATTGGAGGGTTCTCTGTACATCGATATATCAATAATGGATCAATACATCTCAAATTATAACTCAACTCCTGTAATGTGGATAAACAATCTTTCTCTCTCCAGTTTGAGTTACAGTGCCTTGCGAAAGTATTCGGCCCCCTTGAACTTTGCGACCTTTTGCCACATTTCAGGCTTCAAACATAAAAATATAAAACTGTATTTTTTTGTGAAGAATCAACAACAAGTGGGACACAATCATGAAGTGGAACGACATTTATTAGATATTTCAAACTTTTTTAACAAATCAAAAACTGAAAAATTGGGCGTGCAAAATTATTCAGCCCCCTTAAGTTAATACTTTGTAGCGCCACCTTTTGCTGCGATTACAGCTGTAAGTCGCTTGGGGTATGTCTCTATCAGTTTTGCACATCGAGAGACTGGAATTTTTTCCCATTCCTCCTTGCAAAACAGCTCGAGCTCAGTGAGGTTGGATGGAGAGCATTTGTGAACAGCAGTTTTCAGTTCTTTCCACAGATTCTCGATTGGATTCAGGTCTGGACTTTGACTTGGCCATTCTAACACCTGGATATGTTTATTTTTGAACCATTGCATTGTAGATTTTGCTTTATGTTTTGGATCATTGTCTTGTTGGAAGACAAATCTCAGTCTCAGGTCTTTTGCAGACTCCATCAGGTTTTCTTCCAGAATGGTCCTGTATTTGGCTCCATCCATCTTCCCATCAATTTTAACCATCTTCCCTGTCCCTGCTGAAGAAAAGCAGGCCCAAACCATGATGCTGCCACCACCATGTTTGACAGTGGGGATGGTGTGTTCAGCTGTGTTGCTTTTACGCCAAACATAACGTTTTGCATTGTTGCCAAAAAGTTCAATTTTGGTTTCATCTGACCAGAGCACCTTCTTCCACATGTTTGGTGTGTCTCCCAGGTGGCTTGTGGCAAACTTTAAACAACACTTTTTATGGATATCTTTAAGAAATGGCTTTCTTCTTGCCACTCTTCCATAAAGGCCAGATTTGTGCAATATACGACTGATTGTTGTCCTATGGACAGAGTCTCCCACCTCAGCTGTAGATCTCTGCAGTTCATCCAGAGTGATCATGGGCCTCTTGGCTGCATCTCTGATCAGTCTTCTCCTTGTATGAGCTGAAAGTTTAGAGGGACGGCCAGGTCTTGGTAGATTTGCAGTGGTCTGATACTCCTTCCATTTCAATATTATCGCTTGAACAGTGCTCCTTGGGATGTTTAAAGCTTGGGAAATCTTTTTGTATCCAAATCCGGCTTTAAACTTCTTCACAACAGTATCTCGGACCTGCCTGGTGTGTTCCTTGTTCTTCATGATGCTCTCTGCGCTTTTGACGGACCTCTGAGACTATCACAGTGCAGGTGCATTTATACGGAGACTTGATTACACACAGGTGGATTGTATTTATCATCATTAGTCATTTAGGTCAACATTGGATCATTCAGAGATCCTCACTGAACTTCTGGAGAGAGTATGCTGCACTGAAAGTAAAGGGGCTGAATAATTTTGCACGCCCAATTTTTCAGTTTTTGATTTGTTAAAAAAGTTTGAAATATCCAATAAATGTCGTTCCACTTCATGATTGTGTCCCACTTGTTGTTGATTTTTCACAAAAAAATACAGTTTTATATCTTTATGTTTGAAGCCTGAAATGTGGCAAAAGGTCTCAAAGTTCAAGGGGGCCGAATACTTTCTCAAGGCACTGTATCTAGCCATTGTGAACATGCATTATGCATGTCGGAAAACCCATCCTGCCTCAGCCTGGCCACACTCAAATTCTGAGACACAACAAACACATCAAAGTTTAAATATATGCGGAAAATACCTAGACCTCTCTATCCAGCATCAGTTTCACAATAAACTGGAGAAACCTAGATGTGTTATTGTGGCTTTTATCACAATAACATCTGTGTATTGTAGCCTTCCTTTAAAAAAATACAAATCTAACGGCGGCCATTTTGTTTATGCTGTCAGGGGCAATACTAACACTAAAGTAATACTAATGGAAAGATCAATAAAACACTCATCTCTATCTGTCAACTACAGTAGCTTAGGTTGTTTTGTAATTCTGGCCAGGTGATCACAGATCTGTGAATAAGGAGAGGATGAATTTGACTGCTCCACTCTGCTGTTGGAGACTTTTTTGTTGCTGCTTTTTAAAATTTGAATTACTTTTATGGGCTCTTCAGGGGGTAATCTATGAAGGTGTTACCGCAAGTTTAGTCGCAACAGAGAGTCAAGACAATGGCACACATAAATACTATAGGTGCTCCAAGACAAAGCGATAAGAGCACATTCGCAGGATGTGAAACGTAGGCCATTTGTGTCTTACTTGTCTAATCGGTACGTTCATTGGATCAGCGAATCCTTTTATTGATAGATTCTTAGTCCATCTGGGATGTTTTTGTAGAAGAATGTACAGTAGGCCTATTCATTTGTCACAGTATAACTTCCAGCACGGCTCTGCAACACGGCTCTGCTTGCTACAAAAAAAGCTGAGCAGGCTTGATAACAGATATCAAGGGCCAGAGACTAAGCTTGAATTAATAATCATGTCACTGGAAGGAAGAGAAAAACGCAATTGCTTCATCAATTGTTTTTTATGTGGTCTACATGTCACTTTGGACAAGAAAGCAAATGACTCAAATGCATTTTCCCAGTGCTATAACGCAAAGCCGGATCATCGTATGATGCAAAACGCACCATGCTATTACACTTTCTCTATTTTGAACGTTCTATATCTTGAAAACTTGATTGCCAAAGTGCAAAACATTTTGGGACTATATTAACAGTGGACTAATGAAACAAAAACCAAAATATAGTTTTTTATGTGTATTTTTAATTTAACCCTTGCAGAAGTCCTTGTAAACCATTTGTTTACCTAGCTACAGTAGCAATATCAACTGGTAGACTACCTTCCGATAATTACCAAGGCATATCTCACCATCATACTCTAAACTCTGCCGTAGAGCAGATTATTTGTGTCGTCTTTCTGGTTTCAGATGTTGGTGTATGACTGAGATTAGTTGGTGTACTAGCCTTAAGGAATGTCAAGTCCATTGAGCTTAGTCCCTTATTTTTTCACTTAAAATACAGAAGATATCGTTTGTTTTACACATACTTAGTCCAAGAGAAGGAATTTGCCCATCTGTGCCACTTTCCTAAAGAAAACAAACAAGAGGTTCACAACACTCCTGCTAGCATTGTTTACATTTCCGTGGGAAGGAATACTCTGTTTGCTTGCTGCTGTCAGCCTCAGGGGAAAGTGGAGGCAGCAGTACGATCTATTCACGCTGAAGTCAGATGACAGGTTGATTGTGCTTCTGTCCCATTACCCGCCATTATCTACCATCGGAGGTTGGAATCTAATAGAAACAACATGGGGGAACTGGGAACATAATTGTAACCGGTCATAACCAGAGACACTGACTGATGTTGGCAAGAACTCCTACAGTACATGCCTCTCAGATCATTATTGTACTGTCTGTGTGATGAATTTGTATTTGATTTTGGGAAATGTTATGAGTTTACTTAGTATGTGAAGACTGTAATGGCCACATGTAACCGCACAGCTGAATATCCCTAACTTGTACCCCCAACAATATTTTTAAAAGCACAATACCCCCTTGAGAAAACAAAATCATCAATACACTGTCTAGAAGATGAGTGCTCCTCAAACTTTTCACACCTTTGCAGTCAGTTCTTTGGCATGCAGGAGAGGGGCTGTTAGTGTACTCTTCTAGCATATTCACTCTATTGTTGGCAGTGCTTGTCTACTCAACAGCACAACTGTAGGTGCTCATACACAACCAAACATAACTAGACTTTCTACAAGTCAAGCCCCCCCTCAAACCTTTCACTTCTTTGTTAAAAGCCAATCGCAATTCCGCATTATTGACTCAGAGTGTAACAAAACACATACCAGTCTACTGTACCTTTTTTTGGTTACACATGGTTTATTGTATGGTTACACATCCTCATGATCCGTCTTCATGTCTTTCCAGGAGACTTGCGTTACAAACAAATCTTCTGTAAGAGGTCGAAGCAGTGGGTGGTGAAGAAAGTGTACGAGAGGTTTGTCCACCTGGCTGTAGAGTTTAGAAAGGATCAGACCACAGCCCCTTTAACCCAACATCACTGCCAACATTGCCACGGTGACAAAGCTTGCTAAATCAGCTGCCATTACCCAACACAAGAAGAGGTTCACCAGCTGAAGAACATTCTGGAAATTGCCTGGAACATTCAACCCACACAACATCCATATTCAGTTACACCCGCAATAACATCTGCTTAATATGTGTACAGTATGTGACCAATAAAATGTGATTTGATTTGATGTTGTAGTATAATGTAGAATGCTTAGTATGCTCACAACTGCATTGTGGTATAGATATTGCTAGCTGTTGTACATATGTATGTTTATAATGGTGTTTTATATCATCATTATTTAAATTTTTTATTTTTTTTTACATGTGACTAAAGTGTTGACTTCAACTTCTTGATCAATTCATTGTGATATTCATGAATTGTAATTAGATAAACTAGCTTTAGACTTACTGCTAAAACAAATGATGAGGAGTTGGGAGTTGGTGTATCATTTACAGTCATTTGTTGGCAAGTGAACATGCTTTAATAAAACAGTACATTCGTCTGTCAATATAGCAAAGAAATAGGCATGGCTTGTATTCAAGACAAAGGTTATTTGCTCTGGAGACAGAGGTGAGTTTACACAACAGTATGCAGGAACAATTATGGCAATGCATCACATAGAGTGCATTCAGAAAGTATTCAAACTCCTTCGCTTTTTCCACATTTTGTTATATTCCAGCCTTATTCTAAAATGTATGAAAAAAAAAAAAAAAAAATTTTTCCTCATCAATCTACACACAATATCCCATAATGACAAAGCAAAAACAGGTTTTTAGAATTTTTTGCACATGTGTAAAAAATAAATACAAAATAGCTTTTCAGACCCTTTGCTATGAGACTCGAAATTGAGCTCAGGTGCATCCTGTTTCCATTGATCATTCTTGAGATGTTTCTACAACTAAATTGGAGTCCACTTGTGCTAAATTCAATTTATTGGACATGATTTGGAAAGGCACACACCTGTCTATATAAGGTTCCGCAGTTGACAGTGCATGTCAGCGCAAAAACCAAGCCATGAGGTCGAAGGATTGTGTCAAGGCACAGATCTGGGGAAGGGTACCAAAATATTTCTGCAGCATTTAAGGTGGCCTCCATCATTGTTAAATTTGAAGAAGTTTGGAACCACAAAGACTCTTCCTAGAGCTGGCCTCCCGGCCAAACTAAGAAATCGGGGGAGAAGGGCCTTGGTCAGGGAGATGACCAAGAACCCGATGGTCACTCTGACAGAGCTCCAGAGTTCCTCTGTGGAGATGGAAGAACATTCTAGAAGGACAACCATCTCTGCAGCACTCCACCAATCTGGCCTTTGTGGTAGACTGGCCAGACAGAAGCCACTCCTCAGTAAAAGGCACATGATAGCCCGCTTGGAGTTTGCCAAAAGGCACTTAAAGGATTCTCAAACCACGAGAACAACATTCTCTGGTCTGATGAAACCAAGATTGAACACTTTGGCCTGAATGGAGGAAATCTGGTACTCCCTACGGTGAAGCATGGTGGTGGCAGCATCATGCTGTGGGGATGTTTTTCAGCAGCAGTGACTGGGAGACTAGTCAGGATCAAGGGAAAGATGAACGGAGCAAAGTATCCTTGATGAAAACCTCCTCCATTACAGTTGCTTTGTCATTATGGGCTATTGTGTGTAGATTGATGAGGGGAAAAAACAATTGCATCAATTTCAGAATAAGGCAGTAACATACCAAAGTGGGGAGAAAAAGTCAAGGGGTCTGAATACTTTCCGAATGCACTGTATATACAGTTCAAAACAAATATACTACTAACGCTTATTGTAAATACTACAGTAGTACAAAGGGAATACTTGAAAATGGTATGTTTGGATGGTGCAGCGAGGTGTTCAGAATCACCTTTATATAAGGAGAGTTGTGGTTACGTGACCTCTTACATCTCCTCTTGAGAGTCATCAATTTCTTTGTAGCCAAGCTGTTTTGTCTGTGACAGAAAGACGAAAACGCTACACATTCATGGCAATCATTGTGTACTGTCTGTATTCCAATTGTAGCAGCATGGTGTAAAATATGAGTAAACTCAGACACACGTTAGCTAGCTAGCTACAACATTCAAGTATAGTTACTTTAGTTACAAGATTAATATGAGTGAACAAGATAAACAGCACAGCTAGCTAGCTATCTAAACTTGACTAGCTTGGCTTGTAGTGGTTCTAGCAAGCGCCTTTATGGCTGAATCGATCACTAAAGTGTACTGTACTGAACAACACTGTCTCGGTTAAAAGAAAGCTTATATTGCTAGCTAGCTCCCGACAGCAAAACAAGTTATTAGTTTGTCATTTACCCTCCTGAGTCCTGGTCCAGCTGGTCTAGGCTGCCACCACTGCTTGCTGGTCTCGCAATTATTTTTCTCTTCAATCCAGCACAAATAAATGAGACTGTATGTTCCTATGTAAAAGGACATGAAAAGTGTTTACTTCGTCCAGCTCTTATTGGATGGAGGTATCATCAGAAGCAACATGCCTTTGACAGCAGAAGAAAGTGTTGAACTAGAAGAGTGAATTTCTTTGTGGTCTCATTGCTTTGTTATAGCACCGTATCATCACAGGACCTTATTGAAGAAAACTGTATATGGTGGAACTGTCTTGTCAGTCAACGGATTAGCATTAGACCTAGTCAATCAGATTGAGTGTTAACCATCCTTGGCACATAGCAGATGTTTCGACGGATATGGAGGTGTAACTGCAGTATGAGCTGACATAGGCTATTGGTGAGTGGCTGCTCTTGTGTGTCACAGACCAACTCCATCAATGTTAGAAAAGAATGACTCTCAAATATCAAACCAATGATGTTAGGCTAATGCATGTTTTCATGTTAATTTGGATGGGGGGGGGGGGGGGGGGGGGATTTATGCCTAATTAGAGTGTTTGAACTTGTAACGTGGCTGCGTGAACTTCTAAAACCTGTCCCATGATTCCCAGTTGAAACAGTTCATACAATATATTATAACAAAGGTTTTTTTTCTTCGTTTTGGTGGGTTTTTTGGCTGTTCCTGCACACATTCTTTTTCTTGAGGCAAGTCGGTGTTCGGTAGCCGAAGTCTACACCCTTTTGTCGGTGATTGGTCAACAGTAAAACTAATGGTAGGAGTGGGAACTATGGACGGGATTCTTCAATGAACTGTTTGTTGTCATTCAACAACAGATGACTAGTTCTAATGCAATTTGCGTTAAACATCTTAGTTAGATGTAAAATTGCATGTGACTAAGACATCCTCTGCAAAAACGTATTTTAGATTAATTCTGACTATTTTGAGGAAGTGTTATAGCTATGCTGTTGCTACGATGGATCAAGAGGGACAAACGTAGGTCTTTAGGGAGTATGTGTAACAGTATAACTTTAAACCGTCCCCTCGCCCATACCCGGGCTCGAACCAGGGACCCTCTGCACACATCAACAAGCACAGAAGTTCACTTCGCCTAGCCAAGTTCTGCTAAAAGCACACCAACCTATGTATGCAGACGCTTTAAAGAGGTTATATGGGATTTGTCAGATTACAGTCTGGTGTGGTTTCGCTGCATCCGATGGCAGTGTAAGGTAACGTAACAAGCCACTTGTGGATTTGACAGCTCAGTTCCACCTCTGAAACCACCAAACACTATGCAAATGTAAATTAGATTTTATCTAGCCCTAAATCTTGTATTGAGGAACACTGTTTGTGTCTGCTTTCCGTTTCCAATTGACACCTGGGCTGAAGTCATTATTATTGACTACATGTCCAAATGGATTTGTTTATCTAGTTTCAGGACATAACATTCATTTCCAAATGTTTGGGTATGACTTAGAGTTAAGGGATAGTAAACAACATTTGCTGATCACAGAAACAACAGCATGTCTGTTACGCAAGGGGTTTGTCAGTTGGTAGCTAGGTGTTTTCACACTGGCCTTTTCACCCTGAGAGGATATTTTTTTTAAATGGGATGACCCAACCTTGCTATGGACCAGGATATCCCCTTTTATGAACAGAACATTATCAGAGAATGGTCCCACAGATCTACAATTGACAACTATGGCACACACTCAAAATGCTTTTTATGTACAATTTGGTGATCATTTATCTGTCCGACATATTCATTTCAGTGTATCAGTGAGAGGCTGCAGAACTGGGCTAAGTATCCCCATTAGCCTCACTGTAGAATAGAGTGACCATAACAGATTCACTTCTTCCCAAGTGGATCAAATGGCCTTTAATTGATAAATTAACAATGCGTACAGTTTGCAGTAATAGTATATTCTGTTATTCTTTGAGGCCAGGACGAGTACAATAGCTGTGGATCTTGCATCCCTTTAGCTAGCTATGTTCATGAAAAGCTTCATATTTTTCTCTGATAAAATCATCATGCAACAGTACCTATAGGTTGAATTTCCTTGATGAAAATCCATAAAATGTCATGAAGGGAGAGAATACGGCATTGGAATTCATTTCTGAACACATGGTCAAAATGATGATAATGGAAAAAGGTTCAGAGACAGTAATCGAAAGAAATATTGACCTTCAATTTCCATCATTTAAAAGGGTCATCTATTCCCTCCCTGTAATTGTCATCTTCATCTACATGCCAGTCAGTGGAATAAATCATGAAAATCCTGTCAGAATGTTTATTTATTTCACATTTGTGTAATCCCATAAGTACCCTATTTGGATAAGGAACTCATGAAGCGGGCAAGTCTCAATGTAAATTCACACTCAACATACTGTATTTCTTGCACATGACCTAAATCTAATAAATGAAACATAGAAGAGTTCATAAAAAAGAGTTCACTTCATTGATCTGCTTGAGTGCAATTTCTTCTGCACGTATCCTATAATGCTCTGACTGTGAGGGTAAGCCTACTAATTTATATTCAGAGAGCAAAATGATGTGTTAAAAACAATTAGCGCCGCAGAGTTTAATAGATCACAGATTGAGGGAGCATAAGCTTCCTGGATCGCTCTGTCGACCAGTAACTAACGATTGAAATGCATTCCTCATCCATCACGTGGAGGACACTGGATCCGATTAGATTTGATCTATATACCTTTAATCGTTATGATAATACAGTACTTGAAGTGTCAGTATTTTACTCTGCTAAATGCAGTCCATCTTTTTTCCAAATTATTACATTATTTGATACAGACGTCGTATTGCAAAGTTGAAAATGTATAATATATATGAGTTACATGAATTATAATCAGATATAATCTATAAAGTAGCGAGTGGCATGCTGACACTTCACTGTGTGACTGTGACACATTTGGCTTGGCATATACCTGACAAATTTGTGCTTAATTTTCACATTCCTACCAGAATGAGTGTGATAATTGAGTTATGACACGGGGGAACAGAGCTGTTGAAGGGGAGGTTTTAATGTTCAGCACTGTGTTGATAATTGTGTTGTTGCCATGGATAAGTGTCTTGTGTATTCCTCTCCGGAGACCATATTACAGTGTGACTCTGTTAGACTCTGTTTCTCTTAACATGCTAATATTAGTCCACTGGTACAATGTGTCTGTGTCCCAAAATGGCACCTTATTCCTTATATAGTGCCCTACTTTTGACCTAGATCCATACGGCTCTTAGTCGCCCTAGGAAGACGGGTTGCCTCCCACATTAACAATGTTCTGACATTGCCCTAGGTCAGGGATTTCCAAGACTTTAGGGCGATTCCACGCCAGAGGGAGTGCACAATATTTTTGGATTGTTCTGGCAATTCTCACATGGGAACTTGCTCTAACATATGACGTATGTTTAGATTCTGAAATACAAACGTTCACATTCATATATTCAACACAAAAAATATGAATATCTCAAAACTAACTTATAATTTTTGTAATTTTAAGACACATCGTTTGGAACAATATACTCTACAAGAACATCAAATTTAGAGAGTGAGCTCTCTGCTAATTCTGAGTTTATGATACATTTTACGAGTACCACCAATACAGTGAATGGTAAATAGAGTCCAAGGGAACTCCCTCTGCTGGTGATTTGCTTAATGTGCAATCCTAAAGGAGGGATGTGATTGGTTAATGACCTATAATGTAAATGTTTATGTTTAAAATGGGTCATCATTAAACGTACCAGAGCACCACTCTGGAAATTGTACGTGTTTGAAGAGTATATTGTTATAAAAATGTTGTCTAAAAATAAGTAAAATCAAAAGGGTAGTTTTGAGATATTCAAATTAAAGGGGAACTGCACCCGCTGAATTGGCCTCGTTTTTGGCGGCCATGACTGAAGCCAGACGTGAGTTGGCTTGGGGGTGTGGTTTGATGTGGGTGATTCTTGCCACCACCAAGACACGCTCATCTGTCAGAACCTTGCTCGCAGCTGTTTTCCCCCACTCAATCACAACAAACAAACCTCCAGAACGTTGAGTTCAATAACTACAGGCAAATGTATGTGGAGATGCCAGAGGAAGCTTTGAAGAGGTCAGTAGCCTACAGAGTAATATTAGAAGAATGCAATTTCTGAATTTCTGTAGATATATATTAAAATAAGGGTTTTGATAACTTTCAAATGTAGTAACAAGTCCATCTAGAATAAACGACCCTTTACATAATTCCATAGAAGCAGTGTTCTGCTAATATAACAATGTGCACGTTTCCCCTTTCATTGTCATTCCCAGCTGATACAGATACTTTTCCTAGCAGCATTTTGTCTGGTGGCAATGGGGCTACCTTAGCAACATTCCTTCCTGTGTGGTGTCCCATATACCTGGTGCAGAATACACAGGGTTTTTCCCTCCCCATATTGACTGATACCATTCAATTCAATAATAAAAGTAAAAGTTGTCTAGTAAAAATGTTACGCCGAGTGCCAGGTCTCTCTCCATTCAGAGACATCGGTATCAAACCCGTCGCTCAGTCGGGAATTCATCACAATCCTCTCCATGTGCTGGCTCCGTACATGTTTCTGTGAACACATACACGCATAGTCCAAGTTATATTACCAATTGCAGTTAGGATAAGTGATATCTGACACACAAACAGATACCATGTTGAAGTTTGAAGTCAGACTAAACCTACCTAATTCTGTTCTCCCCATCGACAAATATTGGTGAATAGACAAGAGGTCAGGCTGGAGGTGAGGTCTGTGCCAGAGCCTCCCCCCACAAACACACACACAGAGAGAGCACTGATTACATTATCAATGGTGGTTATGATTAGCCTGGTGGAACCAACCTTATCGTTGCTTTCACATTTTTATAAGCGAAGTGGGCTGAGGGGCAATTTGCACGTGGAGCTTGGGAAAAGGGGGGCATCATTTTGTTTCTGACACTTGAATAAATGTTTGACTCATATCGATGCCATATGGGCTGTTTTCAAAGGGATTAGTTGTTTTCATATTTTTTATTTTGAATAAATGAATGTAAAACCTTTTTTCAGAATCTATAAAAAAATACTTCATATTTGAGAGCACACTATAAGGAGTATAATGACACCAAGATGTTGTCTGTATCAAGTACGGTTACTGGATCGTAGGGTCTTACAGGAGGCATGTAAAGGGCCTAAAATGGCCACTTTTATTAGGACTTTCCAAAACAAATGAAGTGATACAAACTTTAAAAAAATGTTAAACAAACAGTACTTCTTCCCAATGAAATTCTATGTGAGAATTGCCATAACAATCTGAGATACCCAAATATATTCCACTGCCACTGGCTTGGAATCGGCCTATAGGGCTCTGGTTAAAAGTAGTGCACTATATAGGGAATTGGGTGTAATTTGGGATGCAGACTATGTTGCTGGAACCCAGCCTCCACATTAGCAGCAGCAGGTCAGCTACAGTACTCTAGCAGGTGTCAAAGCTGCATATGCTGAAAAACCTTGTTAATGCATAGGTCAAATTCACTTTTGATGCTCATTTGAATTTCCTGTCTTTTTCGACTTCTGACATACGCTAAATATTTCACTTAAAACATACCTTTTTGTAATGAATATCGCTTGAATTCCTGAGAGCTTCAACGTTTTGTTGTTCCATTGTTTATTGGAGAGTGGTCGATTGCTCTGACTGGCCAGAGTTCAAATCAGAGCCACATCTCTATTTATGCGCTGGTTGAAATTTACACTGCACAATATGATTGTGAATTTATTCAACAGCAGATTACTGTCATAGATTTTAATAGGTGTCTACAAAAAGCCAGGTTAGTCAATAAAAAGGTAGAAACCACAGCACACTGGTGATCTTGGTTGCGCCACAAACCATTTAATAGATCTCACAGTAGGTACAGTATATACACCTGTCCACTCTCCTTCCCCTCAAATACAACTGGAGAACACTGATGCTCAAACCCAACACTTGTGACCAGCCAGCCCGCATTGAGAAGCTCTTAGGAACCTGGTCAACCTGGTGATTGTTGTTGTGCAGTTCATGACCTTTGGTATTTTCCAGACAGCTCCAAGCCTCATCACCTCATCGCCTCATCCTAGTGGAAATCGCATACCGTCTCTTTCTCCAACTCTGTGGGAATTGAGGATGTCTCTCTCCAACAAAGCAAAATGATGGTGATGCATTGTCCTGGAGGGAAGGTTAGTGACCGGAGCACACGAGAAAACAAACTCAAGAGGCTCCTATTAAAAGATTCAAAAATGACTGTTCAAAGGCGTAGCTCCAGGTTAACGGCTGAAGTAAATGTACTTGACGGTTCTTTAATGTCTCATGGTCCTGTCGGTGTGAGCAGCATACACATCTTGGGTTCGGTCTGTTTATAACTTAAATCGCATATATCCACGGTTGATGTTTACAGTCAAAAAGTCCACATAGACTGCATGACAATTGTGTGAATAATTTGACTGGCAACGTTTTTGTCTGGCAATTCATTCATAGTAACAACATATGCACAACATCTACAAATGCTTTCCTCTGATCAATGAAGTGATGTGACCTTTGCAGCAACATTAACCAGCCTAATACACGACCTGTTATACTAACGAGGAGTACAGATCTATTACAATACACAGTCACTCTTCCAGGACTCCATTTTAATTCCCATGCACACCCAAAACAAACAAAATGCACATCCAAATCTTATTCAAAGCAAACAAAAGGCAGCCAGATTTGCAATTCAAATGTAATTTCATTGCGGGTGCCAGTGTTGTTGTTGATAGGGGACGGCATAGTGTTTCAGTTGAAGTACCTTTTTAATTGGGAATCTGGCTTTCAGAATAATTGAAAAAAAAAGCAGTACTGATGGGATGATGTGATGAAGAAATACTGCTACCAACTAAAAGTATTCTACCTCAGAACAAATGCCACATGTGAAGATGTATGCTGTCCATTTAGGCTGGATATAATCATATTAGACAACTGTATAGATTATTTAAACACTTTTTTGGGGGGTTTTTGATAACCCTAAATGATTGACATATAAAAAAAACTCACATGAAAAGAACAGATGTGGTTTTCAGACACGTGTGAAACTTTTTTCTTTCATTTTATTTTAACATGAGTCAGACACTTGGTTTTTTTTGGACACGTTTTATGTTTCACAGTTGACATGTTTTTCCCTCATGAATAAAAAAAAAATCCCCACATGTAAAAAAAAAAAAAATCCACAGATTTATTTCGACCACTTCCAGCTACATCTGGTATCCCATCCAGGGACCGACCAGGACTGTTCCCGTTTAGCTTCAGACTGGAAACAAGGCAGCAAAGTAAAATGGCCTGGGTAACAATAATCAAAGAAATTGAAAATTTAACACATTATCACAGTTTAATGTGAAATAGACACAAATTACTTATTTGAAATTCATCACATGCACATGTCCATGCATGTTTATGTATGTTATACGATTTTCATCATAACACAGTTTGTGTGTATTACACCATTTCTTTCTTCATAATGCATTTGTGTAAATGACACAAATTCCAATTTGTGTGGCTAACGTTAGCTAGGCTAGCTAGGTGGCTAACATTAGCTGTGTATTGTTGTGAATTGTTAGATACTACTGCACCGTTGGAGTGAATGTCCCAAAAATGAATTCCCTTGTCCTGCATTTGGGCTTTTTAGATGTGGTCACACTAATTCTACCGGTGGAAACATTGCTACTGCAACATGTTAAAGGTAGAATCAGCGAAATTACGTTGCCACGAGCAGAAACTGCAGATATTGAGATGAGTGAGATGTAAGACTTCCCTCTCACACAGTATCTGTGCATGTACACTGGTTCACTTCACACTGTTACAGCGTGTTAGCCATGGGACCAAAACAGTGGAGAAGTTGAGCCTTGCGCAGTGGAGAAGTTGAGCCTTGCACCCACTAAGTATGCTGTTGACTTTCTGCATCTACTGTACATTATATTGCTGAGTCTACCTCTCATGTGCATGCACTTCCACATGTAAAACTGCCTATCCAATTTTCACATGTGAACGTTTTTAACATGTGAAACTGCAATTCACATGTGAGGTGCAAACGTTATTTGTCATGTAAAAAGATTGTGTTAACATGTGAACTCTAAATGTAATACATGTGAAAACATGGTTTCATTTTAGCTCAAATTGTGAAAACAGCTATTTCACATGTATAGAGTATGAATGTAGGGTACTGTATGAGTGATGCCTGTGGAGGTTTTAGTATGTAGGCTCTCTTTTGTCACAGTGGAGAAAATCCAGTACACTTTTTGTACACTTTTCCTGAAGACATTTGTTGTCACATGGTACGTAATGCTTATTTCCCCTACCTTATAAATAGTGCCTTTGGGCACATGTTATCTAGACAAAGGCATTGTAAAGTCTTACAGAAGGTAAAATACAAATAAACAAGAACAATTCACTGGCAATTACAGTGCCTTGCGAAAGTATTCGGCCCCCTTGAACTTTGCGACCTTTTGCCACATTTCAGGCTTCAAACATAAAGATATAAAACTGTATTTTTTTGTGAAGAATCAACAACAAGTGGGACACAATCATGAAGTGGAATGACATTTATTGGATATTTCAAACTTTTTTAACAAATCAAAAACAGAAAAATTGGGCGTGCAAAATTATTCAGCCCCCTTAAGTTAATACTTTGTAGCGCCACCTTTTGCTGCGATTACAGCTGTAAGTCGCTTGGGGTATGTCTCTATCAGTTTTACACATCGAGAGACTGACATTTTTTCCCATTCCTTCTTGCAAAACAGCTCGAGCTCAGTGAGGTTGGATGGAGAGCATTTGTGAACAGCAGTTTTCATTTCTTTCCACAGATTCTCGATTGGATTCAGGTCTGGACTTTGACTTGGCCATTCTAACACCTGGATATGTTTATTATTGAACCATTCCATTGTAGATTTTGCTTTATGTTTTGGATCATTGTCTTGTTGGAAGACAAATCTCCGTCCCAGTCTCAGGTCTTTTGCAGACTCCATCAGGTTTTCTTCCAGAATGGTCCTGTATTTGGCTCCATCCATCTTCCCATCAATTGTAACCATATTCCCTGTCCCTGCTGAAGAAAAGCAGGCCCAAACCATGATGCTGCCACCGCCATGTTTGACAGTGGGGATGGTGTGTTCAGGGTGATGAGCTGTGTTGCTTTTACGCCAAACATAACGTTTTGCATTGTTGCCAAAAAGTTCAATTTTGGTTTAATCTGACCAGAGCACCTTCTTCCACATGTTTGGTGTGTCTCCCAGGTGGCTTGTGGCAAACTTTAAACAACACTTTTTATGGATATCTTTAAGAAATGGCTTTCTTCTTGCCACTCTTCCATAAAGGCCAGATTTGTGCAATATACGACTGATTGTTGTCCTATGGACAGAGTCTCCCACCTCAGCTGTAGATCTCTGCAGTTCATCCAGAGTGATCATGGGCCTCTTGGCTGCATCTCTGATCAGTTTTCTCCTTGTATGAGCTGAAAGTTTAGAGGGACGGCCAGGTCTTGGTAGATTTGCAGTGGTCTGATACTCCTTCCATTTCAATATTATCGCTTGAACAGTGCTCCTTGGGATGTTTAAAGCTTGGGAAATCTTTTTGTATCCAAATCCGGCTTTAAACTTCTGCACAACAGTATCTCGGACCTGCCTGGTGTGTTCCTTGTTCTTCATGATGCTCTCTGCGCTTTTAACGGACCTCTGAGACTATCACAGTGCAGGTGCATTTATACGGAGACTTGATTACACACAGGTGGATTGTATTTATCATCATTAGTCATTTAGGTCAACATTGGATCATTCAGAGATCCTCACTGAACTTCTGGAGAGAGTTTGCTGCACTGAAAGTAAAGGGGCTGAATAATTTTGCACGCCCAATTTTTCAGTTTGATTTGTTAAAAAGTTTGAAATATCCAATAAATGTCGTTCCACTTCATGATTGTGTCCCACTTGTTGTTGATTCTTCACAAAAAAATACAGTTTTATATCTTTATGTTTGAAGCCTGAAATGTGGCAAAGGGTTGCAAAGTTCAAGGGGGCCGAATACTTTCACAAGGCACTGTAAATCAATCCACCCCTAATTAGAGAACCCTTTTATGCTAACAAAAGAGATATAAATATATACTTTAGTTTGAAGCAGTTTCTATGGATACCATATTGTTGCTATGTGACAGAGTTGAGACATGAAGTGGGGAGACTGTGTTTTCCATGTATGGTGTACATCTTGTATCTTTACAGTTGAGTAGGTTTCAATCAATTGACAATTGTTTATCAATTTCAATCAGAATCATGTGAATTTCAAGAACACTGTTTAAAAAAAAAAAGTATAACATTTGCTGAATTTGCCATGCAAAAGCTACATGGAGGTTTTGATACAAGAATATCATTCACCATCACTGGCAAGTCAATTCATTTACCCATGTACTGATATAGGCTAATAGGTAGTGTGATGATAGGTACAAATCTACTATATATGCTGTGAACCACAACTAAAGACTATAGAGCCCCACAGTGGAGGTGTCATAATACCCCTGTCATAACAGGGAACTGGTTCCGACAATTTTTCCCATAGGAGATTTTAGAAACACTTCAAATAAGGGCTGTGTTTCATGTAAGCTTACCCTGGCTTGACGTTTTGACAACCATGTAATCTTTCTCGGACAAGGTGACTTTTTTTAATAAATTCAACTCTATTTACTCTCAGATTTGAAAATGCTTATTAGCATCAAAGTATACTCCTGCACTACATCTCTAGCTGACACTTGAGCTAACAGAATTGTAAATTAAAGACATTTTGCCAATGTATTAATTACTACATTTAGATAATTAATCCAAAGGTTCTTACCTTTGCCTCAATTCAGCAGTCTTGTCCAGATCATAGTGGCATTTGTAATTCTGTAGGATAGACGCATTAGCAGCTAATTTGCATTTAATTTGTTGGGGGTAAATACAGGAGAATATATTTATATATTTTATATACTTTTTCATGTGCATGTGATGAATATATTTGTCCGAGAGAGATTTGCATGGTTATCAAAACGTCACGCCAGGATAAGCCTACACAAAACACAGCCCTTATTTTAAGTGTTTTTAATCCCCCATGGGAAAAATGAATTGTGGAAAAACGATTGGAACCATTTCCCTGTTCGACCGCTGGGTTTTATGGGTATTATGACTCATTCTGTGGTACTCTATTTAGACATTACATACAATTATAGTAAGTTATTTGTCATGAAGTTAGTAACATTAGCTATGATGAAAGTAATTTTTCACAAAATCTGAGACAAATCTATATAGATCGAAATACTTGAGTATATGAATTTGTTACAATGAACCTGTCACGATCGTCGTATGAAGAGGACCAAAGCGCAGCGTGGTATGTGTTCATGATGATTTTTTAATTAAAGAAAGCACTGAACACTGAATACAAACTCTACAAAACAATAAACGAATAACGACCGTGAAGCTATAATGAGAACTGTGCTGACACAAGCAACTAACACAGACAATCACCCACCAACAAACAGTGAAACCCAGGCTACCTAAGTATGATTCTCAATCAGAGACAACTAATGACACCTGCCTCTGATTGAGAACCATACTAGGCCGAAACATAGAAATCCCAAAATCATAGAAAAACAAACAGACTGCCCACCCCAACTCACGCCCTGACCATACTAAATAATGACTAAAACAACAGAAATATAGGTCAGAGTGGTTCAGTTAGAGTATATATCTAATATTTTCTGAGAATGGAGCTGGCATGGGTAAAACTCAGCAGTCATGTTGATTTCTATTATGCAAAATAGCATGTCCCTCCCCAAAGCAATCGATGCAAGTTTCTGACCATGGAACATAATACAATCTTCGCTCCAAAATGATGTAGTAAATGTTTTATTGTGTTGAGGCTCACTTTGTTTAGCTTCATTGACCTGCATGTTATGGTTCAAGGGACCATGGACGAGGATAATGGTAACATAGCAATCAATTAATCTATTTATGATACAGTGTAACATTAACGTTAATTTGATAAACTGGGTAATGTAAATGATAACGATCTCCAACAGAGAGTGAATCATTGGAGATTTGACTATGTTCTGTGGTTGATGGAATAACAGAAGTCATGGCCATCATTAAAACTTGATATACTGTATATCTCATGATGAGGAAGGTTATTCACACCATGCACATTCGCACACTATCAGCAACAGCCAGTGCAAATTGCATTTTTTGGGGCATGGAAGATGAAACCAAACAGGAGGCCTTTGGTGACTGGCTCCTTTCAACTCGGCACAAGTATGTTTTTATTTTTAATAAAGTCAGGATCAGAGAAAATATAGATTCTCAATGCAGAGCCAACTTGGCATTAGTCGTGGTTCATGTAAATGAGTAAAGCCCATTGAGTCAAAATATCAAGAATGTACAAACCAAAGAGAGAAAATGTGAAAATGCATGCAATAGTATCTGCTTTTTCACCTCAGGTGTTGCACTCAACTTAGAATTTAAATCTCTTGAGGGGAAAACATCTTGATTATTCAGTTTTCTAGCTGACAATTGCTTTAAGATGGTCATACTATAGATAATTTATCTACTTTATTTTGAATTTTAGTACCCCTTGAAGGAATAAAAATATATATATAAAAAAATAATTTGATAACATAGTTATTTGGGCCTTTACTCCCAAAGCCCAAAGAAACATTGAATAACACATTCATAAATGGCAAAAATGACAGTTAATAAAATAAATCACACGAAACAAGGTTCTGTCTGTCCTAAATCTAGGATATATATATATATATATATATATATATATATATGTCTTTTTGCTATTTTCTACATTGTAGAATAATAGTGGCTACTTTGAAGAATCTAAAATAATTTGTATTTGTTTAACACTTTTTTGGTTACTACATGATTCCATATGTGTTATTTCATAATTTTGATGTCTTCACTAGTATTCTACAATGTAGAAAATAGTACAAATAAAGGTACCAACTTCAGACAAGTCTTCTGACACTTGTGGTGGTTGTAGAGCAAAAATGTGTCTCCTCTTTACATAGAGCTGTGGTCATAATAGTTTATGGGTCAAAAATCCATCTTCTTTTGTGAGAAGACCAATTTTTGGTGATGTCTCGTGGTCTGACAGACAACGCTCTACCAACGGTACCAACTTCAGACAAGTCTTCTGACACTTGTGGTGGTTGTAGAGCAAAAATGTGTCTCCTCTTTACATAGAGCTGTGGTCATAATAGTTTATGGGTCAAAAATCCATCTTCTTTTGTGAGAAGACCAATTTTTGGTGTCTCGTGGTCTGACAGACAACGCTCTAGCTCTGTCACCTTTCATCGCAGATGCGGAAGTGAAACACTGGCAGATGCGGTGGATTCAGACGCTTCCAACGCAAAAAAAAATTGAATTTCTAACTTAAAATTATGGATTTTGATGGGGATTTTTGTTTTTGTAACTTATATTGATGCACCAGTATGTCAATCGACTCTACAGGGTTAAAGCTAATGACCTGCAATTCTATACATTAAGCCTTGGCTTATTACGTGTTCATTTGATATCTGGGGGTGGGCCTGACCTCTAGGGGATTGTGGGTCCCCCCCGTATTGCAGAGTCTGCAGGGGGATGCGGGACGCTAGTGACCTTAACCCTAACTCCCAGTCCACATTCCGGTTCAACCCTAACCTCAACTCTAACCCTAAACCTAAACCCAACCATAGGCCTAGCTTCATGTCCACATCCTGGTTCAACCCTAACCCTTGTATTCCTTTACAGCTGTGAACTATATTATACCGTTTATAATGTGTAATGTAGAGCATATAAACTATATAAGAATTTCTGCTAGGTTGATTAATTAAATAGAACAGGCAAGGAATACACAGAGCATTGCACCCCCCAACAGTAGGAAAACCAAAGGAAATGGAAATGTTGTCCCATTAGGCCTACATGGGGTTCTCTCACTAATTGGACAGCCAATAACACATTTGTCAACACATTTAATTTAGTTCAGAATCAGTCAAGTGAAAAATGACAAATTGTCAAACCATCCGCTATCAACCACTAATGAATCTTCCTTTTTGGTGTTCAGCTAACAGCATCTGGGTATGCATATAAATGGTATATTTTAATAATGCATGGAGTTCAATATACTACATTGCATGGTGATTTCACAGAAAGGAGAAGACTAAGTATGTGGGCGGTAGACAATGGCCATCATTACCGGTTAGCTGGGAAGCACGTGGCTGGAATAGAAGATACAGTCAGTCTCTGTTGTTGTCACCTTCATTTCCTGGACAGACTGACTTCTCCCTCCCACAGGCCTGAGTGCATCTGAAATCTGAGAGCCTGACAGGATGTGGCAGAGTTTATATAATGTAATACTGGGCACTTTGTGCTGTCACAGATGTAGGACCTTAATTTGATCACCCAGTTGCAGGAGACATTTCCTGCAATGCAACTTGAGGTTCAAAAAGGCTTCTGAAGTTTGTAATTTCCAATTAGAAATTTCAGACTTCATTTTCCATTATGAAAGATGTATCAACCCTTACAAAAATGTATATTAACTTTAATTGTCACGCCCTGATTGTCACGCCATGTTTTGTTTTCTATGTTTCTTTATTTCTATGTTTTGGGCGGGTATGGTTCTCAATCAGGGACAGCTGTCTGTCGTTGTCTCTGATTGGGAATCATACTGTAATGCTCCGGGTGTCGTGGGTGTGGAGTCAAATGCAGGAGACAGAGAGTGCAATGATGTGCTTCTTTAATAGCACCAACGCACCACAGGGTGCTCACAATAGTAACGGCCCCAAACACAGGGAATGAAAATGTACAACTGAAAATGCACGACCAGGCACTAACACGTACCTCTACAATAGAGCCGAAGGTTTACAATGAATAATCCCGCACAACAACCAGGCGGGCCGGCTGTCTAATAAAGACAAACGAATCATTCATAAACAGGTGCTACCAAAGACAATCAGCGGCAGCTAATAGGCCGGTGACGACGACCGCCGAGCGCCACCCGCCCGGGAAGGGAAACCACCCTCGGTCGGACTCGTGACAGTACCCCCCCCTGACGCGCGGCTCCCGCAGCGCGCCGACACCAGCCTCAAGGTCGCCCCGGAGGACGAGGTGCAGGGCGATCCGGATGGAGGCGATGGAAATCCCTCAACGTGGATGGATCCAAGATCATCCCCCACCGGTACCCAGCACCTCTCCTCCGGGCCGTACCCCTCCCAGTCCACGAGGTACTGCAGGCCCCTCACCCGGCGTCTTGAGTCCAGAATGTCCCGGATCGTATACGCCGGGGACCCCTCGATGTCCAGAGGGGGGGGAGGGACCTCCGGCACCTCACTGTCCTGCAGGGGACCAGCTACCACCGGCCTGAGGAGAGACACATGAAACGAGGGGTTAATACGATAATAGGAAGGGAGTTGTAATCGATAACACACCTCGTTTATTCTCCTCAGGACTTTAAAGGGCCCTACACACTGCGGACCCAGCTTCCGGCAGGGCAAGCGGAGGGGTAGGTTTCGGGTCGAGAGCCAGACCCTGTCCCCCGGTACAAACACGGGGGCCTCACTGCGGTGGCGGTCAGCACTCCTCTTCTGCCGTCCACTCGCTTGTTGTAGCGATTCCTGGACGGCCCTCCAGGTCTCCTTGGAGCGCTGTACCCATTCCTCCACCGCAGGAGCCTCGGTCTGGCTCGGATGCCATGGTGCCAGGACCGGCTGGTACCCCAACACACACTGAAAAGGAGACACGTTAGTAGAGGAGTGGCGTAGTGAGTTCTGGGCCATTTCAGCCCAGGGAATGTATCGTGCCCACTCGCCTGGCCGATCCTGGCAATACGACCGCAGAAACCTACCCACCCCCTGGTTCACTCTCTCCACCTGCCCATTGCTCTCTTGGTGATAACCGGAGGTCAGGCTGACAGAGACCCCCAAACGTTCCATGAACGCCCTCCATACCCGAGACGTGAATTGGGGGCCCCGATCAGAAACGATGTCCTCCGGCACCCCGTAGTGCCGAAAGACATGGGTGAATAACGCCTCCACAGTCTGTAGGGCTGTAGGGATACCGGGCAACGGGAGGAGACGGCAGGACTTAGAGAACCGATCCACAATCACTAGGACCGTGGTGTTCCCCTGAGACGGCGGAAGATCGGTCAGGAAATCTATGGACAGATGTGACCATGGCCGCTGTGGAACGGGGAAGGGTTGTAACTTCCCTCTAGGAAGGTGCCTAGGAGCCTTACTCTGGGCGCACACTGAACAGGAGGAGACATAACCCTTAACGTCCTTAGCCAAAGTAGGCCACCAATACCTCCCCTGAAGGCTCCCCACTGTCCTCGTCACCCCAGGGTGACCCGAGGAGGGTAGGACGTGAGCCCACCGAATCAGTTTGTCCCGAACACCAAGCGGCACGTACCTTCGCCCCGCTGGACACTGAGGAGGCGCGGGTTCCGCCCGTAACGCCCGCTCGATGTCCGAGTCCACCTCCCATACCACTGGTGCTACCAGTTTTGAGGCGGGAAGGATGGGAGTAGGTTCGGTGGACCCATCCTCTGTGTCGTAAAGGCGGGACAGTGCGTCAGCCTTTACGTTCTGGGAGAACGGTCTATAAGACAAAGTAAACCGGAACCGGGTGAAGAATATGGCCCACCTTGCCTGACGTGGGTTAAGTCTCCTAGCTGCCCGAATATACTCCAGGTTCTGGTGGTCGGTCCAGATGAGAAAAGGGTGCTTAGCCCCCTCAAGCCAGTGTCTCCACACCTTCAGAGCTCTAACCACCGCTAGCAACTCCTGGTCCCCCACATCATAGTTACGCTCCGCTGGGCTGAGCTTCCTTGAGAAGAAAGCGCAGGGGCGGAGTTTTGGTGGCGTACCCGAGCGCTGTGATAGCACGGCACCCACCCCAGCCTCGGACGCGTCCACCTCCACTATGAATGCTAGAGAGGGGTCCGGATGCGCCAACACGGGTGCATCAGTGAACAGCGCCTTCAACTTGTTGAATGCTCCGTCCGCCTCTGCTGACCACTGCAACCGCACCGGGCCCCCCTTCAGCAGTGAGGTAATGGGAGCCGCTATCTGGCCAAAACCCCGGATAAACCTCCGGTAGTAGTTGGCAAAACCCAAAAACCACTGCACTTCCTTTACCGTGGTCGGAGTCGGCCAATTACGCACGGCCCTAATGCGGTCGCCCTCCATCACTACCCCCGAGGTGGAAATGCGATAACCCAGAAAAGAGACGGCTCGTTTAGAGAACACGCATTTCTCAGCCTTGACGTATAGGTCATGCTCCAGCAGTCTACCAAGCACCTTGCGCACCAGAGACACATGCGCCGAGTAGATCAGAATGTCATCGATATAAACAACCACTCCCTGCCCGCACAGGTCCCTGAGAATCTCGTCTACAAAGGATAGAAAACGGCTGGAGCATTCTTTAACCCATACGGCATGACGAGGTAGTCATAGTGGTCGGATGTGGTACTAAATGCGGTTTTCCACTCGTCTCCCTTCCGAATACGCACCAGACTATACGCGCTCCTGAGATCCAGTTTTGTGAAGAACTGCGCTCCGTGGAATGATTCCACCGCCGTAGTGATGAGAGGTAGAGGGTAACTATACCCCACTGTGATGGCGTTTAGACCTCTATAATCAATACACGGACGCAAACCTCCCTCCTTTTTCCTCACAAAAAAGAAACTCGAGGAGACGGGTGAGATGGAGGGCCGAATGTACCCCTGTCCCAGCGACTCCGTGACATATGTCTCCATTGCCAACGTCTCCTCCTGGGACAGCGGGTACACGTGACTCTTGGGAAGCGCAGCGTCTACCTGGAGATCTATCGTACAATCCCTTCCCGGTCGATAAGGTGGTAATTTAGTCGCTTTCACTTTACTGAAAGCGATTGCCAAATCGGCATACTCGGGGGAATGCACACCGTGGAACCCTGGTCTGGACTCTCCACCGACGTGGCACCGATGGAAACTCCCAAACACCTTCCAGAACACTCCTCTGACCACCCCTGGAGAACCCCCTGTCTCCACGAAATTTTAGGATTGTGCCGGGCCAGCCAGGGAATCCCCAGCACCACTGGAAACGCAGGCGAATCAATAAAAAAAAAACTGATACGCTCCCTATGATTCCCCTGCGTCACCATGTCCAGTGGGACCGTTGTCTCCCTGACCATCCCTGACCCTAATGGCCGGCTATCTAGGGAGTGCACGGGGAAAGGAGAATCTATCGGCACCAGCGGAACCCCTAACTTAAGGGCGAGTCTGCGATCCATAAAGTTCCCAGCTGCGCCTGAATCGACTAGCGCCCTATGCTGGGAAGAGGGAAAAAAGTGAAGAAAAAAGGTTAAGACAAACATGTGGCCAACAGGGGGTTCTGGGTGAGTTTGATGCTGACTCACCTGGGGTGACCGAGAAGCGTTCCGCCTGCCATCTCTACTCCCAGACGGACCCCCCCAGCACCGATCAGACGTGTGTCCTCTCCGACCACAGTTGGTGCAGTGGAGGCCTCTTTCTCCGGTACCCCTCGGCACAGCCACTCCCAACTCCATCGGAATGGGAGCGGAGGGGCTGGGTGGTGGAACGCACAGGACCCTCTCTGAACGCCCGCGGGCAGCCAGCAGATTGTCCAGTCGAATGGACATGTCAATCAGCTGATCCAGTGACAGAGCGGTGTCCCGACACGCTAACTCCCGGCGGACGTCCTCTCGGAGACTACACCTGTAGTGGTCCATAAGGGCCCTGTCGTTCCACCCAGACCCTGCTGCCAAGGTCCGGAACTCCAGCGCGTAATCCTGGGCGCTCCTCCTCTCCTGTCTGAGATGAAATAGTCGTTCTCCCACCGCTCGGCTGTCTAGAGGGTGATCAAACACAGCACGGAAGCGGCGGGAAAACTCTGGGTAGTGCTCCCGCGCTGAGTCTGGGCCATTCCAGACTGCGTTCGCCCACTCCAGAGCACGATCCGTGAGGCAGGAGATGAGGACACTCACCCTCTCCCCTCCCGAGGGAGTGGGTCTGACGGTGGCTAGGTATAGCTCCAGCTGAAGCAAAAAACCCTGGCAACCCGATGCCGCTCCATCATAAGCCCTCGGTAGCGTCAGACGGAGGGTGCTGGAGTCGGGAGATGGGGAGTCCGGAGCCGGGGGTGCCGAAGGTGGAGAGAGGAGACCACTCCTCTCCCATTGGTCCATTCTCTCCATCACTTGATCGCGGATCCGATCCGATGGAGGACGGTGGTGTGGTGGAGAACCCGTTCCTCCATCGATGGGAGAGGGTTGGCTGCTGCTCCTGCGGACTCCATTCAATTTGCTGGTGCGGGATTCTGTAATGCTCCGGGTGTGGAGTCAAACGCAGGAGACAGAGAGTGCAATGATGTGCTTCTTTAATAGCACCAACGCACCACAGGGTGCTCACAATAGTAACGGCCCCAAACACAGGGAATGAAAATGTACAACTGAAAATGCACGACCAGGCACTAACACGTACCTCTACAACAGAGCCGAAGGTTTACAATGAATAATTCCGCACAACAACCAGGCGGGTCGGCTGTCTAATAAAGACAAACTAATCATTCATAAACAGGTGCTACCAATAAACATACAAGGAGGGGGAGGAAAGACAATCAGTGGCAGCTAATAGGCCGGTGACGACGACCGCCGAGCGCCACCCGCCCGGGAAGGGAAACCACCCTCGGTCGGACTCGTGACACATACTTAGGTAGCCATTTTTCCTTCCTTTCAGTGTGGGTAGTTAACTTTGTTAGAGGCATCATAGCCCTGGTAAGCTTCACGGTAGTTTTGTATGGTTTCTGTTGGCGACATTCTAATAAAAAGGAAAATGTACGCTCACCACGCTGCACTTTGGTCCACTTCTTACGACGCCCGTGACATTAATGCACATAATAATTCACATTTCCTGTTCATGCAGAATGATATTCTTGCTAAAGAATTTGGCTCAAATTAAGATCCCACATCTGTATTCATGCCGACGCCACTTTCCTTATTACAGTGCATGCCAGAATTACTGTGCACTACTTGGAGGATGACAAAACTTATTGGCAAACAGACACATTTATTCACCACACTTCCGTTTCCCCTGCACCGCCTCTATGGCATCTGGTAATCAATTACAAATATATTTTTAAAAAGCAACAAACTCAAGTAGCCACAAATATTTGGCGTGGGTCCTCAGATCCTCAAACGGTTTTACAGCTGCACCATCGAGAACATCCTGACTGGTTGCATGACTGCCTGGTATGGCAACTGCTCAGTCTCCGACCGCAAGGCACTACAGAGGGTAGTGTGTACGGCCCAGTACATCACTGGACCAAGCTTCCTGCCATCCAGGACCTCTATACCAGGCGGTGTCAGAGGAAGGCCCTAAAAATTGTCAAAGACTCCAGCCACCCTAATCATAGACTGTTCTCTCTACTATCACATGGCAAGCAGTACCGGAGCACCAAGTCTAGGTTCAAGAGGCTTCTAAACAGCTTCTACCCCCAAGCCATAAGACTCCTGAACATCTAATCAAATGGCTACCCAGACTATTTGCATTGCCCCCCCCCCACCCCCCATTTACGCCGCTGGTACTCTCTGTTATTATCTATGCATAGTTACTTTAATAACTCTACCTACATGTACATATTACCTGAATTACCTCGACTAACCGGCACATTGACTCTGTACCAGTACCCCCTGTATATAGTCTCACTATTGTTATTTTACTGCTGCTCTTTAACTACTTGTTACTTTTATTTCTTATTCTTATTTGTATTTTTTAAACTGCATTGTTGGTTGGGGGCTTGTAAGTAAGCATTTCGCTGTAAAACCTGTTGTATTCAGCGTATGTGATTAATAAAATTTGATTTGATTTGATACCAATCATTAGCTAGCAGCCAGCAGAGGAATAATACTATCAGGCTTTGGTTTGCACTGTGTAGTAAAATCTAGCTGTGCTTTCTCTTCCTTTCTTGCTTTCTCATCCCTCTCTTCCTCTCTTCATCTCTGTTAGAAACCATATACGTCATCTTCTCTGGTTAAAAGCCAACAGCCACAACTCATCCCTGACCACTGACTGCGTCTCCTCAGACTTCAAAATGTCCAGAGTCGCTCCATTCGTCAAGAAACTAACACTCGACTCATCTGACGTCAAAAACGATAGACCTGTACCCCTTCTTTCTTTTCTTTCCAAAACAATTGAGCACGCTGTCTCTGATCAACTCTCTCGTTATCTCTCTCAGAACGATCTTCTTGACCCTTCAAGACGGGTCACTCAACTGAGACTGCACTTCTCTGTGTCATGGAGGCTCTCCTTATTGCCAAAGCTGGCTCTTTCTCCTTTGTTCTCATCCTCCTAGATCTGTCCGCTGCATTCAACACCGTGAACCATCAGACCCTCTTCTCCAGCCTCTCAGGATTGGGCGTCTCAGGCTCTGCACACTCTTGGACTGCATCCTACCTGGGAGGCCGCTCCTACCAAGTGACGTGGAGATCTGCTCCTTCCACAGGGAAACATTATTTGTGTCATCCCACTGAGCACAGACGTCAGTCCCCCCCCCCTGTATTTAATTCTGGATTAGAGCATCTGCTAAATTAAAAAAAGTCAATGTTGTGTTTTCAGTGGACCCTATTACAAATTCCAAAAGGAGTGAGGAGCTAGAGAGCTGACATGCAACCGTGCGTTTTACTGCAGAGCAACATGTCCACAACAAACAGTGGAACCCAAGGAGTGTTAGACTGATACTCAAGAGGTATAGCATGAGTATTACTGATCTTAGTTGAGGGTCCTATAGTACTGGGAGAATCATGTTATTATAGTTTATAGGGCTATATATTGCACCAGCGAGCTAAAAGGTCATCCCTTAAACTCACAAAAGGCCAAAATAATCATTATCTCAAGGCAGAGCTGTGCTGTGAGACATTGTGCAGGAGAACCCATCTCTGGTGTATGATGTAGCTGACAAAATGATGTCATGAACAAAATGCTCAGTTTATTCTCATTGGCAATGGGTCTCAATCTACTGGTCTTAATCTGCTGGAAATATTGTATTGTACATAAAACTACATGCTGTAGGGAAAGGACCCTTGAAAACTGTAGCTTCTGAGATCTGAGAAGCATAACGCAACATTGAAATTCAATTGTTATAGCCGCATTTCCCACACTAAACAGCCAGAAAGTTCCAGTCTAACTGTGCTCCTAGGCCATTCAAGTGGCAGAAAAGTAGACTGCAGCAGTGCTATGAAGCATTATGTAAAACATGGAACTCTTAACTACATCAAGAGCAGGGGACTACAATATATAGATGACCTATCTCCAATTGAAGCTAGGTGGGTGGCAGGCATATTTACAGTGGTAGGACTATTGTTCCATCTGCGGCAATGAGGGAATGAGACTGAATGTTAATAATAATGAACAATTCTAACAGCATACATACCTGGTACAGCCGTAAACTGTGGCCATACTGTAGATAGACAAATGGAAGAGCACATGGGATAAATTGTGTGGCATTGTGCATTGTAGTTTGGCCTAGGCTACTCTTCCCACGTGTTAATTTCTGCATGTGGAGATTGCACATACAGTACAGTACTCTGAAGGGTTGTTGTGTTTGAATAGGCCTACTTATTTTGACGGACAGATTAGGCAGTGGAATTGTATGTTCTCATACAATCTTCATAATTTCTGTTGTCAAAATGTTCACGCTAATTGCATTTTGCAAATTGCAGAATTCAATTCAGACCGATAGAAGTGCTGGCATATGCAAACAAAGACAAAAAAAAGACAAGAGAATGTTACACTGAGACATGACACAAATAATGTCACCTGGTAATCATTTTACTATGCTTATTCCATAGAAGTGAATGGCCTCTGTGCTGATAGCCATACTGCACAAGTTCACATTACCCTCAACTCAGCATGTTCCGAATAAGGTTCCTTTTTGCTCCTCCTTGTATTCTACACTAGTAGTCGCTGTAACACAGGGTATAATCATGCCACGCTACTCCCTTTGGAATTGCATTTGACTAGTCTGTCAGTGAAAAACAAAAATGTACTCTCACTTTTTATCTAGACGTATGGAAAGTTTCAGAGGCTATTTGTAGGAAAGGCATAATCTGCATTTGAAGGTTCCATTGAAGCAATATTCTACATGATGAATGTTAGAAGTCTTCTTAACCCTCAAGCTACCAACGTATTTTACATACAGCACCAGTCAAAAGTTTGGACACACCGACTCATTCAAGGGTTTATCTTTATTTTTTACTATTTTCTACATTGTAGAATAACAGTGAAGACACCAAATCTGTGAAATAGCACATATGGAACCATGTAGTAACCAAAGAAGTGTTAAACAAATCAAAATATATTTTATGTTTGATATTCTTGGAAGTTCCCACCCTTTGCCTTGATGACAGCTTTGCACTCTATTGACATATGTGTTATTTGAATGAGTAGGTGTGTCCGTACTGTACTTTTATTACCAACTATTGGAAAAAGCAACAATCAGAGCGAAATATCAACTTATTTATTATCAAAACATCATTAGACATGTAATTAATGGTATCTGAAAAGAAATACCAAAATAGAAAATCTTCATTTTATTTTATATAATGTGCATTTGTTTTCTCCAATGTTCAATAAACATTAGTATTAAAATCTAATTTACTATCATTTGATTATAGTATCATTTAGTTTTCAGAATTTTTCTGAAATTAAAAATGTTGTCATATTTTTGTGATAAAAACAACTCCCGTACGGACTCAAGAGAGGCGAAGGTCGAGAGCCGTGCATCCTACAAGACCATTCCTCCATACACAATCATTCCAGATCCTTGATGTCCTTTGTCTGTACTTATGGACTGCCCTCTTCAAATTAAACCACAGGTTTTCAATGGGTTTCAAGTCCGTAGACTGAGATGGTCATTGAAAAATGTTGATTTTGTGGCCAATTTACAATTTCTTTGTAGATGTTGATGTGTGTTTGGGGTTATTGTCTTGCTGGAAGATCCACTTGCAGCCAAGTTTCAGTCTTTGGGCTATAAGCTATTATGACCCCATTCCTGAATGCCGGAACATGGTCATGCCTTCTGTTCCCCCTCTATGATGCTCACAGGACACGCAGGACACATTAGTAGGGAGTTTTCAGGAAGCTAACACAAGACTTTAAATCTCCAGCAAGGTTACTTATCAAAAGAGTGTGGGACCTCGGGCCTCCTGAGTGGCGCAGTGGTCTAAGGCCACTAGAGGTCCTGGTTCGAGGCCAGACTCTGTTGCTGCGACCGGGAGACCAATTGGGCGGCGCACAATTGGCCCAGCGTCGTCTGGGTTAGGGGAGGGTTTGGCTGGCAGGGATGTTCCTGTCCCATTGTGCACTAGTGACTCCTGTGTTGGACCAGGTGCAATGCACGCTGACATGGATGCCAGGTTTCCTCCGACACATTTGTGCGGCTGGCTTCCGGGTTAAGTGGGCAGTGTGGCTTTGCTGGGTTGTGTTTGGAGGATGCACGGCTCTCGACCTTCGCCTCTCTTGAGTCCGTACGGGAGTTGCAGCGATGGGACAAGACTGTAACTACCAATTAGATACCACCAAAAAAGGGGTAAAAAAAAGTGTGGATGTCAGGTACATTTCAGCCTCCTTTGACCTTAAACTCTTACTCATACTCCAGACAATGTAATTTTTCAGGTCTCTACATTGTCTGGCACATAGCAGACCTGGGTAAGAACTCCATGAGTCAAACTAACACATCTTCAGGTCTCAGGAAAGGTTGCTCATCACATGCATGGATCACCAAACCACCTCTGTTGCACTCTCATTAAATGGGGTGCACAAATCCTTCTGCTTCTGTTTGCCACAGAAAGTGTTGTTGTTGTGCAGTCGACCTCAGAAGGTAACACCCATGTTCCAGAGAGTCCAAGCTTTCAGGAATGGGGTAATAATAGCTTGTAGCCCAAACGGTTCAAACACTAGAGCCAAATTCATAGGAAGAAAATCAATTAAATACTGTATGCCACACTGGCTTCAGAAATTGCCAGAAAATGATTTAAGAAAGAGAGCGTTTGATTCTATCTGTACTTTTCTACCATTCCTTATTCAAAAAGTACCAGGATGTTGTCTCTGGTTTTGAATGTTGAATTTTGAATTTAGGGAACTGAATCTGAGAAGTTGAATATATGTGAACTTTGGTGAACTTGAAATGATCGTTTGTAAACTTGATACACAGACAATGAATCCAATATCTGCCATATTGAAATAAAATATATATAGATATTGAATTTGAATATTAAAACTGAATGCAATATTAATTCAATTCCGTTTCAAATGATGAAATATGAGTTAAATGTATGATTTCAATGATTCAATTTGTGTATTACAAATTCAATAATATTGAATTTCATTTCAATATCTTAATACAAATAAAACATGTTTTTAATCAAATACAGCTTCTGTTGGCACTGAAATTGCTCTATACTATAACACTAAACAATGATTTAGATTGAAGAGGTTGATTGACAGTCATGAAAAATTTGAGGAATTGAGTAAACCACCATTGGACTATGATAAAAAAATATGCCTCTGGCGTCAGAATGACCCCAGTCGGTAGCTTGAGGGTTAACAACGTTTTTTTAAATGATTCGACATCCCATTGGTAAACTCTCATGGGATGTTCATTGATGGGCTGCCACGGAGACCTGACAGCAGACAATCCCATATTAAAATGTAAGTAAATAATTAATGAAAATGCATGAGATTTTGACATAACAATGTAGGCGAATGCATAAGGGATCATTTATGTATTTCTACATAAGCCTATGTCAATTAAATCAGATGTGGAGGCTAACTTACTTCTCCACAGTTTAGTGTTGTATTTGTACACATCTTACCTACCTACGTGTGTTACCTATGCCCGTAAGCCCTGCAGGAAACTAACATCTATGAGTGAGAACACCATGCAGGTCTTTGAGAAGTGTGTCTGCTACTGGATAATTCCAACATTTTTCAACACCAACAGGCCATCACTGTTGGTAAAGGGCCCTGACATTTTTATAGAAGGAAATTCTGGCCTCTGAGTAGTAACATACCTGACCAGTCTCAAGCTCCGATAGGCACAGAAAAGGTACTATTGATGGCCAATGACAATCGTATAAATGTCTGTTTTATATGAGTTATCTTAATTACTTACATTTAAATTAGATTTACTGTACACCCCCCAAAATTAAGGTTCTTAAATGGTTGTTTCTTAGCTCTTAAGGTTACTTGGAAAACTCATACCCGATAAAGAACCTTTGAGTTTACTGTGGGGTTTATGGTGTGGCATTTATGGTTCTTCAGAATGCTAAAAGGTTATTGAAATGTATGGCAGCCTCCAGATGTGTCCCTTTCATAGCACACAGCAAATTGGCCAGTGTTGATTAACTAGTGTTGATTTTTCAGTTTAACATTTCTAGTGTTGATTCAAGAGTTAAATTAACACTGTAAAGAGTGGTGTAAAAGAACCCAAGTGTTGGTGTTAATATTCAGAGTTTAACCAAAACCATGCCCATTATTATCAGATTTCCTAGCATGCTTTATTGCAGGTAGATTTTTAAAATTGCTTCAATATGGAGTGGCCAGTAGCCTAGTGGTTAAGAGTGTTGGGACAGTAATTGCAAGGTTGCTAGATCGAGTCTCTGACCTGACAAGGTAAACATCTGTCATTCTACCCCTCAACAAGGCAGTTAACCCACTGTTCATAGGCTGTCATAATAAATAAGAATTTGTTCTTAACTGACTTACCTGGTTAAATAAAAATATCAATGTTTTTGCATGTACATTGATTAATCTTATGCTACTCTAATATAAATTACATACATTTTTCTAAACTATTCCAATCTGTTACTTGGACTTATGGCACCCGTTACTGAAATGGTTGTTCGAGTTTAGATGTTTAATGTAGTCTCATAATTTAGTCTTCTCAACCCTAGCAGTCATGCAGGTTGCAGGTCAATACAATTTCTAAATGTTAGATATCCCGACTCTGGCTAGATTCCAATAGGAATTACACATCACCTTGCAAGCCAGCATAATGTGACTTACAGGGCTGATGTGGCCTGTAAACTATGAGTTTCAGGTCACTGTATTAGAGTAAAACTAGGCCCTCCACAGGACTGGAAATGAATGAATGTAACAACCATGTCTCTGTCACAAGTAAACACAGACACGGGTGGTACTGGTAACTCTAAAATTAACTTGAAAGGCACCCTGGAAAATATGCAAATAAGGCTTGAAACACTACAGCAAGGCTATTCAACTACGCTCCTGGAGGCCCAAAACATTTCTGGTTTTGGATTTTTGTAAGGTTCTTCAAAGAACCATCCCATTTTTGGCTCTTCAGAGAACCTTAAATGGTTCCCCTATGGCATCACTCTCAATAACCTTCTTTGGTTCCAATCAGGGACAGATTTTTCTATTTGATTTGAACTGAATGGTTGTGTATTATCAATTTGGCATAACTAAGGCTAACTTAATACAGTCTGCTGAGTCTAGTGATGACATCAGAGTGTAATGAATGAAATTGCATTCGCATTAAGGCTCGTTTTTTTGTTCTGGGTCAATCTCACACAGTCAATCAGTACTACAGCAGTCTGACCTCATTAGTACCTCATTTGGAGAGGAAGGGCACATGAGTCATGGGCCACAGCATATCTCTAAGAGTGGGGTGAAAAACGCTAATCTAGCGTTCCATCTAGCCCACGTGCTGTGTTTTTTCACCCATGCTATGAGGTCATAGGCAGAGACTTCCTGAACACAGGGTTCATTCACAGAGTCCTCCAGTACTCCCAGTCACCAGAATTAGGCTCCAAACATGCTGTCTCCTGGCAACATGGCTTACAGGGCTGTAGTCAACTCTCTTGTTGTTATTTGTTTGAAGGAGGGGTGGGGTTGTAAGTGGGAGTGTGTGTATGTGTGTGTGTGTTGTCACTGAGTATGTCTGTAATAGATGAAGCCGGGGTAAAAATGAACATGAGGAGAGGATAACAGAAAAGGTCACCCCATTGATGTGCCAGGCAGGGGGAGAAGTATGGGGTCATGTAGCAGTCAGTGACTGTTAGGTTCTCCTTCACAAAAAAACACAAACAGTCTAAAGACAGACGTCAGTGACAGTATTACCTTGCCAACAACCAATGGAGGAAGCAAAAATAAGGAAAATCGTCAATTAACTTCAGGATTAGGATAACTTGGAAGTACTAAAACGTACCTACTGTACATGTCAAATTAACTGCAGAAAAGCCTTACACAAAAATGACAAGAACAGTAGTTTCATTTGTTTATGTTTTATTGCTATTTTAAAAATACAACTTTTGCTTCTGGAAAAATAGATATGAATATTACAGAGTTTTAAGGAACATACATACATCAGATATACAACAGAACACGTAAAATATTGATTATTAAGCTAAATTAATTCTATGGGGGAAATTATTGCCTGCACTCAAATTGCATAGATTTGTTAAAAACTGTGTAAAACATCTGAAACATAAATATAACCTGTTTCTCAAATGCAAACTTAATATCAACATCACTTATATTAATATGGGGGCAGTATTTTGATGTTTGGATGAAAAACGTACCCAAATGAAACTGCCTATTTCTCAGGCCCAGAATATAGGATATGCATATAATTGTCAGGTTAGGATAGAAAACACTCTAAAGTTTCCAAAACTGTCAAAATATTGTCTGTGAGTATAACAGATCTGATATTGCAGGCTAAAACCTGAGGAAAATCCAACCAGGAAGTGCCTAAGAGAAACGAATCTCCCTGTTCCATTGCATGCCTTCACTCCATTTAAAGGGATATCAACCAGATTCCTTTCTTTATGGCTTCCACATGGTGTGAACAGTCTTTAGACATAGTTTCAGCCTTTTATTCTGAAAAATGAGCGAGAACGATCACATCGCGTCAGTGGATGGCTGGGTGCCAGCAGAGTTTTGCATGCACAACAGCTTGGAGCAGTCATTTTCTCTCTCTCTCCTATTGAAATAGCTACGGTCCGGTTGAAATATTATCGATTATTCATTGTAAAAACAACCCGAGGATTGATTATAAAAAACGTTTGACATGTTTCTATGAACTTTACGGATAATATTTGGAATTTACGTCTGCCCGTCATGACCTGCACGAGCCTGTGGATTTCTGAACAAAACGCTCCAAACCAAATGGAGGTTTTTGGATATAAAAATAATCTTTATCGAACAAAAGCAACATTTATTGTGTAACTGGGAGTCTTGTGAGTACAAACATCCAAAGATCATCAAAGGTAAGCGATTCATTTTATTTTTTTTCTGACTTTTCTGACAATCTACTTTGCTGCTAGCTGTTTGTAATGTTTTGTCTGCTGAGAGAGATGTCCTAACATAAACGCTTGGATAGCTTTTGCTGTAAAGCTTTTTTAAAATCTGACACGCCAGGTGGATTAACAACAAGCTAAGCTGTGTTTTGCTATATTGCACTTGTGATTTCATGAAAATTAAATATTTTTATTAATTTAATTTGAATTTGGTGCTCCGCAATTCAGCGGATGTTGACGAAAATGATCTCGCTAACGGGATGGGTGCGCCAAGAAGTTAAGACAGCTATACAGTGGCTTGCAAAAGTATTCACCCCCTTGGAATTTCTCCTATTTCGTTTCCTTACATCCTGGAATTAAAATAGATTTTTGTGTGTTTGAATCATTTGATTTACCACTTGAAGATACAAAATATTTTTTATTGTGAAACCCCCCTCCCCCAGCCATCTTTGCAGCTATTACAGCTGCAAGTCTCTTGGGGTATGGTATGTCTCTATAAACTTGGAATATCTAGCCAATGGGAATTTTGCCCATTCTTCAAGGCAAAACTGCTTCAGCTCCTTCAAGTTGGATGAGTTCCATTGGTGTACAACAATCTTTAAGTCATACCACAGATTCTCAATTGGATTGAGGTCTGGGCTTTGACTAGGCCATTCCAAGACATTTAAATGGTTCCCCTTAAACCACTCAAGTGTTGCTTTAGCAGTATGCTTAGGGTCGTTGTCCTGCTGGAAGGTGAACCTCCGTCCCAGTCTCAAATCTCTGGAAGACTGAAACAGATTTCCCTGTATTTAGCGCCACCCATCATTCCTTCAATTCTGACCAGTTTCCCAGTCCCTGCCGATGAAAAACATCCCCACAGCATGATGCTGCAACCACCATGCTTCACTGTGGGGATGGTTATCTCAGGGTGATGAGAGATGTTGGGTTTGCGCCAGACATAGCGTTTTCCTTGTTAGCCAAAAAGCTACATTTTAGTCTCATCTGACCAGAGTATCTTCTTCCATATTTTGGGGGAGTCTCCCACATGCCTTTTGGCGAACACCAAACATGTTTGCTTATTTTTTTCTTTAAGCAATGACTTTTTTTCTGGCCACTCTTCCGTAAAGCCCAGCTCTTTGGAGTGTACGGCTTAAAGTGGTCCTATGGACAGATACTCCCATCTCCGCTGGGGAGCTTTGCAGCTCCTTCAGGGTTATATTTGGTCTCTTTGCTGCCTCTCTGATTAATGCCCTCCTGAGATTTGGTGGGCGGCCCTCTCTTGGCAGGTTTGAGGTGGTGCCATATTCTTCCATTTTTTAATAATGGATTTAATGGTGCTCCGTGGAATGTTCAAAGTTTCAGATATTTTTTTATAACCCAACCCTGATCTGTACTTCTCCACAACTTTGTCCCTGACCTGTTTGGAGAGCTCATTGGTCTTCGTGGTGCTGCTTGCTTGGTGGTGTTGCAGACTCCGGGGCTATTCAGAGCAGGTGTATATATACTGAGATCATGTGACAGATCATGTGACACTTAGATTGCACACAGGTGGACTTTATTTAACTAATTATGCGACTTCTGAAGGTAATTGGTTGCACCATATCTTATTTAGGGGGCTTCATAGCAAAGGGGTGAATGCATATGCACGCACCACTCGTCCGTTTAGAATCTTTTGAAACAAGTTATTTTTTTCATTTCCCTTCACCAATTTGGACTATTTTGTGTATGTCCATTACACAAAATCCAAATAAACATCCATTTAAATTACAGGTTGTAACGCAATTTTTTTTAAGGAAAAACACCAAGGAGGAAGAATACTTTTTGCAAGGCACTGTATATGGATTTTTGTATATTACTAAGACACTGGATTAACAAAACAAAAGAAAAAGCAAGAAAACAACTGATGCAGTTCATAAAACATATTTTCTACCATACTCTATAACTTTGAAACTAAAAAACAGGCTTAACAGAAGCATTTATACAGTTGTAAGCAAGGAACTATTTACAGATAAAGGGGGAAACTATTTTGTAAAGTATACATTCAGGATATTTCAAACATACTGTATGCTGTACATTGAGAGAATGGCTCGTACAGGCAGATTCAGTCTCTGGGTTGTTAACTTTTAAATCTCAGTACAAACAGCAATGGCATGAATGACTGGACACTGTTCAGGTTTACACTTTTTAAACTATATATAATCTAAGTAAAGCATATTTTCTTTGGAATCTTCTTAAAAACATATTGCACTGGATACGTAACAAAAGCCCCTTTCTGCACCAATGTAAGCTATCCCTTTTTACACAATATAAAAGAACTTTGAGCACTTGGGAAAATGTTAATATATAAAGTCAGGTCCATAATTATTGGCACCCTTGATAAAGATGAGCAAAAAAGACTGTGTAAAATAAATAATATAAATATTGAGCTGTATTGTATGCCAAAAAAAATGTCAAATTATATTATTTTATACTAATACAATTTCTCAGAGAAATATATTTCATTAAATATTAAATCAAATGTGGAATAAGATTGGGATCAAAATGATTGGCACCTCTGTTTTCAATACTCTAGCACCCTCCTCTTGTGAAGATAAACGACACTGAGCCTTTTTCAAAAAAAAAATATGAGATTGGAGAACACGTTTGGAGGGATCTTAGACCATTCTTCAGTACAGAATATATATTTCATCTGGACTGGCCTCTTCAATTAAAACCATAGATTTTCAATTGGGTTCATGTCTGTAGATTTCGTGGTCAATTAACCATTTCTTTGTGGATTTGCTTGGACTTAAAGTCTTGCAGGATGATCTACTTGCGGTCAAGTTCCAACCTCCAATGAGAGGCAACCAGGTTTTTTGGGGCTAAAATGTCCTGGCACTTGGTAAAGTTCATGATGCTGTTTGTTGAACTTTAACAAGGTCCCCAGGACCAGTGGAAGCAAAACCACCCTATAACATCAAAGATCCACCACCTGATTTTACAGTAGATATGAGGTTATTTTCTGCATATGTTTCTGTTTTTCAACGCCAAACTGGTGTCCGTGTCCGAAGAGCTCTATTTCCTGTCTTCTGACCAGAGCACCGGTTCCAATCCAAGTGCGAATGCCGTTTATCAAATTTCAGTCCAGACTTGAACCCCATTGAAAACCAGTGGTTTGAATTGAAGAGGGCAGTCATAAGAGCAAACAAATCATATCAAGGATCTGAAAAAATTATATATGGAGCTCTAAGATCCCTCCCAACATCTTAAAAAAAAGAAAAGACTGTCATTATCCTCCATTGGGAGGAGTGTGCTAGAGTATTTAAAACAGGGGTGGCAATAATTTTGACCCGCCTTTTACATTTAAAAAAAAGTATTACTTGTTAAACAAAATCTTTCTCTGAGCAATTGTCTTATTATAAAATAATATAACTTCCAAATTTTGTTTGCATACAATAGAGCTCAATATTTGTATAATTGATTTTATAATGTCTTTTTGGTCAGCTTTATCAACAAGGTCAATAATTATGGACCTGACTGTACATGCAGGAAATCCTATTGATTTCATGTTTGATTGTACATCAAAATACACATATAATGACAATGACACTGAATAAAGAAATCACAGCTCATCTTGGAAATGTGGGATTATCTTGGAAATGTAAGGCAGAGTATGTACAGTACAGGTATGACTACTTGGGATGTTATTGTATATGCAGACAATAATAAGCACTACATATATTGTATATTGCTGATTGTCATTGCAGGAAGAAATAAAATGTATTACACAAAAAACTATAGAAATAGGTAGGCTATAATATATGTTTTACACATATTATGTGCATTTTTCTCTCTGTATGAACTAAAAATGCCAAAGATTTTGATAAATGTTACAATCAAATAGGCAACTAATAAGTTGGGCACCCATGAGGCTGTATCACAACCGTCCGTGACTGGGAGTCCCATAGGGCGGCGCACAATTGGCCCAGAGTCGTCCGGGTTTGGCCGGTGTAGGCTGTCATTGTAAATAAGAATTTGTTCTTAACTGACTTGCCTAGTTAAATAAAAGTTAAATAAAATAAGAATAATAATAACAAAAATGAGCAAGCATACAGTGCCATCAGAAAGTATTCACACCCCTTTTCCACATTTTGTTGTGTTAAAGCCCAAATTTAAAATGTATTACATTTAGATTTTGTGTCACTGGCCTACACACAATAACCCATAATATCAAGGTGGAATTATGTTTTTAGATATTTTTTTTTATTTTTTACATATTAATAAAATATGAAAAGCTGAAATGTCTTGAGTCAATAAGTATTAAACCCCTTTGTATTGGCAAGCCTAAATACGTTCAAAAGTTTTAAGAAATGTGCTTAACAAGTCACATAATAAGTTGCATGGACTCACTCTGTGTGCAATAATAATGTTTAACATGATTTTTGAATGGTTACCTCACACACACAATTATCTGTAAGGTCCCTCAGTCGAGCAGTGTTTCAAACACAGATTCAACCACAAAGACCTGGGAGGTTTTCCAATGCCTCGCAAAGAAGGGCAGCTATTGGTCTCATATGGCCAATGGTGACTTTAAAACAGCTATGATAGGAGAAAACTGAGGATAAATCAACAACATTGTAGTTACTGCTCAATACTAACCTAATTGACAGAGTGAAAAGAAGGAAGCCAGTGCAGAATAAAAAATATTCCAAAACATGCATCCTGTTTGCAACACAGCACTAAAGTAGAACTGCAACAAATGTGGCAAAGCAATTCACTTTTTGTCCTGAATACAAAGTGTTATGTTTGGTGCAAATCCAATACAACACATTACTGAGCACCACTCTCCATATTTTCAAACACAGTGCTGGCTGCATTATGTTATGGGTATGCTTGTAATCGTTAAGGACTAGGGAGTTTTTCAGGATAAAAAAAAATAAGGGAATGGAGCTAAGCAACGGCAAAATCCTAGAGGAAAACCTGGTTCAGACTGCTTTCCACCAGACACTGGGAGATAAATTTACCTTTCAGCAGGCAAATGTTGCACAATCCAGGTGTGAAAGACTTACCCAGAAAGATTCACAGCTGTAATCGCTGCCAAAGGTGACTCTACAAAGTATTGACTCGGGGGGTGTGAATACTTGTCAATCAAATATTTCTGCATTTAATTTTCAATACATTTGCAAACATTTCTTATAACATGTTTTCACTTTGTCCTTATGGGGTATTGTGTGTAGATAGGCAAGATTGTTTTTTAATCCATTTTGAATTCCGGCTGTAAAGTAACAACAAATTGTGGAATAAGTCAAGGGTTATGAATTCTTTCTGAAGGCACTGAAAGACTATTGTAGTCAAATGTATTGTAGGCATACACTCAAAAACTATCCTGCTTAGACATCTTTATAGCCTGCTAATTTTGTAACTGGGAACAATACGCTATTACATTTCCCACTAATTATTTCCTGTGTAAGGATTTGCATGTAACTATTTGAATATAAGCCTTTTGAGGCTAATTCAATATTCAATAATTCATAGAGAAATGTACAATACTTTTTCTCTAAGCAGTTCAAAATAATAACCTGTATTAAAAACACTGGCCTCTTCGGCAAATCAAGTGCTTATACTGTAATATACATTTTAGTTACATTAAGTTCATCACATGACTCAAACATAATGAGGAAAAAAAACATTAAATATTGAAATAAAGACAACACACCATGTAAGAATACACATACACAACGATTCCCCTACTAAACAGTGCACATAACTTTGAAAAGCAAGAATATGGGGAGATGAACATTCCATCAAATATTTTGGGGGTTATTAGGATGGCAGTGTGCGTCTCCTTTAGAGTAGAAAGATGAGATGATCAAAGTAAGCTCAAGAAGAATTTGGTCATTACATTTCATAACACAATACACATATCACAGTGCAATGCTGACATGTTGGCATATTTTATGCATGGTGTCATTAGTAGAAGTGTCAACAAGATGGGTTAGAGGGTGAAAGTTCCTTGAAAGGTTTGCATAAGGTTTTAACACCGAGTATTGCCACAGCTACTGCCATGATTGTGACTTGCTTGAATTAATGAATTTTCACCCTCTCTTCTACATTATACAAAATAACAAGGCACAATCTAGTTTACGATGATCCTAAAAATTAAGAAGATTTTCTTTGGTAGAACGTTCTTTGGCATTGGGTAAAAGGCACTGAATTTTTAGCTGAGAAACAGTTATTTGAAGGAAAAGGACTGAACAGCCAAAATGCTGGTAGCTGATAGTTGATAGTTGTTATGGAGATGGACAGTTGGGCACACAGGGAAGAATAAGAAGTTCCCGTGGCGACGCAGAGCGAGCTGCAGCTGTCCACTTCCTGTTTGCTGTCGTCTATGTCTGACCTCTGGCCTGCACGCCGGTCAGATCCTTCCTTATGATCTCGTTTACTACAGGGAGGAGAAGAGAAACAAGTACTGGGCGTTAGTTAGTCAGAGCATAAAATGTGTTTGATGTAATACTGTACTGTCATATGTTCTTCCCAGGCAGCATTTCACAGCTCCAGAGAGGGCAATTTTCACTTCTGGCCTTTTCATATTTTCCTTTCTCTTACAACAAATGCTCATAAAGGTACATTACATCGTAGAAAAGGGCATAACATCTTGACAAAAACATACTGATCCGACAGTAAAACATCAAGGGACACAACACCAAGAACTGCTGATTACTGTCCAGGTTGGCTGTAGTAGTGATAACAGAATATGCCGCAACAGTTCATGAGCTGCATTGGCACAGAGTGTCCACTAGGAGGAGGGCCTCAGTATTCGATTCTACCGCTCTTTTACTCCCCCATTACTTCCTGTTGTTCTGCTGACAGCCAGGTGACACACAGCACAGGGGGAATAAATGGAAACTTTCACAGCTTCAGTGTTCTAAAAATAGACTCAGTCAAGGTGTGTGGAGTGCTTACACACACCATGTCGTGTGTAAGGGAAACACATTTTACACACATAGTGATGTGATGAAACCTGTCTAAAGTTAATGTCTGGGAGCTCTGCGATGAGGGTAAATAAAGATGTATTAAAAACAGATCACCACCATTAAAGGCCCAGTGCAGTCAAAAACGTGATTTAACACAATTTGGAATTATACTGTGCAATTGTGAAAATAATGATAATGCCCTTTTAGTGCAGGAGCTGTTTGAAAAGACCACCTGAAATTTCAACCTGTTTTGGTTTGATGGAGTTTTGTCACTAGGTGGTAAATTAGTTAATTGACCAATAAGTAGGAGTTCCAAACCTCTCTGCCAATAACAGCTACTGTAGTTTTCAGTTTTCCCCTCCCCACTCAGACCACTCCCATGCAATTCTAGAACAATTCTTGCTCGAGAAATTGCTCTTTGCTAAGAAGCTATTTTTGTTTATTTTTGACAATTTTAATTGAAAACAATCACAGTAAGGTACTTAATTGTTACCCATAGATGATCTGATATTAAGATAAAAACGGCTGCGTTGGACCTTTAAGTAATTCAGATATATTACCATTTGAAAAAGTCTACAAACAATGATTGTACGCTTTCTCATTTAGCTTAATATGATCAGTTTGTATGGAGACCATTACAACATATTTATAGGCCTATCGTGAAATATAAAAAATTATACCTATACTGCAAGGTGTTAAACTGAATACTGTATTGTATTCATAAACCACAGCCAGATGGTTATATGAAAACAAAGAGTGATTGTATAACATCACGAAACCAATAAGATTGCTACTGTAGCAGTAGCTTACACTACAACAGTATGTAATCACACTTTGATTCACATTGACAATAGGGAAAACCTGTAGTAAGCTCAGAGGAATGTCCAGTATGATGAGCATGTAGTGTGTCCGGATAGGCCACATCCTCTGTACTGCAGTCGATCTGTCTTTATCAGTAACTAACAACTCCAACAGCTCTGGAAGCACACTGTGTATACTGGCACTATGACATAAGAGCCTGGCGCCATGGCTTCTTGTTGTGACTTTTAGGGAACATTTGAAATTGGTTGACAATGACATCAATTGCGCCAAAATGCCTTTAATTCTAGTACATCGGTGATTTTAAAAGCTAAACCCATTCATGTTCATGCGTGGTATACTATAACATGTTTTGAACATTCACAGGGAGGTTGGGTCTCAGTTAATACAGTAGTTTCACTGATATGAAGCATCCTAAAATATATGAAAATATGATCACTTTTTTAAAGAGGAAACCTTTTCACTTAAAAGGGATGAATGGGGCAAGTTAGTAAGCAGTACCACCCGGGTTTTAGGGGAACTCAATATCCAACGGGCTTTTAGGAGGCCTTTTTAAAGCATTGACCTATATAGTGGGACAATGGAAAGGGTGCTGCCATTAAACAGCTAGTTAAGCGAAAACAGACACCGTCAACCAACCCACACAGACACACTCATCCCTGGCTGAGCAGTGTGTACCAATGTAACTCCCTCAGAGACACACAACAGCCCTTACATGCTGACCACACCGCTCGTGTCGCGTGCGCAAGCATCGCAAAATAAGTTTACGCATACATGTTATTCAATCATTGCACCCACACTTCTCGCGCGCGCCAACGAGCGGTCGTGGTAATACTATGAAAGTTAGAAGCCAATCACCATATAAAGTCCAAAGAAGAAAAAGCCTGGAAGGATGAGAGATGACTAGAAACGATTCGGTTGACCGTTTTACGTGTGGATTAATTGTCGGAGTAGAGGACCTTGTGCATTTCAGGTAAAACAACAACTCAACATTTATATCCCAGGACAAATTCGCTAGCAACTGCAAGCTAGATAAATAGGACAAATTAGCTAGCAACAGCTAGCTAGATAAATAGGACAAATTCGCTAGCAACTGCAAGCTAGCTAGCTAAATTTCTATAAATTGTTTAATGTTTTTCGACCTGTCCACAAATTAATATAAGTGGTTCTGAGTTTGTTTTGAAATTTCAACCTGCGTGTTGTGATCGCGCTTGGTGTGGGGGGACAAAATCAATTTGTCCGGTCTGGGCATGGTGTTACCCTAAATAATTCTCAGTGAAACTGGTTGCAAAGTATGCACTAATACTTGAACCCTGTTTGTGTAGTTACAATTGAGATAAAACAGGGTACAGTTAAGATAAAACATGATTCTGTAGTTTTCAATAACCTTCGCTTGTTATTGCAAGTCACTGAGTTATCTATCAGATATGCATTTTTTTCCCCTGACAAACAATTCAGAAGCTGATCTAAAACAGCCTGCCAGGAGAGCAAACTCTAGGCCCACTTCTATCATTAAGAGTAGCTGCTAGACTATCCTCCTCCCAGTCCTCTCGACTCCTTCTGTCTCTGATCATCTGAAAGAGAAAATAAATAAACCATGGCTGTTTACAGCAGTTCAACACTAAGCACACTTTATGGAGCAGAGCAGAGCTGCATCTGAAACAGGGAGGGCAAACCAACTAGAGCGGCCCGGTTGCTCCAGCTCTCTCTGCTGTCGTCAGAACCTCAACGTCCATGTTTATTTTATCCTCTAGTGGAATTCCCTTTGACACCTAATGCCTTAAAGAAACCTTCAACTACTCAACGGGGCCACAGGATTCTCCTGAGTATAAAAAAGAGGGATTAGAGAGGCGAGTCATGCTCCAGAGCAAGGCAGGCTGGGAAGTTATACAGTAGAGAGCTTTAACTGAGCCTCATGAAGGGTTGGCACGGTCTGGCCATTTAAGGCTGGCCCAGGGAACACTCAGACTTGACCATACAATAGATGAGTGTCTGGCTTTAGAGTCCTGCACCAATAAACATGTTTGTTTACCAACCAGGGGTGGGAGAGAGACACACGCAGTACAGTAGCTGACTCAGTCACTTCACACTGCCTCCTATGAGGTGGTGGTGTGAGTGAGTGAGTGAGTGAGTGAGTGAGAGTGCTAAAGTAAACTTCTCAGAATACAGTACTCTTTAACCCAGTTGAGTTTCTTAACTCTGGTTCTCTGAGTGACCATGGGCATGTTGCTATTGTTGTCGTTGATCTGCTCGCTCATAAGTGGGACGTAAGGGACCTAAAACTAATCTGTGCTCGGCATGCTGTTATGGTGTGCTTTTTCTCTGAATAGTAGCTCTCTCTCCTTTCACCTGCTGGAATATTTTCACCTGCGCCACTGCCTCTGGGGTTAATTCCAGTCCGTTTCACTACACCTATAGCATGAGTGGGCACGGAAAGATGCAGGTGCAAGAGTGCATCCTGACTCACTTTCTAAGTCATAGACAGCACCTTCACAGTACAAGACAGTGTTAGCCTATATATGAGCAAAGACACTAGCTTCTAGAAGAAGTCTTTAGAGTACAGTATGTGAAGCCCATTCCATGTTTTAGTTTTACTCATAGTGAAATGCATTGCTTTCTTCTATTGCCCTTTATCTCGGTCACACCACAGAGAGCAGCACGACCAAGATGATATAGTTCTATAATCGAAACCACAGAATCATGACGCTCCAGAGTTAAAAACCTTTTCGAAATGAGCAAGGTGTGAAAGAGAGATCTGAGTGACTAATTTGAGACTCTTATTTCTCTGAAAACGTCTTTGTGAAGTTCAAATAAATGAATGTTTAGGGCATAAACCACACCTTGACATCTAAGTAGTGAAAGACAATGGGACTTTCTGCATTCCCCATCTTCCTGTGCTTTGTTTGAAGAAAGGGTTTGAAGGTGGAGCGGGGGTGTGTAACTACAAGTGGCACTGGGGAGGTGGATTCACACCCTACAACTGAAGGCTGTGTTTAAGAAAAAGTAGTCTACTGATGCTCTCTCAAACTTCACCTATAGCCAACACACTATCACAGGTTATCATGAAATACAGTAGACACAAATGACTTATTCAAAATTCTTGACAGACACACGCACAAAAAAATGGTGTCCACCATACAATTTTCTATATGTTATGTTTTTGTGTTTTCTTCTACTTCGCATTCGTGTCCAGTACATGATTTTCTTCATAACGAATTACATTTTTTTGGTGGCTAAAGTTAGCGAGGTTAGTGAAGTGACTAACCTTACCTAGGCTAGGGGTTAAGGGTTAGGAGTTAAGGTTAGGGATTAAGGTTAGAGTTAGGCGTTAAGGTTAAGGTTAGGGTTAGGTAAAATGTTAGCAAAGGAGTTAAAAAGTAGAAATAAGATAAACCTGAGATATAGCTTCATCCAACTGGCAAATCTCATCTTGACCATCCAGAATACAACACACACGTTTTCTACTGCCAAGGAGGCTCAAGACTTCTTCGATAAGCACACAAAATGTCCAACGCACAAGGGGAAGAGCTGACAGATCTAGGCTTTTGGCTGACTCAATATTCAGGTATGCTATCCACGCACAATCACGCAGCCTAGCCTATGGCTGTGGTGCTGCCCTTAGCATAAGACGATGATGAGAAACCCCTCAATTGGGTAAAAGGAACACTATTATTATTCTTTCTGAACATTGGACTTTGTTATTATTAGATTGCCTATGTTCGAGGACATTTCGACATTGATGACTCCACGCAAATTAATGAAATATTTCCAATATATTGAAGTACCATACATTGAAGAGCCATACGGACTAGGGTTGCTTCCTTACGGGGCTACAGCACATTACACCCCTATGGGCTAAACTGTTCAAGATAGAATGTCAGTCCCATATGGGCTTCCACACAATTCCTTTTTTGCTTGTTTTTTATTCTTCCTCCTATGTTTAAGGTAATTTAGAGTATATTGCTAACAATAGTGAGGATATTTGGCTGTTTAGGCTTGTATTTTCAGTTGCAATATTTCATTCTTTTTTAAAAATCTGCTAACTTAAATGTAAAGGTCTGAAGGGGTTAATTATTAGTTATTTTATGTTTTACTTTACTTATGTTTTGCAATACCTTAAGACCCCCCCAACATATATGCTGTTTAAGACGTGTTATAGATAAGGGGAGGAAAGGGGGGAATGGTTCACTGGGTGGGTTTCCCTGTGGGTCCTGCTTTTTGTTTCACATCAATGGGCTTTTTAACACTAAAGATAATAATTAAAATATTAATACTACTTTTTTTTAAACAATGGCAACGCTAGCTATTCTCTCTTGACATTTTAAAGGCCTGAACTCACATATTAAAAGTTCCTGCTGTCTTGATATCCTAAGAAGAAACCATATTGATATAGCAATGTTCAAAGAAACACACCTGCCCCAAAAGGACACACAGAAAAGAGAACCATTTGTGACTCGTTTCACGAAACTAGGCATATGTCCTGTGTCACTTCTTCACAGGAGAGGCATTTGAACATTTTTAATTATTTTTTAAATGTGTTTTTTGTTGTTGTCTGAAATGCCTTCTGGAACATGTGAACTTTCATGTGCCCTAATAACAAATGTGTATGCCATGTGCAAATATGAATGAAAATGTAAAATTACGAGCCTAGTTGGTTAAGCCACAGAAAAAGTCAGGAGCCTTCCCGCTAGACATGATTGGCTGAGATAATGGATGGGCTGGACATGCCAAGAGATGAGTTTGGATTGGTCTGCCATGTAGCACGCTTCTGTCTATAACATGAGCTGCTTAGTATGTGTAGGTAGTCCTTTCTAAAGTGGCTTTTTTGAAAGCTATCACAAAGAACTGCAAAAGTGTTGATAAGGCTCTCCACTGTCTGAAGGACTGCATTTTGAAATCAATGGAATGCCCGGTGGAAGCAGAATATGATAGCTAAGGAGATAAAGAAAATTTTGGCATTTGTTGGCAAATGCAGAGGGAGTCGAAAAGAGAACACAGAAGGCTGTTGTAATAGCTGTTGTATAAAAATCTCTGGATTACATCTTCAAACTAAGGGTAACCATGGCATCTGTGACAGAGAGGGAGAAGCGTTCATCCATGTCTACGGGTAAGAGAGTCTAGCTAGCTACATTTTTCAGATACTATACATTTCAAAATTTTGTCAGAAAGTCGTTTTCATTGCATGTTAAAGTTTATGAGACAGGTTCTAAAATTCTTCTATAGAATAGCCTGCTTTTATTTCGACACACTCACACTCACAACCGTAAACTATTTTCTGTAATTAGCTCGCCATTGACTTGTAAATAATAACCTCGTTGTGAGTTTATTTTCCTGTAATAATGAATACAAATTAGGTCAAGTTTAGACGCTGTCAGCTACAATTGAAGTCGGAAGTTTACATACACTTATGTTGGAGTCATTAAAACTCGTTTTTCAACCACTCCACAAATTTCTTGAAACTAGGCACAATTTTTTATTTTTGGAAAAATAACGTTCCCAAAGAAAAAGGCTTATTTCTCAGGACCAGATGCTAGAATATGCATATAATTGACAGCTTAGGATAGAAATCACTCTAAATCTTCCAAAACTGTCAAAATATTGTCTGTGAGTATAACAGAACTGATATTGCAGGCGAAACCCTGAGGAAAATCCAATCAGGAAGTGTCTCTTATTTTGAAACCGTTGTGTTCCTATGCATCCCTATTGGCCATTGAAAGGGAGATCAACCAGATTCCTTTTTCTACATATTCCACAAGGTGTCTACAGCCTTTAGACGTAGTTTCATGCCTTTATGTTGAAGAATGAGCGTAAACGACTAAGTGGCCAGCTGAGGGCTCTGAGTGATTCTTGCGTAAAAGACAGAGGTAGTCATTTTTCCTCTCGCTCCTACTGAAAAGCCAATTGTCCCGGTTGATATATTATCGAATAGATATTTGAAAAACACCTTGAGGATTGATTATAAAAAACGTTTGCCATGTTTCTGTCGATATTATGGATATAATTTCGGCGTTGTCGTGACCGCTATTTCCGGTGGATTTCTCAACATAACGTGAACAACAAACAGAGGTATTTTGGGTATAAAAATAATCTTTATGGAACAAAAGGAACATTTGCTGTCTAACTGGGAGTCTCGTCAGTGAAAACATCCGAAGATCAAAGGTAAACGGTTAATTTGATTGCTTTTCTGATTTTCGTGACCAAGCTTCCTGCTGCTAGCTGGACATAATGCTATGCTAGGCTATCGATAAATTTACACAAACGCTTGTCTTGCTTTGGCTGTAAAGCATAATTTCAGAATCTGAGATGATAGGGTGATTAACAAAAGGCTAAACTGTGTTTCTCTATATTTCACTTGTGATTTCATGAATATGAATATTTTCTAGTAATATTTTTTGACCGTTGCGCTATGCTAATTAGTGTAGTTGATGACAATTCTTCCGGATCTGGGATGGGTAGTTACAAGAGTTAACCTCTTGGAACTACTTAATCTCTATGATATGGAATCCCAATCGTTTTCCATTTTAAATAAATATTTCCTTCTTTAGATAAAACCATTGACAGAAAAGCTTAAATCAATTAAATCTGACCTCAGTAGATCAAATCAAATCAAATCAAATCAAATTTTATTTGTCACATACACATGGTTAGCAGATGTTAATGCGAGTGTAGCGAAATGCTTGTGCTTCTAGTTCCGACAATGCAGTAATAACAAGTAATCTAACTAACAATTCCAAAACTACTGTCTTGTACACAGTGTAAGGGGATAAAGAATATGTACATAAGGATATATGAATGAGTGATGGTACAGAGCAGCATAGGCAAGATACAGTAGATGGTATCGGGTACAGTATGTACAAATGAGATGAGTATGTAAACAAAGTGGCATAGTATAGTATAAAGTGGCTAGTGATTCATGTATTACATAAGGATACCATCGATGATATAGAGTACAGTATATACGTATGCATATGAGATGAATAATGTAGGGTAAGTAACATTTATATAAGGTAGCATTGTTTAAAGTGGCTAGTGATATATTTACATCATTTCCCATCAATTCCCATTATTAAAGTGGCTGGAGTTGAGTCAGTGTCAGTGTGTTGGCACTGATGGAATAATATCCCAGTTGCTTTAACCAGCAGAATATCTATTGTCAAAATGAATATTTTGACACGGCTGAATTTCTGTAGTTCAATGCTTCCCATGGCTCCCCCATCTGGCCGGTCAAAAGTTTAAGGACACCTACTCATTCAAGGGTTATTCTTTATTTTTACTCTTTTCTACCTTGTTATCAAAACTACGAAATAACACATATGGAATCATGTAGTAACCAAAAAAAGTGTTAAACAAATCTAAATATATTTTATACTTGAGATTCTTCAAATAGCCACCCTTTGCCTTGATGACAGTTTTGCACACTTGACATTCTCTCAACCAGCTCCATGAGGAATGCCTTTCCAACCGTCTGGAAGGAGTTCCCACATATGCTGAGCACTTGTTGGCTGCTTTTCTTTCACTCTGCGGTCCGACTCATCCAAAACCATCTCAATTGGGTTGAGGTCAGGTGATTGTGGAGGCCAGGTCATCTGATGCAGCACTCCATCATTCTCCTTAGCCCTTACACAGCCTGGAGGTGTGTTGGGTCATTGTCCTGTTGAAAAACAAGTGATAGTCCCACCAAACCAGGTGGGATGGCGTATCTCTGCAGAATGCTGTTGTAGACATGCTGGTTAAGTGTGCCTTGAATTCTACATAAATCACAGACAGTGTCACCAGCAAAGCACCCCCACACCCTAACACCTCCTCCTCCATGCTTTACGATGGCAAATACACATGCAGAGATCATCCGTTCACCCACACCGCATCTTCACAAAGACACGGCGGTCGGAACCAAAACTCTCCAATTTGTACTCCAGACCAAAGGACACATTTCCACTAGCCAATGTCCATTGCTAGTGTTTCTTGGCCCAAGCAAGTCTCTTATTCTTATTGGCGTCTTTTAGTAGTGGTTTCTTTGCAGCAATTTGACCATGAAGGTCTGATTCACGCCGTCTCTTCTGAACAGTTTAATGAGATTTTTAGGGAGATTGTTCTAGTAGCTACCAGAATAAAAGTCCAGAACAGAGGGAAGACAGAGAGAGAGAGATATTGGTAGGGAGCTCTCAGATCAACACCTTGCAAACACAGTCCACCCAGTATGACTCTCCCAGTATGACTCTCCCAGTTACTCTGTGTTAAATCAGAAACAGTAAACGCTGTTGCTGTTTACAGAGGGAAACCCTGTTAGGCCATCTAAAACAAAATTCCACTCGTCCACTGCTGGACCCTTTTCTCAGTTTCATTTTTTCCATCCAAACTCAGCCCTTTCCTTTTTCCTGCTGCTGTTGCCTCCCGACTCCCACCCTAAGCGCTATCTTATGGAGATCAGACCGGATTTTCTGGAGGAGAGCAGCTGCAAATAGGATTTTCTTGTGCCAGATTGGCAGAATCTTGGGCCAGGGATGGAAAAAAGCAAATCCTCCAGTGTGTTCTCCACAGAATTGAGGGGTGTGGGGCCAAGGGAAACCCCAGCCAAGTATAACAAACAAAGAGGCTTTCCCGGGCTCTCTGAAGCAGCCCATTCCACTGTTTGACAATGGTTACCATGGAACTTGTTTTTCAGATCATAACAGTGTCAACACATCCAGGCGGTCGGTCAGGAGAGCTGGCTGCTTAATGTTTTTATTTTTTTTCTGTTGTTTTATAAAAAAAAAAAAATTGAAAGAAAGAGAAAAAAAGAGAATTCTCATTTCCTGGTCTGTAGTAATGCCAGAGAAATCCCTCTCTCTCTCTCTCTCTCTCTCTCTCTCTCTCTATTTCTTACTGGGTTGTGCTGAACTGAACAACATGTTCAAACTACAGATCACCAGGGTTACAACACTTCCACATGGTCTAGGACATGACCTGTCACTGACGAGGACTAGCTACCTCCCCAACCAAAGAGAGGTTTAAAAGGACAACATCATTATCAGGTCTGGTGATCACACTGCAACAACATGTAGTTTGGATGTGGTCTGTTATTCTGATCTCACAGGGTGATAATGGGGCTGACATGGGTAAGTATAAATATATGATTCATAATCCATGGTATTTCCACATTGAGTGGAAAACTAAGTTGAACATATGTAACTACATCTCCTGGACTGGCAACTTGGGAAGGATTGTTGTTAAAGTGCACATGTGATTAGGGAATAATTTATGTTTGTCTATCATTTGAACAGGATTGGTCAGTTACGTAAACCAATCGATCGTTTTGGTTGAAACTATTTTTTAAAGAAACACTGACATCTAATAGTCAAATCATAATGTAAATGCAGGTCACTCACTTCATGTCATATGGTACAGCCTGCAAAATAAATATATACACTACCGTTCAAAAGTTTGGGGTCACTTGTTTTTGAAAGAAGAGCACATTTTATCCATTAAAATAACATCAAATTGATCAGAAATACAGTGTGTGTTAATGTTGTAAATGACTATTGTAGCTGGAAACGGCTACAATAGGCGTACAGAGACCCATTATCAGCAACCATCACTCCTGTGTTCCAATGGCACGTTGTGTTAGCTAATCCAAGTATGGCCAATTGATTGATTATTAGAAAACCTTTTTGCAAATATGCTAGCACAGCTGAAAACTGTTGTTCTGATTAAAGAAGCAATAAAACTGGCCTTCTTTAGACTAGTTCTATCTGGAGCATCAGCATTTGTTGGTTCGATTACAGGCCAGAAACAAATAACTTTCTTATGAATCTCGTCAGTCTATTCTTGTTCTGAGAAATGAAGGCTATTCCATGCGAGAAATTGCCAAGAAACTGGAGATCTCATACAATGCTGTGTACTACTCCCTTCACAGAACAGCGCAGACTGGCTCTAACCAGAATAGAAAGAGGAGTGGGAGGCCCCGGTGCACAACTGAGCAAGAGTACATTAGATTGTCTAGTTTGAGAAACAGACACCTCACAAGTCCTCAACTGGCAGCTTCATTAAATAGTACCCTCAAAATACCAGTCTCAATGTCAACAGTGAAGAGGCGACTCTGGGACAATAAAAATAAAAGATTAAGATTAAGATGGGGAAAAGAACACAGACACTGGACAGAGGAACTCTGCCTAGAAGGCAAATAACACAATCGCATGGATGTTACACCACCATGCATCATTCAAGAGCATTAATTATATTGATGTATAAAAGCCTGGCACTAACTTACACTCACCGTCATCAAGGTACATTTGATCCAGGTTCTCCTCCTTGACTGTGACCCGTCCTCCAGGGAGGCTGGCTCTCTGCTCCTCTCCAGGGGGGCATCTCTGGGCCTCCATCCCACCAGGGGAAGACCTGCCCTTGGGCACCGCCTTGGGCACATAGGGCTGCTGCTGGATCACTGTGGTTGGGTAATGTTGGGGGGAGTGGGCCGAGATAGGGGAGTGAGCTTGGGCTCCAGACTGCTGAGGGTAGCCATCACAGTAGATGATGTGCTGATGGTTGTCAGGCTGGAGAGGTGGAGGGTCGCTTCCCCGGAGCAGGTGTTGGTTGTTGGGGGAGAACTGGATAATGGAGGGGTGCTGGCCCTGGCCCCCTCCATGCTGCTGCTGCTGGGCCCCCAGCGGGGACGACTGAGCTGGGGAGCCCGTGTGAACCAGGACGGAGCGGTGTGGGTCGGGCATCACCCGCATCTCCCCAGTTTGCTGGTAGAGCCCCCCGGGACTGCCGCTCAGACTCTTTCCCCCACGGGAGTACACAATGGCTGGGCTCTGTTGCTGGAAGCAGGTGTCTGGGACGGGGGTGGGGAGGCCGGAGCGGACCTGCTGGCAGGAGGCCATGCTGGCGACCAGGCCGTTGTCTGGGTGGATGATCCCACGGGACCCAGGGCTATGGTGGTAGTAGGACTGGGGGGACACACCCATAATCTGGGTCATGGAGAAAGGATAGTCATCCACAGGCTCTGTTTTAATGGACGGGACTGTGGGAGAGACGGAAGACAACAGAGATATGAGTGGGGGTTAAGTCATACTGCTTAAAGTAACTATAATCTACTACACCAATCATATATCTTAGTGACATATTAATGACATGGAATAACATGTGACTTGATATCATTCCTACATAATTGTATTGCTCTTTCACAAAAGCACCTAAAATAATACACAGTTCACTCAGACCATCACAGTCATATGATGGGTATTGCCTCCTTATTGCTGATGCTTATGGTTCCATACCTGCCAGTGGAGTGAATGTGAAGTGCTGAGGCTGGCTGCGCTTCCTCTTTCCGTTGATGACATAGAAGTTCACTTTGGCGGAATGGCAAATCGACAGGTCGCGATAGGAGGGTATTTCAACAAACAGCAGACTCTGTTAAAATGACATAATTTTTATTTCATATCAATCTGTCACATTATTATTAGAAATTGTATTCAGAGTATAACCACTGTAGATGTGTAAACAATTAAATTGGTGACAAAGTATGACATTATTATAAAAAAAATGTTATTTAAACAAACGAACAGACAATTCCCACATTATAATCAGTGGACTGTTTTGACCACTTTTTCAGACATCGAGAAGTGGGCCATCTGTAAAAGTACTGATACTTACAGGCTGACATTTATCTTTGTCTACAGTTGCCTCCATCTCCCAAATCTGCTGTCCATCTGCAGAGACAGAGAAGGGAATGGTTGTTTCAGGTCATATACATATTTCAGGGTGAATTACAACACCCTGTTGGACACAGCAAAAACAGGAACACAGTACAGGGAGAGGTTATCTAAAACCAGAAAATGTGTGCAATTGCTACTCTGCTTTTGATTAATTGCAAACATGCTAAGTTGCAAACCAATTAAAAATGAATTCTAACCAGTAAAAATGTATATCTCAGATGTTTCCGTGTGTTTATAGTGAATTCATGAGCTCTATTGTCTCTTTGGCAGGTTGAGCCAGCGTGGTAGAGGATTCTCCGCTTTGTCTCAGAACACAATGCCTGGTTTCAACCTTCACATCATTGTCTGCCTGCCACTAACCCATAGGCCATATTATTAACACGCAAGAGGAGTTAGGAGACTCTTTGTGTCACATAGATTATATATCTACTCTCACCACTTCCTCTTTCACCATTCTGCTCACCTACAGCAAGAGACAGCTACAGATTTATCATGAAGTAAAACCATTATCTGAACCTATATTTCCCATAATATATTGTAAGAAATCATACATAAAATCACATATTTACTCTGTGTCAAGCAATATTGGAATTACTTTAGAGGTTAAGAAAAGTCTATTCTAAAAAGGCACCCTGGCGGAGAGCTTTGGTCCAATGGCTGATGGTTGACGCACTGGTGATCAAAAATAGGCCAAACCTGCCTGGGTATGAAGGGATTCTTAACTAGGAAGTTGTTCATGTTCTTAACTCCATCCTTTCAAAACAGACATGTGAAAAGATTCTGGGGAGGAGCATGCACATCTCCAATCTCCATTGTTCCTCTTTAGTGCATTTAACAATAACATTCAAGTAAAAGTTTTGGGTGGAGAGTTGACACAATTCCAAGTCTGGAAGGTATAAACCACCCTCAGACTTAGGGACATGGAAAACGTTCGTATTTATTCTATGCGTTTCATTTGCCCATATAAATTCTTATGGCCGAGTATACTTTTTTAAAGAATGTATTCGGTGGGGTAATAGGTATTACCAAATATAAATATAAAAACTTTGTTAAAAGCATGCCATTCTAAAGAGTTTTATTTAGATTTCTGGGAAGATTGCTCCATTTAATTATCATTATATATTTGTTGTTACTTATTAAGCATCCTAAGTATTTAATATTTTTTTGTGGTCCACTTAAAGGATTGCTGTAGATCATGAGTTATTATTTTTCCTATTGCCATTATTTCAGTTTTTTCATGTTCATTTTATTTCCTGATATTTGAATATTCTTAACAAGGGGGGCATTGAGTTTTCAAAATTAGTCATTGTATATCAACAGATCGGTGGCAAATAAGTTTAGTTGATATTAATGTTTACCAATACTGATACCTGTTACGTTTGGGTCCTGTACAAACAGGAGGGGGGAGAAAGGACATCCCTGTCTCGTGCCCCTTTCTAAAGCAATTTCAGCAGATGGGTTAGATGAAATGATGTATTATTATTTGTTTAATTGCTTTAGGATATTTATATAATATTTTTATGAAATGTATTATTTCAGTTGGAAAGTTGAATGCTTCCAAAGATTGGAATAGAAAAGGCCATACAATAAGGTCTAAAGCCTTTTAGGCATCAACAGCCATAAGTGATATATCTACATCTTGTTTTTTTTTGCATATTGTCTTATAGTGAATATATTTTTAATAAACCCTGTTTGTATCAAGTCTGGTAAGACTGCCATTCTGTTACTTTTGTTATTATTATTTGTTATTATGAGTTTTGTTATTATGTAAAGGTCATTTAATTCAGATTTCTATAGATTTTCATGGAAGCTTTTAAAATTGTAATTAATTGGATTGTTGTTTCTAATTAAAGCATTTGTATCCTTATCTTTTAAAATTAGAAATGGTTTGGCGTGTATTCGTTTTGTGAGGGCTGTTTAACAGGTTTATTATCCATGAAATAGTATGCTTAATTTGAGTGTAACCTACAGTTGTTGGCTCTCTTCAAATGTAAAATATCATATTTTTGCTTGAAGGAAAATTCCACCCAAAAGCTATGTTTTGGTATTTGTTTCATTAGACCATTGTTGACATAGTCCCAAAACGTTTTGCTTGTCAGCTATCAAGTTTTCAAGATGCGCAACATTCAAAATACAGAAAGCATCCCTGTATGATAAATGTAGCATTATATGATGCAAAACGCAGAATCATATGATGCAAAATGCATCATACAGGGATGATTTCTGTGTTTTGAAAGTGACATATCTTTTGAGACTATGTTAACAATGGAATAATGAAACAAATACCAAAATATACTTTTTCGGTGGAGTTTCCTTTAAATTCAGAGATGTTATTTCCCTCTTTGCCTTGTGAAGATTTTTTATGGCCCTTTCCCAAGATAGAAAAATAAATAATGAACTCAGATTGAATTTTTGCAGAGTTTGAGATTATAATTCCGGGTCTTGAAGATGCGCTGTAGGGCATTAATTGATACCTCAAGGTTAGGTCTTGCTCAATAACGTAACATTAATGTGTTGAACATTTTTGATGTGCTGGGTAAATGACAGCACAGGTATTGTTGCTGCTATCTGCATTTAGCTGTGTCATTTAATGTTATTACATCATATTGCAGTCATTTACAGTTCACTGGAAAAAGAGTATAGGTCAACAACTCAGGTGTTGGAAATTATGCTGATGATGACTTTTTGTCATTGATGATCATAAACTTTCAAAAGCAAGATAACAAACTGACAACATGTCAACCCGAAACACACAAATAACCCCAAATGTTTTTTTGTTATCATCAACATTTTAGACATTTTAACTAGATTTGCTCTCTTTTAAAAATAAACAACTTAAGCATTTTCTCAAAAGGAAAGAAATCCAGTATTTAGCAGTCGGATATCTGTTTAATGCTATGTAGGAAACCTTTATGTCAGACTGCAAATTAAACGCATATGGCTGAAATGAGTCAGAAGGAGAAAGGGGGATTCCATATGTCTTGCCAAGTTTTCTTTATTTTCTTTTTCTCTCGTTTTATGATCAACTCGCTCCGTTTCAATACAGAGTAACGACAGGTGATGACTGTTGCTTTCTTGGCGTTTTACATTTGTTTGCGTTTTGTTCCAAAACTACTCTACGGGACACCCCTTGTCTTTTCTTTTTTCTCTGGTAATTAGGAATGGAGGCAGCCAGAAAGAGTTGAAGAGGCCCAGCTTGGCTTGACTGTGGGAATCCTCGGTAACACTTTATGTTAAGGGTCCATGATAAACCATTTATAAGACATTTACAAACCGTTTGCTCACCATTTATTAATCATTACACCCTCATTTTTGTGAGAATTGACATTAGTCACTCAAAACATGTAATAGCACTCACTTTAGATTAGGGACTGCAAAAATACTTTACGAATGATTAGTAAATGGTTCATGTGGGAGTAACGATTTATTAATGCCTTATAAATGGTTTATTACGGACCTTCAAATAATGTCTTATGGAACACTCCTCTCCTCCCCTCGTGGATCCACGTCCATGAGATCGAGCCAGAGGAGCCCCAGCAGAAGCCAGCTGTGTGTGTGTATGTGCACAGTGTGTGTGCACGTGCATGCATGCGTGTGTCTCCTAGAGCCAGAGAAGGCCAGAGCCAGTTGTGTCCCATTCAAAGGGATTTCACAGCCTTACTGTTCCAGAACTCTGGGTCACATGGAGAACCTCTCCAAAACAATGGCAATCCCTCTTCTACGTAGATCTACTTTTTTTTATTTGCGTCTCCAATACTAGCCATTAGTGCAGTGTGTCGTAACCCGACAGCAGGAAAGCCTTGATTAAAATAAAACCTGGACAGACAAGGTCCAAGTTCTAGCTGAAGCAGCCCCCTAGAGAGCCCACGTATCATAGCTCCCCACACTCAGCCCCCAGAAAGCCCATGCCTCAAAGCTCCCCATACTCAGCCTTCAGACAGGCCATGGATGTAATGAGTCACAACCATTATGCTAACAGACTAGTAACAGATAAAGCATCTAAACACTAGGCTACTCTTCTGCTGTCCCATGCAGTCCAGAGACATCTGAGGGCTATTAACAACAACAACTAAAGGACCATAAATAAAAACCTAGATCTGATTTATGGAAGGTTATAAACAAAGATTGGATGGCCAAGCTATATATAACAAAAACATAACATAACAGCTAACCAGGAATAAATAGTTACATTAGAATAGTCCCTAGGTTGTGCATCTGGCTTTATAAGAGCTGGCGTTATGGTTAGTGTTTGGGTGACGAATGCCAAGGTAAACCAAGTAGCTGCCGTAAGTGCTGTAGATGGATCAATGAGGACCACTCTTCTCTCTGGACTCAGCATTGAGGATATTGAGGTGCAACGAGGTGACATAAATTATATATCCCTCACTACACAGGCAGTCTGTATTGAGGCGACAGAGAGCGGAGCGGGACAACAAAGACTGTACTGAAAACTGTGACTGACAGCTATAACAAAGTACATCTCCTCAGCATACAATCCTGTAAGCTGTCAATGAAGCACATTAACACGCTGCACAATATACTAATACTTCAGTAAGCTTGTTAAATAATCGTGTGAAGTTCTAAAATAAACCCACAATAAAACCTATCTTGCTGTGATAAGCTCCTTATCCTAAAAGGGTTGGCACCGTTTAGCATCAGAAGGAATTGGAATGTCATGCAAATATCTGAGCGGTGGGTGAGGAGGAAAGGTCGGGATTCAAATGACAGACAGAAAGTATGGTGGCCTTTGTCACTATTACGCAATCACATTGATTAATACAGCAATATCTGAGACTATCTTGTAATGGTGATTCTGCCATTCCAATGTACAAGTTAAATAATTGTGTCACAAGGCCTATGACTGGATAGAGCAGACCAATAAGAATGCAGTAGTACACACACTAGTAAATGCGCACCTTAGGTAGAATTCTGGTACTGCGATGTCACAAGTAAGCCTAGTATCACTTTTTTCCCCCCCTAACGTACTGAGGTATTTGAAGCTCATCTACAGTATTGTGCAGGGAAAGGGGAGTACCTAGTCAGTTGCACAACTGAATGCCTTCAACAGAAATGTGTCTTCCCGCATTTAACCCAACCCCTCTGGATCAGAGATGTAGGAGGGGGGGGGGGGCTGCCTTGGCACCCAGGGAGCAGTTGTTGTTGGGGGTTAACTGCCTTGCTCACCTTGCCGGCTCGGGGATTTAAACCAGCGATCTTTCGGGTTACTGGACTAACGTTTTTAACCGCTAGGTCATATTCCGCTTGGTCCTATTCCTTAACAGAGGTCCTATTCCATGCACAACAAAATAAACAGCATAATGATAACATAACACATGGATAACAGGCGAGGAAGGAGAGGGCACAGGAGAGTGAGGCTGCTGCCTTATCTGATGGATCATGCAAATTATTCATAGGTAAAATGCAGCATGGTGGTGCTGTGGCACTAGTGAGTGAAATTTGTGGAGGCATGATCAACCAGAGTAATAATAATAATAATATAGGGCTGTGAAGTAAATTACCTCTAAATGAGCATGGGAAATAACTGTCTACATCTGATTATCATGGCTGGTTTATGAGGGTAAACACTTGCAAAAAGGTAAAAAGTGAATAAATACCCATATATTCCTATGTAAAGTTTTCCACATTCCCACAGTTTTCCAATGGAAAATTCCCAAAACGTTTTCAATGCTACTGGTACGTATTGTATGAGTGTTTTTTCTCTCTCAGCAGAATCTAACAACGATCAGAAGAATACCGGCAAACATTTCACTCTAGTAAAATAACCGTAACATTTTTAACAGATGAGGTGGGACATCATATAGAATATGGTCCATGCCACCATCAACCACTTTCACCCCCAGAGGTGTTGACTCATATTGAGTAATACTCACCATGGGTTTTCTCCATAAAGATGACCTTGGAGTCGGAGCTGAAGTTTTGTCCCGTCAGAATCATCTGCTGACCTCCCAGGACAGAACAGCTGTCCATGTCTTGTTTATCCACCATGGGCAACTCATGGGCGGAACGCTGGGCTGTGAGATGGAAGAGAGAACATGACGTTACACACTGTGGTACTGACAGGCCGTGTTGGCGTAGTGGGTAGAGCTGTAGGACAGGAGACAGAGCATGGCATTACTTTGACAATGTTACACACTCTGTGGTAGGTCATTTTGGGATAGTCTGTTTGATCTCTGGTTGATGTTTGCTTTGAAGTCACAAGGTAATTGTTGACTGATTACAATGAGACTAGTACCGGCTAATTAAAAAAAACATATTTCCTCATTGTGCACTTTAAATATTTGTCTGAATATTAGATTTGTGTAGACATTAATATGGGGCAATTACTTGGTATATATGAATGAAGAGATCTTGTTTGAATTTGAGGTTCTAGTGTCAATTGCGGCTACACGCCACAGGCCTGGACAAACAGAGCACATCATGGAAGTGGGACTCTGTCCAGTGGAAACATATGACAGCGTGTGGTAGCCTACAGTACAGAAAGGGGTTGAGGGAGGAGGGGGAAGGAACATGGAGGGTGGACCTCTCCAACACTATCATCATTACGCAATGGAGCGTATGTTGGAGTATGTTCAATAAACCCTGTGACCTGTCCATGATGTAGACACTGATTGGCTGCTGTACTGTATCCTCTCCCGGTACTGTAGATTTCCAGGACTGATAGCTTAATCAAGCAGTGGCACTGAAGTTGCAGCCACAGAGACAGTGGTAACCATAGAAGTATAATTTGCTAGAACGGAGAAGCTCCACAGACCATGGCAATTCAACTGGAACACCTATGGGTGCACTCAATATGGCCACCAGTTCACCCATTACAGACCCAGTGACTTGAAAGGGAATATCCGTTCTAGTAATTCTATTTCTATGGAGGCAGCCATGTTTAGGGAACCAATACCTGACTACAGAAAATCAGGGCTTGACTCTCTGCTCCTCTCTTTTAGTGACTGACCTTATTATTGGGGACCGACTGTCAGAAATGCCAGCATAAGGGGTTGCCTTCCTTTTAGCCGGATCATGTTTACTACTAGAGAGTGTGTGGCAATTAAATCTAAAAACATGCTGTACACATGATGAGATTGAGAAAAAAATTAATGGAAGTTACTTACTCAAGCTTATCATCACGTCCCGCCTGGAAGACTGAAAACCTATCTCCAGTGAGGTGTGTGAAGTGTAGACAAACAGTTGTGACCTTCGGACAGCCTACTATACTGTGAGTCAACACAGAGGATAATACCTGGAAGCTAGTCTCTTCACACACCACTGACACAGTTTAGTTTGCTTATTGGCCATTTTAACAGATGAGTTGGGGGTGTTCTTTTACTTCACTGGTTTTCAGTGATGCCAGGTTTGCTGGGGAGCATGACTGCATATTTTTCATCAGACAACAATGTTCTGACACTCCGGAGTGAGATTGCATCCGAGTGTTGGACAGCACCCACTACATAATTTTGCACAGCACAGTGACGTGCAATCAAGGTAGGCAGGGTAGGCAGTGCTTACCCTGTGATAATCTAATTTAGAAAACAAAAACTGTTATGAAAAGCTAAATAAAAGACACATATTTTAAATAATTGTTATCTAATGTTTTTGTCTTAATGATTATGGTGGTTTTTATGCTCAAAAACGAAAAAAATGTGCTGAAACTGCATCAAAACCTCAGGAACTGTGCCAGGGTGTTCATGCCTTTCTTTCTAGCCATTCAAATCCATTCAAATAGTTGATGCTGCGGCCATTCCTGACTCAAGTCCCTGTTAATGGACGGGGTCAGTACATACGTCGTTGCTTCGCCTAGCTTGAAGTAGCTTCATTTATTGCCCTTGAGCTCGATTTCATATTCTGAGCATGAGTATGGCCTAAACATGTTGTGTGGTTATTGCCTGGGGTAAGCTACATCATTTGGCGCTCACGTCCCTTGAACTGATCAAACTCGAAGCTAGCTAGCAAAAACAACCGGACAAATGGACTATACTGCACCTCAAATAATATTCCAAGTTGGAATAATGTAAGGCTCTGTTTGGAGGGTTCGAAAGAGAGGAACGCCAACCATAATGAAAGTTTCGACCAGACAGAGGCAGCATACCTCTACAAGACATGACAGGCAACCACCATATCCCTTACTGCTAACTGTCGGGCAGGCGAACAGCGAGTACAGGACTGTCCACTTGTCTGAAACGTCGCAACGACTTCCACATCGCTGCCACTGCAGGGTTGTACTGTTGAATCGTGTGAATAGGCAGCATTCCTTTGAATGCATTTGATTTATCAAGCTAGAATTTCATTGTGACGAGACACATTTTCAGTCATTTTGATTGTTGATGTGGAAATTTCGTTAGAATCTTCCCAGCAAACCAGGAACATTCCCAGAGCATTATGTACGATTCCTATTAAGTTCTAGTTGGGGTTTTATCTAACAAAAGGACATGTTTTAAGTAAAATATCCTTGGGAATGTTCTCCTAACGTTCACTAAAATGTTGTGCACAACATCTGTAACAACCACCACAGAACATTCCCCAAATGTTCTCATTAGGTTCCAGGTAATGTAATAAGACAATGTTCCGGTAATGTTCTTAGAACATACTGGCACAACTAAAATGTTCTGCAAATGTTGATGGATATGTTATTCAAAACACCCATAACAACAAGCAGGGAATATTCCTACAATGGTCTCATGAAGATATTCTGTAAGGTGATCCAATGTGATCAATCATTTTTCTAAAAACATACTTCTGTGTTAATGCATGATAATGTTCTGCTAATATTAATGTGTAATGTAACATTATTATAACTGCCATCTTCAAGCCTTGTAGGCTACTTAGTCTGCTGCGCCAACAGGATCCTAATGTTTCTAGTAGATTTCCCTTTGTACTAAAATCCTTAAATTATGATGCAAACTACGGCTACTATGATCCAAACTATATGTCTTGGTACATTTACATTTTAGTATTTTAGCAGACGTTGTTATCCTGAGCAACTTACAGGAGCAATTAGGGTTGGTGCACTCGATGAGCTCAAGGGCACATCAACAGATTTTTCACCTATTCGGCTTGGAGATTCAAACCAGCAGCCTTTCGATTAACTGCTAAGCTACCTGCCGCACTGTACATACATATGCACATCTACACTCAGCAAAATAAGAACATTTTCATTTTTCAGGACTCAATCTTTCAAAGAAAATTTGTAAAAATCAAAATAACTTCATAGATCTTCATTGTAAAGGGTTTAAACACTGTTTCCCATGCTTGTTCAATGAACCATAAACAATTAATGAACATGCACCTGCGGAACGGTCGCTAAGACACTAACAGCTTATAGACGGTAGGCAATTAAGGTCACAGTTATAAAAACCTAGGACACTAAAGAGGCCTTTCTACTGACTCTGATAAACCCCAAAAGAAAGATGCCCAGGGTCCCTGCTCATCTGCGTGAACGTGCCTTAGGCATGCTGCAATGAGGCATGAGGACTGCAGATGTGGCCAGAGCAATAAATTGCAATGTCTGTACTGTGAGATGCCTAAGACAGCGCTACAGGGAGACAGGATGGACAGCTGATCGTCCTCGCAGGATCCGTATATCCAAACATCACACCTGCGTGAGTTACACCAGGAATGCACAATCCCTCCATCAGTGCTCAGACTGTCCGCAATAGGCTGAGAGAGGCTGGACTGAGGGCTTGTAGGTCTGTTGTAAGGCAGGTCTTCACCAGACATCACCGGCAACAATGTTGCCTATGGGCACAAACCCACCGTCACTGGACCAGACAGGACTGGCAAAAAGTGCTCTTCTCTGACGAGTCGAAGATTTGTCTCACCAGGGGTGATGGTCAGATTTGCGTTTATAGTCGAAGAAATGAGTGTTACACCGAGGCCTGTACTCTGGAGCAGGATCGATTTGGAGGTGGAGGGTCCATCATGGTCTGGGGCGGTGTGTCACAGCATCGTTGGACTGAGCTTGTTGTCATTGCAGGCAATCTCAACGCTTTGCGTTACAGGGAAGACATCCTCCTCCCTCATGTGGTCTTCTTCCTGCAGGCTCATCCTGACATGACCATCCAGCATGACAATGCCACCAGCCATACTGCTCATTCTGTGCATGATTTCCTGCAAGACAGGAATGTCAGTGTTCTGCCATGGCCAGCGAAGAGCCCAGATCTCAATCCTATTGAGCACATCTGGGACCTGTTGGATCAGAGGGTGAGGGCTAGGGCCATTCCCCCCCAGAAATGTCCGGGAACATGCAGGTGCCTTGGTGGAAGAGTGGGGTAACATCTCACAGCAAGAACTGACAAATCTGGTGCAGTCCATGAGGAGGAGATGCACTGCAGTACTTAATGCAGCTGGTGGACACACCAGATACTGACTGATACTTTTGATTTTGAGCCCCCCTTTGTTCAGGGACACATTTTTCAATTTCCGTTAGTCACATGTCTGTGGAACGTGTTCAGTTTATGTTTCAGTTGTTGAATCTTGTTATGTTCATTCAAATATTTACACACGTTAAGTTTGCTGAAAATGAACGCAGTTGACAGTGAGAGGACGTTTCTTTTTTTTGCTGAGTTTATATACCCCTCACTCCAATCTGCCAGGCAACATTTTTACATGATTTCTGAAATCAAGTTTGTAGTGAAAATAAAAGTCAAATCATCCCAACTTTACAGTATGTAAAGAAGATTGGTGGAGTAAGAAAGAATAGAGGATACTTATTGGTATCCTCTTTTGCAAAGACAAAGACCACAACCTGGAAGTCAGAGTAAAGGTGTGAACAGCTTGTGTATTTGTGTTAGTCCCATCCCTGTGATGCACTCGATTAATTCCAGAAACAACACTCCAAAGTTCCCAGGTTCGATCCTCACTTACAACTACCAACAAACTACGGTAAAATCTACATTTTGTACAATAAATGTCTAATAAATTGTCATGTGATTCCAAATAATTGCCATGTGTGTTTCTACATGGATCTTTTTTTGTACAACTAACTTCCTCAACAGTAAGATAACACTAACACATTAAATAAACCTCCATGGACTGTTCAAAATGGAATTTTATCATTCTGGGAACATAGGAATAACATTCTAAAAACATTGCGGGAATGTTTTGTGCACGCTGATAGAACTATTGTGAGAATGTCATCACAACTGGACAGATTTTGTGTTAGGGAAACTATCTGTTGTCATATCCCCTCAATATCCCCACAGCCTAAATAGATATTTTAGGAACTTTTAAAGAACATACCAAATGTGTTCTGGGAATGTTTTTGCCAGATCAGGCGTGTTTTTTCAACATAGTAAAAACATTGTAATTATCAGCACAACTGTACAGTTTTGTGTTATGGGAACATATCTCTTGTCATGTCCCCACAATGTTACCACAACCGAAAGGAATGTGTAAGGAACTTTTAAAGAACATAAAAAATGTGTTCTGTGAACTTTCTTGTACGATCAGGTGAATGTTTTTTACACCCTAAAAGAAACATTGTACAATCATCCGCACAACTGGACAGTTTTTGTGTTTTGGGAACATGTCTTTTGTGATGTCCGCACAATGTTCCCACCAGACTGTTCCCACAACCTAATGAAACATTCTGGGAACCTTTAAAGAGTAGACGAAACGTGTTCTGGGAACTAGGGATTAGCACCGGTAACCGGGACTCCAGAACTGTCCTGGGACCACTCTTCACATTTCCCCCAAAAATATGACAAGACCCGGGAAATTACAACATTTTCCCCCAAAGTCTCACTAATGTAATTCTACAAAATACACAACATGCAGCAGATTGGCCAAAAATAAAATAGCACATTATCCAAACAGGCTGTCGGATGGAACCCTTTAGCCTAGTGTATTTACTTCAAACAAAGTACACGCAAAATTGACACTGCCAGACTGCACACGAGTCCCGAATGCAGTTCAGAGTTCTCATCAGAACTGAAAACTCGATCCTGGTCCGACCCAAGCCTGGTGAGCTGAAGCCTGAGCCCAGGCCTAGTCTGATATCACAGAAATGAAATGAGCTCAAACCCCCCAAAAAAGCCCAATTTCTAGAAAACAGTAGGCAATATTGATTTAAACTGCTGTTGAGAACAACGCGGTGGGAGAGGGCGGCAGCGGAGTGAGAAGACGAGGAAACAGCGTTTAGGCCTAGATATTCAAAACATTTCCTCTTTTTATCTCCCCGCTATTCATGAGTTATCTGTATAGTCATCAATTCGATTTTGCCAAATCTGAGATTTTCTGTAATTTGACAGTTATCTAGCAAGCTTAGCAACTTTGGTCATTTGACTTTTGTTTGACTGCCGTTACAAAGTTTGTATGATTCGACAACAATTCAGCCTACTTGGGGTGAGCTCTGTGTGTCCTGAGCACGCTCTGTGTCGAGATGAAATGCGCTGAATTAATGAAGAAACATGACAACACTCTGAATTTATAAACGGCCTGTTTCGCATTTCACAAGAATGTCATTGGCGATCAAACTTACTCTGTCGTTACTAAATATCAGTTTCACTTGCTGTGAAATCTTTACATAGAGCAGTCAAGCCGGCAATGTGGTGCAGCGACAATATTATTTTGGGAGAAACTTGGCATAGTGACCATATTTTGGTTTTAAATGCTTTAAATGGGCACTTCTGATTGAAACTTGGTAGATTTTCAGGAAAACAGTCATCCCTACTGGTGATGTTCTTGCAACGTGAGGCAAATGTTTTATATAAACATTGTATAATCATCAGCACAACTGGACAGTGTTTATGTTTGAAAAAATGTGTGTTTGTGAACATTTTCCGCCACCAAACGAATGTTCTGGTAACTTTGTATCCAAGATGGCGTAGCTGTCGGACATGTTTGTCTTGTCCCATGTAAATATGGAGTTTATCGATTTTTCACTTTCTACCTATGACCTAAATATACTTTCCTGCAACCCGCCTCACCCAATGTGGTATGGATCTGCTATTTTTATACGTTATAACTGGAAACTCCATCGGAAGCTAGCCAGCTAACTAGCTACTAGCTAGTAGTCACACCAGATCATCGCAGCTAGCTAGCTACAACCGAGTGGCTACTGCTGGCTAATGCCTCTGTACCGAAGCAAGCACCAGTTAGCCTTGAGCTAGCTTCAAGCTAGAACCATCTCCCGGCTAGTCGAAGAGGTATACCCTCTAATTCGTGGGCTATAATACCTCTTTTGCCAATTGGCCTGGACCCTTTATTGCCGACACGGAGCCCCGCCTATCCATCACGACTGGTCTGCCGACGTAATCGTCCGATGTGGTTTCAATAGGTTTTTCCGTTGCGATGTTGCCGAAGACCCGTCTGCTAGCCACGGCCCACTAGCTTTCTGAACGCTGTGCCTCCCGGCAGGCCTAGCATAGTAGCGACTACCGAACGGCTCCCGGACTCACCTATTGCTGCTCAGTGGACCCTATGATCACTCAGCTACACATACCTCTCTCTTATGTCAATATGCCTTGTCTTCTGCTGTTTCGGTTAGTTATTGTTTTATTTCACTGTAGAGCCCCTAGTCCTGCTCCACATGCCTTAGGTAGCTCTTTTGTCACACACCCCACACATGGGGAGACCTCACCTGGCTTAGCTGGTGTCTCCAGAGATGCAAGCTCTCTCATCGTCACTCAATGCATAGGTTTACCCCCACTGTACTCACATCCTACCATACCCTTGTCTGTACATTATGCCCTGACTCTATTCTACCATGCCCAGAAATCTGCCCCTTTTATTCTCATGTTCCCAACGCACTAGACGAGCAGTTCTTATAGCCTTTAGCCGTACCCTTATCCTCTGTTCCTCTGGTGATGTAGTTAATCCAGGCCCTGTAGCCCCCAGCATCACACCTATTCCCCAGGCGCTCTCATTTGTTGACTTCTGTAACCATAAAAGCCTTGGTTTCATGCACTTTAACATCAGAAGCCTCCTCCCTAAGTGTGTTTTATTCACTGCTTTAGCACACTCCGCCAACCCTGATGTCCTAGCCGTGTCTGAATCCTGGCTTAGGAAGACCACCAAAAATTCAGAAATGTCCAACAATTTCCATCAAGATAGAACTGCCAAAGGTTGCGGAGTTGCAATCTACTGCAGAGATAGCCTGCAGAGTTCTGTCATACTACCCAGGTCTGTGCACAAACAGTTTGAGCTTCTCCTTTTAAAAATCCACCTTTCCAGAAATAAGTCTCTCACTGTTTCTGCTTGTTATAGACCCCCCTCAGCCCCCAGCTGTGCCCTGGACACCATATGTGAATTGATTGCCCCCCATCTATCTTCAGAGTTCATACTGTAAGGTGACCTAAACTGGGATATGTTTAGCACCCCGGCCGTCCTACAATCTAAGCTAGATGCCCTCAATCTCACACAAACTATCAAGAAACCTACCAGGTACAACCCTAAATCCATAAACATGGGCACCCTCATAGGTATCATCCTGACTAACTTGCCCACTAAATACACCTCTTCTGTCTTCAACCAGGATCTCAGCGATCACTGTCTCATTGCCTGCATCCGTAATGGGCACGCGGTCAAATGACCACCCCTCATCACTGTCAAACGCTCCCTAAATCACTTCAGCGAGCAGGCTTTTCTAATCGACCTGACCCGGGTATCCTGGAAGGATATTGACCTCATCCCGTTCAGTAGAGGATGCCTGGTTGTTCTTTAAAAGTGCTTTCCTCACCATCTTAAACAAGCATGCCCCATTCAAAAAATGTAGAACTTAGAACAGATATAGCCCTTGGCAAACTTGACTGCCCTTGACGAGCACAAAAACATCCTGTGGTATACTGCATTAGCATCGAATAGCCCCCGCGATATGCAACTTTTCAGGGAAGTCAGGAACCAATATACACACTCAGTTAGGAAAGCTAAGGCTAGCTTTTCAAACAGAAATTTGCATCCTGTAGCATTAATTCCAAAAGGTTTTGGGACACCGTAAAGTCCATGGAGAATAAGAGCACCTCCTCCCAGCTGCCCACTGCACTGAGGCTAGGAAACACTGTCACCACCGATAAATCTACAATAATCGAGAATTTCAATAAGCATTTCTCTACGCACACACAAGCGCACAATGCTTTCCACCTGGCTACCCCTACCCCGGCTGCAGCAACTTGCCCAAGCCCCCCCTGCTTCTCCTTCACCCAAATCCAGATAGATGATGTTCTGAAAGAGCTGCAAAATCTTGATACCAACAAATTAGCTCGGCTAGACAATCTGGACCCTCTCTTTCTAAAATGATCTGCCGAAATTGTTGTAACCCCTATTACCAGCCTGTTCAACCTCCCTTTCGTATCGTCTGAGATCCCTAAAGATTGAAAAGCTGCCGCGGTCATCCCCCTCTTCAAAGGGGGAGACACTCCAGACCCAAACTGTTAGACCTATTTCCACTCCAGACCTACAGTATATCCAGCCGGGCCTGCCTTTCTAAAGTCTTCGACAGCCAAGTTAACAAACAGATCACCAACCATTTCGAATCCCACCGTACCTTCTCCACTATACAATCTGGTTTCCGAGCTGGTTATGGGTGCACCTTAGCCACGCTCAAGGTACTAAACGATATCATAACCGCCATAGATAAAAGACAGTACTGTGCAGCCGTTTTCATCGACCTGGCCAAGGCTTTAGACTCTGTCAATCACTGCATTCTTATCGGCAGACTCAATAGCCTTGGTTTCTCAAATGACTGCTTCGCCTGGTTCACCAACTACTCAGAAAGAGTTCAGTGTGTCAAATCGAAGGGCCTGTTGTCCGGACCTCTGGCAGTCTCTATGAGGGGGCCACGGGGTTAAATTCTTGGGCCGACACTTTTTTCTGTATATATCAATGATGTCGCTCTTGCTGCTGGTGATTCTCTGATCCACATCTATGCAAACAACACCATTCTGTATACACCTGGCCCTTCCTTGGACACTGTGTTGACAAACCTCCAAACGAGCTTCAACGCCATACAACACTCCTTCCGTGGCCTCCAACTGCTCTTAAATGCTAGTAAACCTAAATGCATGCTCTTCAACCGATTGCTGCCCGCACCTGCCCGCCCTCCTAGCATCGCTACTCTGAACGGTTCTGATTTAGAATATGTGGACAACTACAAATACCTAGGTGTCTTGTTAGACTGTAACCTCTCCTTCCAGACTCACATCTTAAGCATCTCCAATCCAAAATTATATCTAGAATTGGCTTCCTATTTCGCAACAAAGCCTCCTTCCCTCATGCTGCCAAACATACCCTTGTAAAACTGACTATCCTACCGATCCTTGACTTCAGGGATGTCATTTCCAAAATAGCCTCCCACACTCTACTCACCAAATTGGATGTAGTAGTCTATCACGGTGCCATCCTTTTTGTCATCAAAGCCCCATATACTACCCACCACCGCGACCTGTATGCTCTCGTTGGCTGGCCCTCGCTACATATTTGTCGCCAAACCCACTGGCTTCAGGTCATCTATAAGTCTTTGCTAGGTAAAGCCCAGCCTTATCTCAGCTCACTGGTCACCATAGCAACACCCACCCGTAGCACGCGCTCCAGCAGGTATATCTCACTGGTCATCCCCAAAGCCAACACCTCCTTTGGCCGCCTTTCCTTCCAGTTCTCTGCTGCCAATGACTCGAACGAATTGCAAAAATTACTGAAGCTGGAGACTTATATCTCCCTCACGAACACAGCCCATCTGTAAATAGCACACCCAACTACCTCATCCCCATACTGTTATTTATTTAGTTTTGCTCTTTTGCACCCCAGTATCTCTACTTGCACATCATCATCTGCACATCTATCACTCCAGTGCTAATGCTAAATTGTAATTATTTCTCCACTTTGGCCTATTTATTGCCTTACCTCCCTAACCTTACTACATCTGCACACACTGTACATAGATTTTTTGTGTTATTGACTCTACGTTTGTTTATCCCATGTGTAACTCTGTTGTTGTTTTTGGCGCACTGCTTTGCTTTATCTTGGACAGGTCGCAGTTGTAAATGAGAGCTTGTTCTCAACTGGCCTCCTTGGTTACATTTTTTAATTCACAGAACCAGTGTTAGTTTGCTGGGTTATTTATTATATACAGTGCATCCGGGAAATGATTCAGACCCCTTGACTTTTTCCACATTTTGTTATGTTACAGCCTTATTCTAAAATCTCCACACAAAACCATATAATGACCGGCTTTAATAGATTTTTGTAAATGTATAAAAATTACAAATCTGAAATATCAAACTTACATAAGTATTCAGACCATTTGCTATGAGACTCGAAATTGAGCTCAGGTGCATCCTGTTTCCATTGAACATCCTTGGGATGTTTCTACAACTTGATTGGAGTCCACCTGGGGTAAATTCAATTGATTGGACATGATTTCGAAAGGCACACACTTGTCTGTATAAGGTCCCACAGTTGACAGTGCATGTCAGCGCAAAAACCAAGACATGAGGGCGAAGGAATTGTCTGTAGAGCTCCGAGACAGGATTTTGTGGAGGCACAGATCCGGGGAAGGATTGAAGATCCCCAAGAACACAGTGGCCTACATCATCCTTAAATGGAAGAACTTTGTAACCACCAAGACTCTTCATAGAGCTGGCCTCCTGGCCAAACTGAGAAATCGGGGGAGAAGGGCCTTGGTCAGGGAGATGACCAAGAACCCGATGGTCAATCTGATAGAACTCCAGAGTTCCTCTGTGGAGATGGTAGAACCTTCCAGATGGACAGCCATCTCTGCAGCACTCCACCAATCAGGCCTTTATGGTAGAGTGGCCAGACGGAAGCCACTCCTCAGTAAAAGGCACATGACAGCCTGCTTGGAGATGGCCAAAGGGCATCTAAAGGACTCTCAGACCATGATAAACAAAATTCTCTGGTCTGATGAAATCAAGATTGAACTCTTTGGCCTGAATGCCAAGCGTCACGTCTGGAGAAAACCAGGCACCACTCTTCACCTGGACAATACCCTCCTTACGGTGAAGCATGGTGGTGGCAGCCTCATGCTTTGAGGATGTTTTTCAGCAGCAGGGACTGGGAGACTTGTCAGGATTGAGGGAAAGATGAACGGAGATAATTACAGAGGGATCCTTGATGAAAACCCACTCCAGAGCACTCAGACTGGGGAGAAGGTTCACCTTCCAACAGGACAACGACACCAAGCACACAACCAAAACAATGCAGGAGTGGCTTCGGGACAAGTCTCTGAATGTCCTTGAGTGCTCCAGCCAGAGCCCGGACATTAACCCAATCAAACATCTCTGGAGACTTGAAAATAGCTGTATCATCATACAGCTTTTTATCATCATACCCAAGAAGACTTGAGGCTGTAATCACTGCAAAAGGTGCTTCAACAAAGTACTGAGTAAAGGGTCTGAATACTTATGTAAATGTGATATTTAAGTTATTTTGTAATATTTTCAGTTATTTTGTAATAAATATGTCTAAAAACCTGTTTTTGCTTTGTCATTATGGGGTCTAGTGTGCAGATTCATGAGGGGCAAAAAATATGTATTCCATTTTAAAATAAGAATGTAACGTAACAAAATGTGAAAAAAGTCAAGGGGTCTGAATACTTTCCGAATGCACTGTACATGTGTGTAATTATAGTTCACATCATAATATTATTATGTGTGTGTGTTTTTACACACCGTGCATTGGAAGAATTGTGAAAAGGTGCTACCTTTTAGTTGTAAATGTGGATGAGCTGAGTTAAGCAGTGTGTTATTTTGTCAGATCATTTGAAATATCCTGCCATTGGAGGTTATCGCTTGGCTACATTGGTATTTACATTTCATGAAAATTTCGGTTAATAGCCTATGTCACTCTGGTTTTTGGAGCGATCTGTTGTATGGTGAACTTGGGCTTCATTGTTTATTTGCGAGTAAATCTGGCTTTGATAACCAGTGCCTACAAAGCCACCAAACTCTACGCACGTCACTGGCATAGCATACTCTGGTACATGGATTTCATGTTCCCTGGACATGTTAGCCTACACGTAAGTAAGGTTTTGCTTTTAACTAGGATTCAGACACACACAAGCACACAAACACACACACTCACATAAACACACACACAACAAACACACACCTAAAAGAGTTGAGGTTTGAGAGCTGCTAGCCTAATCATAAAACAGTCTTTGTACATCCATGTGCCTGGACTATCAGCTCTACTCTGAGTTTTAGCCATGTTAATTCATTATGTGTGTTCCCTCTGGTTAACATCAGTGCAATGAAAACAGGGAAGAGGAAACATACACGGAAATGTACTGCATTGTGTAACATCAAAATACACTATAACCACATGTTAAACCTAAATCACATTATAAATCAGGTACTTTGGGTCCTGGATGCTGATTGCCTGAAACAGCATTTCAGCTATGTGTATATCTGACATTATATTATGGGTATGAAGCTAAAATACTTGTTTACTGATCTATTTAGGTTGGTATCCAGTTTATAATGGCAATAAGGCACCACATGGGTTTGTGGTATGGCCACTATACCACACCCCCTCAGGCCTTATTGAATTAATTATAGCACATCAATAGAAGGCTATAGAAGGGAAAGACCACATAGAACCACAGACTATATGTTTATCACACTAAAGAGCACGGGTAATATGTCTGCCTTTGAAAATAGCTATTCTGGCCTCAATGGGACCTGGTTAAATACATTTTAAATAAATAACTATGAATAACTATGAATGTACTTACAGCACTCAATAGGATGGGAGGCGGTTTGCAGTGAGATGTGTTGCCCATTAGGTTGGGGTATATGCACACGAAACACTAGACGCACACGAGTGTTCTTTCGTCCGATGTCCGTCTCGCCCTTCCTCAGCTCAATATCAGCATTCCTGAGCTTCAGGATCCCAGCACAGTCGATTCTGTGAGATAGGAGGATTAACTACTGTAAGCCCTGTACAGATACCCATGTGTTGCATTATGATCACAACTGATATGGTTAATGAGATCAGATCTAGGTTCAATTAGTATGAGTTTTATTTCAAAAACTTGATTGAGCATGTCTGGCACAGCCTCCCAAGTGGTACGGTGGTCTAAGGCACTGCATCGCAGTGCTAGCTGTGCAACCAGGCTCTGTCACAGCCTGGTGCGGTGCACAATTGGCCCAGCGTCGTCCGGGTTAGGGGAGGGTTTGGCCGGCAGGGATGTCCTTGTCCCAACGTGCACTAGCGACTCCTGTGGCAGACTGGGAGCAGTGCATGCTGACATAGCCAGGTGTACGGTGTTTCCTCCGAAACATTGGTGATGCTGGCTTCCGGATTAAGTGGGCATTGTGTCAAAAAGCAGTGCGGCTTGGTTGTGTTTCGGAGGATGCACGGCTCTCGACCTTCGCCTCTCCTGAGTCCTTACGGGAGTTGCAGCGATGAGACAAGACTTTAACTATCAATTGGATACAACAAAATTGGGGAGAGGAAAAGAGCATGCCTGGAACCAATGGAATATTCCCATCAGTTTACATTTTTCCCGCTTATCTGGTGGCATTGGAGACAGGCTCAGTAAACAGGCTCAACGAGTTTGAAAGAAAACAAATACTGTTTGAACCAGTCTTCAAAGGACACTGCTTTGTATGGGTGGTGTTTGACATGAATCACTACTCTAACTTCTCTCACATTGCTTTCATGTCGTTCTTGGGCTCCAGAGGGATCTCCAGGACTTTGGTGGAGTTGATGATCTTCTCGTAGCTGGTGGTGGTAACCGTCTTGCCCGTGATGCGGTGAACCTGGTAGAAAGCGTGGGGCTTCAGGATCCTCTCATCTGCGGTCCCGATGAAGATCTGCAGGCCCAGTGGCTCCTTTCCCCTGTAGCCATGCAACTGGAAGAAACTCTAATAAATATATTTATTTATAAGTCAAGATGTTCACACTTTTCATAATGGGTAGTTTTTCAAGTTCCTATTCTGCCTGTTCTGCCCCCCCCCCCCCAATCATTTCTCATTATTTTCCTATATGGTCATTCAATTTAATTTCAGCAAGCTATGACACCCACCATCTCAGATGCTCCTGAAATGGTTTCTGTAGTTATAAAATAAATAACATAAGCATTCCTGCAACATTATTTTGTTGAAATTTTAATTTATAGGATTCAACTACTATTCAATAAACATAAAACCCAACATCCGATTTGAACCAAACCTCTTCTTAACAATTATCAAGACCTGAGGAATCTAAATAAATGCTCAAGTCACCCATGGATCCCCCCCCCCTAAACAACCCTCTAAGCCCACCCAAATGTCCAATATCAGTTCTTTATGGTTTTAGCAAGTAGTATGAAGCCGCGGATTGGAGTATTGTTTATTCATACTATGTAAGGTATTCTCAGTGAATTTGTGGATGTTTTTTTCCCCCTGTTCAGAGAAATTAGCCATTTAAGTAGCTCGCATATTTCCCGATAAATGAGTAAAAATGCCAGGTTTTGCCCAATAGATTATGTTGTTCCTTCTACTGCCACACCATTTTATCAAATGTTGCTGGTTTCTTGTGTTTACTAAATGGGTCACATCATTTATGTTGCAACCTTGAGTAGAAAACCAATAGCTTTGCTCATGATGTAAATAAATGGTGTGGTCATCTTCACAATTTATGCCAGACCTCCATGAATTGTTGGACCTTTTAGGAGAGTTGGATGAGGCATTCGTTGCTAAGAGAAGGACACATTTGATTGCTTTCATGGAGGACTGGATTGACTTGTGAGGACACAATTCATTTTAATCTTGAACAAAAGCTATTGGTTTTCTACAAACCATTGTTGTGAGCCATTTAATAAACACAAGAGATCAGCAAAAGGGATAATAGGTTGGCAGTAGCAGGAATAGTGGCAAAATCGGGAACTTTCACACTAATTTATGGGGGGAAATGCAAGCTACTTCAATGGCTAATTTCTCTGAACAGGTGAAAAATCCCCACCAAATTCACTGAGAATACATAACATAGTATGATTAAACTGTACTCCAAGCCGCAGCTTCATACTACTTGGTGTGGGAATTGGGGGATCCATGGGTGGCTTTTGACCATTTATTTGGATTCCTCAATCATTGTTAAGAAGAGGTTTGGTAAAAATTGGATATTTGGTACTATATTTATTAAATATTGCATGAATGCTATACATTTACATTTACAATTTGGGGGCAATCAATTAGAGTTAAAATATTTTTCACCAAAATAATGTTGCAGTGATGCTCATATTATTTTTTTCTAACTACAGAAACAAAACCATTTCAGAACAATCTGAGATGGTGGGTGTTGAAATCCACTTTCTTGTGCTTTTTGAGGGTGAATGACTCTATAACTACATCTTCTTTGACAGTTTTCTGCTAACAGTTTTGGATGAACATAAAGCTAACCCCCTGGTAGGGTAGCCTGGTGGGGTCACATGTTGCTCAGTTGGTAGAGCATGGCGCTTGCAATGCCAGGGTTGTTGGTTTGATTACAATGTGGGACCAGTGCAAAAAATGTATGCACTCACTACTCTAAGTTGTTTTGGATAAGAGTGTCTGCTAAATTACTTAGATGTTGGCTCAGCAGAAACACTCACTGCTGGAAACATTAGTATCCTCAACCTTGAATATCAGCTAGCAGCTCTTTGTTCTAAAGTAGCTGTCTTTGGAATTCAAAGGAGCTCCATAGGAATCACTATCATTCATTGGCATGCTTATTAGAATATGACTGCCTTAGTTTAGCCACATTTGCCACGGATACTTTCAAGACAAAATAAAGACTAGGTCTACATTAATTCCAGTACTTCTACAGTGGAATGGTTTAGAGAATTGGTGGTGGCCACATAGTAAATACATGTTTATACATGATGTAAAACTCCTAATCACAAATATTTATCAAAATCATTGCATACAATTAATTGCAAAGTAGCTGTAGGCCTAGTTGTTGCCAATATTCAGATAAATAATCAAAATATGCTTGCAACCTTGTCAGACGTCTACACTTTACATAGTTCTCTTAACTCATCACTAAAACCCCGTCTGTCTCTCTGTCTCACACACACACACATTTTCAAGCTCATGATTTTTCAGAAAGATAATTTTAGTTGCAAGTTCACACATTGTGGTTTTTGCATGCTTCCTTCCGAGGTAGTCTCTGGTCTCTCCACTAATCTGTGTGTGTGTGTGTGTGTGTGTGTGTGTGTGTGTTTTACGACAGGTGAGAAGAGTATAGTGAGGGGGCAGAGTTTGGCTGAAAGAGGCATGGCAGAGATCACATCTCATCTAATTTCCTTGTTGCTCAGACAGACAGAGAGACAGAGAGACAGAGAGACAGAGAGACAGAGAGACAGAGAGACAGACAGACAGACAGACAGACAGAGAAATAGGCATGGGGGGGCTGACCGAGAGAAAGAGGCACATCCCAGGAACCTGAGTAGCCTACAGCATAGTTTCCTCTTTAAAGTCAAGTGAGAATTGCAATATTCACATTCACTGTTGTAGAGCTTTTTCACTGGTGAAACTCCTTACAACTGTTCAATGTAAGCAAAAACTATAGTGACATGAGTGGTCTTGAACACAGGTAGTTGAGTCTGACACAATGAGTAAAATAGAGGAATTCTATCTGAGAACAGGCCATCTGAGAAGCTGGTTGCTATGGTTGCAGTGAGTGAGTCAGAGCGAGTGGGACTAGGAAAATTAAAGTGGAGGGAGTTCAGAGTCTGGGACTGAGAGGGAGTAGTTTGGCCGCGCCTAGCCAGCCACGTGATCAGACGACACCAGGCACAGCTCACTGACCTCAAAGAGAGCCAGAGAAAATGGAAAGTGAGAAATGCTTAATTTCCACCTGGCCAGGTTCTGGCAATCAACAACAACAAGTAAGCTTTCCAGATGTTGCCTTGGAAACATTAAAATATGAACTGAAAGTTCTATTTCCTACTTCTTTCCTAAATATATGGACGACGTGGAAATGCCTTCTGTTATGTTCAGCTTAGATTGAACATGTAAAAAAGTGATACTAGCTCTATATAGCAAAACATAACTTTTTTTCCCATATGAGTATGCCTGAACTTAAGTTCACCACTCCTGTCTCCAGAGTACACTGGGGGTAATGTGACCTGTGTGTAAATGGGCAAAAAAAAACTGATTGTGGTTAAAACATTGGTCCGTGAGAGGCAAAGCAGCAGTGTATTTTCTGCAAGAAGACAAGTGTTCTCATGACACTTTGGTTTGAAACAATTAACACAAAAGCTGTTGCTCATAGTAAATGAAGACAAAAACAATAATCTGCATGGTGTTCACTGTAATAATGGCTGGAATTCAAGTCTGGGAGTTGACTTGATGAAACAGTAGCTGACATGCGTAAGATATCAGTGCACATTATAACTCATTTCAGTGAGTGTGGCAGACTGCTAGGAATAAGAGAAAGTTAGAAGGAGAGAGACAGGGAGAGATAGAAAGGGAAAGATAGAGAAAGGGAGGTATATAGAGAGAAAGGGAGAGATAGAGAAAGGATGAGGTAAATAACATACACTGTAGAACGTACACAGTAACACACAGTAGTAATTTTCCTAAGCCAGGCCCTGGGACAGTAGTAGCATAGCTATGTACTGACTAGAAAATACCATTACACACAACAGGCCTTCCTATTAGGGCTGTCCTACACTAAAGGGGGCTACCTAGAACCTGTAGGATAACTCTTTTGGTTCCAGGAAATGTATTATCCTTTTTGGTTCAAGGTAGATTCCTTTCACCAAAGGGTTCTTAAAAAGGTTATTTGAGGGTGCTTCATTGGGTGAAAAGATTCTATCAAGAACCAAAAAAGACTTCCATAAATCAACTTATTTTCTAACAGTGATACAGAGCCATTCCACTGGGGACACACTGATTAAATCAACATTGTTTGAATGTAATTTCAATGAAATGACATTGAACCAAAGTGGAACAGACGTTGAATTGAAGTCTGTGCCCAGTGGGATGCAGCGTACCTGGACAACAGGATGACCACCAGTGGGGGCTTTGACCGCGCCCCTGCTCCCCTCTGTCTCATAGTGGGCTCGGTGGTGGGGCTTGGGCTGCACGTCAACGTGAAGCTTGTACTGGTCTGTACGGCTGGGGACAGGCCATTCCAGAGGGGGCAGAGAAGACAATGGGATGCTAAAGGAAATAAGACATGGGGGAAAATTATTAATTTGTCTTGTGCAATGACTAGGCACGCTAAATTGTGGTTCCTAATGAGCAATGAAAGCTTGGTCATACAAACATACAAATTAACAACTAAATCAGATTCATAATAAAACTGCACGATGCACCTATACAGGCTTCCTACACCATTCACCTGCAGAGGTTGGGGACCATCTGCTTGGTCCAGATGGGAGGGATCACAAAGAAGGATTCAGCCCCAGTTTTATTCTTAACATCCTGCTCACAGGACACCAGGTAGTTGACCTCCCTGTGGTTCTCTGGGTAGAAGGCATATGCCTGGTTGGCTGTCTTCACTATCTTGGTGGGGACTAGACCAGGCTGGACAGTGCCATAGCCGTTCATGGCCTCAGCCAGACTGTTGGAGGTCCCGTAGTGGGCCCCTGCGTTCTTTTGGGGATGCTCCTCGTGGCCCCTATGGGGGGAAGGACTGTTGGAAGGGATCCCGTTGATCAGGCTGGTGTTCCTGTACATGTCGTAGGTGCGTTTGCCCTGTGGGGAAGCGGAGCGGGATCCTGGCCTGAGGGATGGGGAGGGCGAGCGGGGGGCGATGCAGCCCTCCTCTGTGCGGGGGGAGGTGCCTGGGGAGGTGCGGGGGGAGCCGGTGTGGATGTTCTGGAAGCGGGGCCAGAGGTCCCCAGCCCCGGTCTGGCCACTACTAGGGGACACGCAGGGAGAGGCCCAGGGGGAGTAGCTCTCCGAGTGCCAGCTGGTGGAAGAGTTGCTGGAGGCTGGGCTCAAGCACTGGGGCTCACGGTAGGCCAGGCTTTCGTGGCCCGGGACGGTCAGGGTGGGACGGGGGCTGATGTTCAGAGTGTGGTTCTGCAGGGAATCTCGTCCATCGCTGTAGTGCTCACGTGACGGTGTGATCTCGATCCTGGGGCTCAGGGCAATGCCCCCAAGCCTGGAGTGGTCCAGGTAGTTTTTGGCTTCCAGGTGCTCATAGCCAGAGAGAATCTCTGGGTTGTGCTCACTACACTTAATGCTGTAGGGGGAAGCCTCCTCCTGGATGTAGGCCAGACCAGATGGAGGGCTGACTCTCTGTGAGGAGAGATTTGGCTCATCTACAGGAGATAGGAAACAAGGAAGAGAAATCATTAGGAAAACACATGAAAGTACAACAAAATACATTATTTATAAAAGGGATTGCCCATAGTCTGTAAAATCATTTCTCACTAAAGATATTCACTTTCCCCCCGAAATCGCATATCTTACAAAACGTACATGTTTTCAATGCACATGTTGAGAGCCACATTGAATTGAAATTCTGTGTTTATTGAATTAATCAATTAATCAAAATTAATCAAAACCATTTCAAATAACCATATTGTTAATCATTTTTATTCAATCCCTTAGATCAGTTTGATTAACAATCATATAAAACAAAAGGCTTAGATTTGGAAATTATTCACAAATCACATCAAAAGGGTCCTCCATTTGTAACCATTAACCCATTATGTACATAAAACAAATGTCATGATGTTTTGTGGTTGGAAAGTGTGTTTAAACAAGCTCTACCAATGCACTGTAATCAACTTAACCAATTGCTTTATTCTTTGAGTTGAGTGGACTTCAGAAGGACAAGAATTTGAGCTAACGTGTTAAAGTTTGTTTAGTCAACAAACTGCTCGACGTGAGCTGAATCTGAACCAGCTTGTTGAGTAAAACTTCATGTTTGATCAAAACCACTCAAAACCACACCCACTATTATCATATTTCCCAGCATGCCATACTGCAGGTTGATTTTCAGAAATGTTTGTTTCAATACCTGTATTTTTGCAAGTACATTGATGGGTTGATTAATCTTATGCTACACAAACATAAATAACATACATTTTTCGAAACCAATCAAATCTGTTAATGGTTTAACTTATTGCACCCATTGCGGAGATGGCCGTTAAAGTTAATATGATTTATGTAGCCTCTAACAACTCCTTCCTACCTGGCCAGTCATTCTCAATACATGTTGTGAGTGATTGATATTGTCAAACACATGGTGGCTATGTAATTGGGGAGGATGGGTTCAAAGTAATGGCTTGAATGGAATCAAACACACTGGGCAGAAACTGGTTGAATCAATGTTGTTTCCATGCCATTTCAACCAAAAAATTCTGTTTGATGTTTAATCAACATTGAAAACTGATATTCTATTCCAGCCATTGTTGTGAGCCGTCCTCCCCTCACCAGGCACCTGGGATGAATTGTTGGATATCCTCATTCTGGCTGGATTCCAATACAAAATATACATCACTTTGCAAGCCAGCATAATGTGACTTGCAAAGTGATGTGGCCTGTAAAGTAGCGATGGGAAGTTTGGCTCTTTTTATTGACTCTGATCTTTTAAACTCGTTTAGTCAAAATAACATTTAGTTCTTTGGATTCAGTAATTCCCAGATCATGCAGGACCCACTACCGGTGGGTCCTGAGTGATTCTACAAGCCTCTCGCACACCATAATTGCCTTATTGGAGCTGTCATTCGTGGCTGAGACTGTGTGCTTCAAACGATGTACATTTTTGATTGCTACTCACTGGGCACACCACGTCATTTCAACGTGGAGAATTGGGTCATATTTGGTTGATACGTTGATCAATGAGATTCCAACCTCAAAAAGACAGTCAAAAGTTTATTGAATTCCCAATGAGTTATCACTATGCTTTCAACCATCTAAAAACACAACCAAATTCCAATGGAAAATCAATGTCTGATTTTTGGTTTAGTTGTTACCTAAATGTGATATCACTGTGCTTTCGATCATTTTTTTAATGGGAATACAATGTCAGATATTTTGTTTATTTTACAACAACTTAATGTGTTATCATTGTGCTTCATCTACCAGCACAACCAAATTACCTGGATTGATTATTTAAGTACATGGTGCAAGTTGTCAATGCCATTTGAGATTCTGCTCAGCTTGTTCTATCAATTGTGAAGATCTCCACAGACCTGTGACATTTCCATGCAATCTTTAACATGCACACTTTCTATTATTACATTAGACATTTATTGTTACAGTAACCTCAAAATGTGTCCAGGGATGTGTTACTCATTTTAAAGACAAATAAATACTGTAAGATCGCCTTAACTTTAGGCTATTTACTGTATTACAAAAGTAATATTGAATTGTGTTTGGTTGACAACGCAACCAAATATCAACATTTAAAGAAGATGCATCTATTGCTTGGATAGTTCCATCTGAGCCACTGGCTTAATCCTATTCTTTAACTTTTATTTTAGGTTGAGATGGAAATCTGAATCCAACTGTATCATTTGTTGAATCATGAATCTAAAGTCAGTAAAAGGATTTGTTAAAAAAACAAATAGTTAAAACTGCACGAGTACTGTAAAGCAGTAGAGAAACTTGAAACAGGAGTATTAGACCACTGTGTTAGGACGTATCTAGGCTCTCATTGAACGGCCATTTGCAATGTATTGTCAGAGTTTAATTGTAAAGATAACATATTCACTTAGACAGACACTCACTTGGTGAAGGCTAAAGGACTGAAAGCCATCATCTCTGTTGCTGACAAATACAGTCATGAGTTGTAAGTACAATTCACTCAAAAAGGCAAAGCACACTGGGAAATATGCAAATAATGTCCAAAAAAAATCTGAAGTTGAATTGCATGTTCACTCAACCTAAAATTCTAAGTAGAATGACCATACAATTCAATTTGAGAATGTATGTTGATTCAGCTATATGCCCAAATGTTGAGCCAACTCACAATCCTGTTGCAGCTGGTTGCCTTACAAATGAATCAACATCTTATTTTACAGTGTGATTATACAATGTATACAAACATGCATAAGAAATACAGGATCAATCGTATCATTGTTGTCAACGTTTTTATTTATGTTTAGTAATGACTACTAGAAGTGGAAGAAAAGTAACATTGTCAAAATTACTTCCTGTATATTTGTTTTCAATGACGCCAATGAATTAAACGTTTGAGAGCAGAACAATGTTTAAGAAGTAATTTGTCGTTAAAGTACTATAACGCATATAAAAGTTGAAAAGCGCGTGGGAGACTTGACAAACCATTGGACAAACCTTGATCTTCCCCGGGAAAGTTGTCGCAAGGTGGTTCGTATTCAAACAGGTAGTCAAACTCCAACTCATCTTGGCAGTTCACTTGACTTAGTTCCTCTTCCAACCCTAAATCACTCGGGTTTTTTCCGTCGTAAAACGAGTTCATCTGTCTTATTTACTCAGTTAAGTTATGAGAAAAACGAAAGGAAATATAGTTTGTAGAATCAATGATATTACGCTGGCTGTTGTCTTTATCCACTAAGGCCATGCGATGTCAGAGGCGTTGGAGGCGGAGAGACTATTTACTTGCTCGATTAAAGCGATGATGCGACCCTGATGCATCAGTAAAACGCTTTGAAAAGAACGATCAGTATCGTAGTAGTAGCTAAAGCTTCCTGTTTCAAACTTAACCGCATGGTGAGACAAGGGGTGTCTATTTCACAAAGTAAATAAATACGATGCAAGGTGTCAAACGCGGAGTGATCACGCCTCCCTATGATCACTGACACAGTTGCAGGTGCACAACTTCATAGTGACGAGTTGCATCAGTGGTACAGTTGAGGTGCTGCTGCCCCCGGGTGTTTGGCACCAAACAATTACGCATGACATATATAGGCTAGGTATCTTACTATAACTTTTAATTCAAACTGTAAAGATAGTGTGTCCAAGTAGGCTATAGTATACTGTAAGCTACTATTGTGCACAATATCTTTACAGTTTGAAATAAAAGTTACAGTAATTGCAGCATTTTCACCCACCCATGCTGTATCAATGAGTCAATACATAAAATGAATAATTATACATCATTATTATACATAATTATGAATGACCTTTTTTATGTATTGTTTGGGGGGTTTACTGGTATGGTCTATGTTCTAATGAATACATTAATTAATTAATTAATTACTTTTAAACCCTTTATAAACTACACTGAACAAAAATATAAACGCATCATGGAACAATTTCAAAGATTTTACAGAGTTGCAGTTCATATAAGGAAATCAGTCAATTTAAATAAATTCATTAGGCCCTAATCTATGGATTTCACATGACTGTGAATACAGATATGCATCTGTTGGTCACAGATACCTTTAAAAAAGGTAGGGGCATGGATCAGAAAACCAGTCAGTATCTGGTGTGACCACCATTTGCCTCATGCAGCATGACACATCTCCTTCACATAGAGTAGATCAGGCTGTTGATTGTGGCCTGTGGAATGTTGTCCCATTCCTTTTCAATGTCTTTGTGAAGTTACTGGATATTGGCGGGAACTGGAAAACACATGTTGATCCAGAGCATCCCAAACATGCTCAATGGGTTACATGTCTGGTGAGTATGCAGGCCATGGAAGAACTGGGACATTTTCAGCTTCCAGGAATTGTGTACAGCTCCTTGCAGCATGGGGCCATACATTATCATGCTGAAACATGAGGTGATGGCGGAGGTTGAATGGCACAACAATGTGCCTCAGGATCTCCTCATGGTACCTCTGTTTATTCAAATTGCCATTGATAAAATGCAATTGTGTTCATTGTCAGTAGTTTATGCCTACCCATACCATAATCCCACCTCCACCATGGGGCACTCTGTTCACAACGTTCACATCAGCGAACCGCTCGCGCACAGGTCGCCATACACCCTTACAAGGGGAATTGAAATTGTATTTTATTTGATCCTTAGCACATCGATTCTTCTCTGAGATTCTTTATGAATACGGGCCCTGATATACATTGAATTGAGAGAGCTAGCCTGCTGGTCCCAGGTCAGTTTTTGCTTTGGCATGACAATGAACATATGAGATTGTAAGACAGCACAGACAGATCTAGCTAGGATCAGGCTAGAGAAAAATTGACAGAATAATTAGACTCCTTCGTGTCTAAACAAGTGGAACAAGTTTAAGACCATGTGTAGGTATTACATTTGTAAACCCTACTCTATCAGCTATAACAACCATTGTAAAGTTATAGCGTTATAATAACATCTTGTCATAACACCATACAACAATAGATACATTGTGAAAGTTTAGGCCTACAGCAAAAGTAGGAAATATGTCTGGGAGGGGTCCTAATTGTTCCTAACAGGAATAACTGAACAATAATGCCTTGATAGCAGAAATGTGTCAAAAGTTTTTTTTTTTAAAGAGCCTACACATTTTTATAATTGATGACCTTAAGGGCCCGATTCAATCAGATCTGCTTTAGCCGAAATCTGCTTAGTTGATGTTTTGACGGTGTGGGAGGAGGAATTGCGTAGAGCTGTCAAATCCACAAGCTGCTCCGGCATTATATTGCCATGTCTGCACGGAGTAGCATTGAGATAAATCCCATGCAGCCTTGTTTACAAGTTCGAACACTGAGATGTGAGATGTAAACCTACACATCGTTTTATTTAATTATTTCCCATTTGAGCGTCATTATTTCTATATAGCCTACATTTTCTCGCCGTGAACTTCCAACGCGAGTGGGATGGGTATGGCTTCGAGACAGCTATTACACGAGCAGCTGCTCACCGATTTGACCGCTCCGTCCAAAGCAGTTCCACCTCTCGACACCGCCAAAACATCAGCTAAGCAGGTTTAATCATGTCCTTAATCATCCCAAACCAAACTGTTCAATAGCCATACACATCTTGCCTTGGTATTGTCAACATAGAAGATGAACTCCCCAGGACGCTCTGAGCGCGTGCACATATCAGTCACAATTCATAATGCTAATATTTTATCATAGCCAACCCCGTAAGGCTTTAGGTAACAGATAACAATGCCTATTATACATCTTATATTGTTAGTATGAATTTTGATACCTTACTGCTCATTATAGCTTGCAGTCATGAATGTTTTATTTTAATAGTTAAACATGTAAATGTAATCTACTACAACCTGAAGGCTCATTTTCATGTGACTACAATGACGTGAAGTCTACCACTACAGTAGCGTAGCCTACCTTACATAGCGCTAGCGTTCCCCTCGCCGCTGTCCAGGGCATGTAGGCAAATAGCGGCATCACCATGGAATAAACTGATCAACTCATGTCCATCAGTTAGATACCCAAACCACTAACTGACAGTCCAGATATGCCACACACGATATACAACTACACAGTCAATATATCATCTTTTGTGGATTATACAATGTACAATTATATATGAACACATGTCTAGGACTAGGCTGCTCGAAAATCAATAGGGTTGATAAATTACCAGATTATCATTATTCAGCACGCGGCATCCATACCTTGATCCATCGACCTCATGGTGTGGTACTGTGCCAGTCTCCAAGATTCTCTAAACATTTGAAAATAAAGTTAAAAATATATATATAAAAATGAAAAACTATTATGCTATAATAGCAGTAGAAACCCACTTGCATAAAAAAAGGCAATATAAAAATGAAATATTAGACTTCCAATACTCCTTTAGAAATTCAAAAACATGGAGCTAAAATAGACTCCAGCAAGCTATGGTTATGGTTTGAACTTCTTTCCTTGCTCTAAGGATTACTTGAGTATCAAGAGCGGCTTCCTTCCCCGCTCTGGGTGTTTATAATGGTCCAATGCTGTAAAATAACGGGATTCCCTCAGTGTTTCCTCCTGTTTATGCGCTTTGCCATGGAAACCTGGAGCGGCTCCATCTCGGAGACTCAGGGCTTTCCTGCAAAGCCCACACTCAGGAATCCATGACGTCTCCGGCTCCTGCGCCAAGGCATTTCTGTGGCTTCTCGCAGACAGTGGCACACAAGAACTTCATTGTAGGGATGTGAAAAAAAATGACTGCAGGACAGGGGCTAAAAAAAAATTAAACAGTAGGCCTATGTATACTATATACAGTAGTACATAACTTTTTTAGGCTACAAAGTTTTAATGTTTGCTGGTCACCTTAGTGTAACTTGTGCATTAACTGAGTTTAAAAAATCAGCAGTAGTTCTAGGTAGAGGTCTTCGCAGGTCAAAATAGTTGGACCAGGACCCGAACAGACTCGAGGGAAATCAGACCCGGACCCGAACGACCCTACAAGAACCAGACCTAGACCCGATCTAGACCAGACCTGATTGGATCCAGTGACATTGTTTTTTTTAAATCAGCCAAGTTGTTCTTCTGGTTAACGAATAGGTCTTTATATGTTGGCTAAGCCTTCTATAAGTCAATAAATTCCTTGTATTAGCATAAAATAAATGTTCTATATTCTAAGCAGTGCTGTGGTCGGGTCCACTCGGGTCTATCAGCTGTAGTTACATAGACCCCATTGCCACGGGAAGTAGCAGTGTAGAGGGTTCTGCAGCACCCCCTGAAAAATCGGAATAAAAAAATATATAATTCAAATTTGAAAAATTTGTGCACTGGGCCTTTAGTAGTCCTGTATTAGCAGACTGATTTAGCCATCTGTAGCGCCCCATCTTGCCGCCCCTATCATAGACCCGAGACCTGATGACAATCACACAGAAGCCGACACAGACCCGAGGGGAAAGTTTGAATTTTGGACACGGTCCCAGATCGGGTCTCAGGTATTCGGGTTCGGTTGAACCCGTGAAGACCTCTAGTCCGAGGCGTCCCAAAAACTGGACGAATCAACGTTGTTTCCACATCATTTCGACCAAATGAATCAATGTGATGACGTTGAATCAACGTGGAAAACTGATTGGATTTGAAAAAACGTAATCAACGTCAGGGTAATTTGTATTTCTTTTCACCCAACTTAAATCCAATGACATGGTGAAATGTTTTGTTCATTTCACATTAGTTGACAACTCAACCAAATGTAAATCCAAACAACACATTAAACTGATGTCTGTGCCCAGTGGGTTATGCCTTCAATTCAGTTTGGTTGAATGGCCTGCTTGCCCTGCTGAACATGCAATGTTTTCTATTGGAAACTTGCTGTTAATAAGTTGTATAAGTTGTAGTCTTGCATCTTGACATTACAAATGAGACAATATACGGCAGGAAAAGGTATGAAATCCTAGACCGCTAAATTGACTCCAGCAAAAATTTCTATTGCAAATAAATGTGGCATAAATTCCCAATGGAAAGCATCTTACAAAAAAACTGAATATTATTCATAACAGCTATATAAAAAGAAAGATTGAACTTTTACAAAACATATACAATTCACAAGCACTTGACAGATTTATTACATACATTTCCCCTATGATAGCATATTTCATTTAAGAACAAGGCCCTATACTGGCTTCTATGCCAATGGTCAACAATGGCATGTCATTGTTTGGATTGGATGGGATTTTGGCAACACAGTCAGCTCCAGGGGCATTGTCCTTTTATGGACTTTTATTCTGTACATTTGCTACTGTAAGTCTATTCACACTCAATACACAGTTACACACACTGCCAATGAATCACATAATAAAGGTCTAACTGATGCATTTATCTTGGAAAGGTCTGTATAAGTCATGGAGACCAGGTAACTCAAACCAATAAATGTTTCAACCTAAGTCAGCGCATTAACGAGTTCACTGTGGTGCCCAGTGGAGGAAGCTGAGGAATGGGACATACAGAGAGGCCAAGGTAAGCTTAGTGGACATAAGTTACCACAAACATGCAAGTCTGTATCAGCCCTTACTCTCTTGCACACGCCTGTAGCTTGATTCCTAGGCTACATGATACAAAGATAGCTGACTAGATGTAATAGTGCCTTGTAACAGGATGCACCCAGAGTATATGGAACTCGTGGATGGATTACCATTCACTCATATGGTTCATATAAAGGCTAATGTAGTAGCGCATAGCTCTGGGAGGACTCACTTGCCACCATGTTCCTGTACATGAACTCCACCAATACATTTATGGTCTCTTGGGCACACTTTCAATTGCCAAATGTAACTCCTTTTCCACACTCTATAATGACTTTGTGAGGACCTATGTAGGCATTCCGAAAGCTTTTAAAGTTCTTGTTCATTTAAAGTGGGACTTCCAAGTATCTTTATACCCAATGGTGGTATGCATTGTCGAGAAGCTACTGATTCAGCGTTGACATTAGTGACGTGAGCAGCAGAGCTATCCATAGGAAAATCTGTGTACTATAAAGGGCATAATCAGGGATCTGGTTCCAGTTCTGACATGGGTTTAGAGGGGTAACTGAAAGGATTTGGGTGGTAGACCCAGACTATCGGGTGAACTAAGTGCCTGCAGTCAGTGACTGTGCTGTAAACCACACAATTCAGAGCATACATTTTGGGGGTAGCCTAACTCTTCGACCGTCCGAGTTAAATCCCTTGTCTACCAGATGTAAATTCCTCCACTGTTACGTGACTCTTATGTAACTCAAGTTATGAATGAGTAAATTAATAAGGCATATGTTTGAGAAGGGAAAACTGACTAAGCCTGTCCAGACGGACGATTTTGCACTTCCGTTTTTTGCCATTAGAACCCACTTTTTCCAAGTTCATGCAGGATTTTCCATCACTGTAAACCAGCTCATTTAGGGAGCGTTGTCTGGGTTATAGCATTACCCCATTTAGTTTTCCTAGTGCAACATGTGTGTTTCAGTTTTTAAACTAGTGGAGCAGTGGAACTTTGATATGGAAATGGATGGCACATTATGATCATGTCTCATGGAAAGCTTTCGAAGGAAATTCAGACGGCTAAAGGGATGTGTAGACATTTGACTCCATTTTAGTTTCTCCCTAAGAAATCCATAATGAAATTGTCTCATTAAAGGTAGACTCGCCAATATGACTTTGTCATCGACAAGACTTCTTGCTTACGAACATCAACAACAACAAAATTCCAATCTTCCAAGACTGCCAGCACCCCTTCCCCTCCAATATTGGCAGATTAGAATTGTGTTATTGATTTCTGTAAGCAGCGAGTCGCCCCAAATATGATGATGTCATATTGCTGAGTCTACCTTTAATGTGTTACTTAATAGAATTAGGAATTAGAATACTAATAATTACTAGTCATTTAATAATATCTCTATGGTGGTACTGCTGTCTTGTCTTGAGCTTCATTATTTACATAGTTGTAGTGTGTAGCACATTACAATTTACACTATATAGATGTTGTACTAACCAGTAGAGAAGGCTCTTGGCAAAAATCCACATTCCTAATTCATTTAGATTTCTGTTTGGACTTCCTGTTCCCTGTTTCAGCCAGTGCTTAGAACTTCATTCCTTAAACATTCTAAAGTTCTCTAAAAAAAAAAAAAAAACATTCCAAGTTATTCATGTTGCTGCTTTGACAGAACACTAGGTAATGGAACTGAATTAAAATGCTTGGATAGTAGAACCGGGCAGTATATTATGTCATGTGTAATAAGTAATCCTGTTTCTGTTCTGCCACAGCTTGTCAACTCTGGAAAACATTTCATTTTTTATTTTTCCAACTCAATGAACTAATACATTCCGTATCAGTATGGAAACTACATGTCCACATCAGATGAAACAATCCACTTGTGTAATAGGAGTTTGATCGATACTCTGTTTGTTTAACACATTTCTCTGCTTTAGTGCACTGGAAAATAAAGTTACATAGCTTTTTTCCCCTCCTGAGCACAGGCAGCGTTATGAAATCCCATGAAACAATATCCCCCCAGAAGACACTATTCACTGCCGTAGTACCAATTTTCCAATCCTAACTCATACTGTAACTCTGACATCCTTCTATCACCCATTCATTAGAAATGCAGAGGGATGACATGTTTCTCTGTTTGTTTCCACGGTAGCCAGGTGTGGAGTTCTTTTGATCAATGGTGAGACTTCTTTATTCAGTGGTACATGATCGAGAATAAGCACCTCTGTGCTGTGCCCTGTGCCACTCAGGCCCACGGGAGACACCTGGGACCTGGAACTGTCTATTCACCCAGCACCTCAATAACAATAACCTCCGACCCTTATAGGAATAGCTGCATCTCCTACTTGTAGTACAGTACTACTTTTACCAAAGATGGTGGATAAATGAAGATAGTTCCCTCAGGCTCTTCCATAGACACCAATGCGGTAGCAGACTGCTAAATTCATTGACTTCCATTGAAACAGGTGTTATAGAAGATTACAATAGGAGGGAAAATACAACAGCCCACCCTTCGCAGCAGTAGTAGGTGCTTAGACCAATCAAAGCATTCCAGTCCTCCCAGGCTATAAATAGTTGTTGAAAATGGTGTGTGAATGCTCAGCACACTTTCCTATGGTGTGTCATCACCAAAATCCTTTGTTTACACTAGGCAAAATAGAACATGTAGTAGATTGAAGTGCATTGACTGGTTTGTCAGAATCTGCCACTTTTGATTTATCCCCACAGTACAGCAAACAGGGTTTGACATATTTCAAACGAGCTTGGTCGTCCTTCTAATAAAAAATGTTTATTTATTAAAATTCTTATTATGCAACTAGCTTCACATCATTGTTTACATGCATTGACTTAAGCCAAAGGAGTTCCTTAGCTTAATATAGTAATTAAAAAGACATTGAAATACAACTCACCATAACAAACTGTCTTTCTCTGTAGATGACTCCCTGATACCAGGAGTCATATTGGGGACTCGCTATCTCTCCTCTTTTGATTGAATTGTAGGTTTGGCAATGCTCCAACGAGTGGCTCTGTTGATTGCTTGAAGCTCAGATGAAATAGTTCTAGAGGGCATTGCTATTGATTCTGGGGTGAAATTTCAGTTTTCATGTGGCTGATTAACTTAAATTGTTTATTTTAAATGGTATAACCTACGCATGTGGGCCATGGAACAAGAAAAAGTTGGACGGAGGAGTAGGATTTTATTATGAACATACAGGTAGTGTGGGGCTTGAATCCACATTTTACTGGTTGGACTGAGGCTTGGTTCCAACAAACAATTCCTTGAAATCTTGGGAGATTCATTACATTTTAGCTTGTGCATGTTCTAATTTGGTGTGAGATACAAGTAATATTTTCTAAGACAGATTTTTCGTAAAAAAGAAACTGAAAAATATATTTTATACTTTATCATATTTAATAAATCCCATATAACTCCCTATCATGATACAATCCCTTTTGGACATTAGATGGTCAAAAAGATAGGGCATAGACTCACCCTTCCACACTGAAGGTTTCAGGATGTGATTGTCAGAAAGTGTGGCTGACTGTATGAGGAGAGCAGCTTTTATTGAGTGTCAGGGACTCCCTCCTCTGGTGAAAATGAGACACACGCTGATTTACAATAAGGAAGATTTCCTCTACAATAAAGGAAAGCAAAGGGAAAGGGGGTTACCTAGTCAGTTGTACAGCTGAATGCCTTCAACTGAAATGTGTCTTCTGCATTTACCCACAACCCCTCTGAATCAGAGTTAATGGCTCAACGCTCTAACATAGTACAGCCTCAGTCCAGTCTGAGTATACTATAGGCCTAGTTTTACTGGAGGAAATGTTGTCCTTCTGTACCAAAACCAAGCACTTAAATTAACTCACACAAAGCTAAACATATCAGAAAAAATGACTACAAAAAGGATTTTAGAGAAATTACAAGGGTTCGGTAACTAGAAAGGAAAACACAAGATTTATTTATCACCACCAATATTCACAATTCAACACGATCCTCCCTTTTTGTTCTGCTATCTAGAGTGCAATTATACCAACACAAAATGATCAAGGTTAATAAATTAAACAGGTTATTTACAATTATGCAAGACACAATACTTAAAAAAACAAAACAGTCAAATAATGTAGTGTCATTCTACCACAATTGATGGTATGAAACCTTCAAAGTCCACATAAGAAAAGAGTACAGCTGTCAGTTTTAACAAAATTCCTTGCAACAACAAAAAAAAGCATGTCAAATTCAAAGGCTTTGAATAATGTTTGAAACGTCAACTAAAATAAGGAAAGATGAAGAGTAGGTCACAAAATACAAAATGCCTGTAATTCCAACTGAACAAGAAAAACAATGAATTAGTAGTTATGACACCCTGTATGTACTCTGACACAAATGATTCACTAATCCTAACAGTAACCCGTCAATGGTATTAGTTTACATCTTTATAATACATTAGCGAAAATAATATAAAATGGGGACATTAGCCTACAACACAATGTCATTATTTACACTTTTTTGTACCAGTCGTCTCTCTTCCCTTTCTCCTCCTCTTCCCGAGGAATAGTATGTGAGGAATTCATTACATATTTTTCTTTCAAATGTGCACTAATACCTATTGAAAATCAACACATTCTACTGGGCCATTCACTCTGTGCAGGTGAAAATGGTTATCTTCTATTCCAGACATGTCTGTGAGAAGAGAAGAACTGGGAATTGTGGGGGCTCAGCTCTGGGTGAGGGGAGAGGGCAGACGGACAGTGGTCAGAGTATTTTCAGCTATGGCTTGAATTGGCTTCATGTCACAACTAAAGTGAATCATGCAATGATACAGGGTGGCAAGAACTGGCGTCAGGAGTGGGCAGTGACCACGTGACAGGGTAGCCTACAGACTCCCTGGCCTAGCGGACACACAGCTAGTCTGACGGCCAAAGTGGAACATACGGCTTGGCTACAAATAGCATCCAGTTAGTGGCTGAATATTGACCATGCTCTTCAGTTTAGACACAATCTCTTTTACCAAACGTACAAAATGACAAAGACACAGCTTTTGACATCTGAGACAGTGGGGTCAGCATGCTATACTAAAAGAACCAAGCCACCTCCACTTGGCTGGGTTATAGTCGTTCGGTGACGCACAAGCACATACACAAACAGAATTTGATCAGTGCACTGGTTCATCTCTAAGCCCCAGAACTGTTAACATAAAATTGCAACAAGTCCTTGAGAAACGCTACTTAAATACCAGTGTTTTCCATTAACAGAATGTGCCATAAAGAAACATTTGAATTTGTAATAAAACTATTGTGTTGTGTAAAAAAAAAAGAAAAAAAAGGGGATATTAAAAGTTTGATTCCAGTGTATTTCACACTATATTTCCAATAGAACAATGTTACTCTTATAATGTACAATTTAAACATAAATACCAATTCAATGCATTTCAGACTGACACGCTTGTGTTGTTCTTTTATGTACTGTATGTTAAGTCAAATCCAATCAAGTGTTCCTTGTTAGTTCTCTAGGCCCGATGTTTAGATACCAAACCTGATCTATATTGTTAATGAGTCCATGATTAAGAAGTACACAGCCCTCTGTTAGTTCATTATGGCACATATTTCCTGATGGTATTCACACATTTTAGACCTGTGACCATGATAAAAACACAGAACTTCAGTTACGGTAACCACCAAGCCAATCAGTCTGGAAACATACCCAGTCATACTTGTCAGTCTTTACATCTAAACAGTGGAAACTTACACAACAACTTTCTCTCTTCTCAAATCAAACTTGTTTTTTCGTTCCCACACCATCTCTTCCAATTGCACATGAACATTTAAGAATAAATTAAAGGGGAAGGGAACCCTTTAGGTTCTTATAAAGCGCCGGCTCTGTTAGATGAGATGTAGGGAGGTGTGCGAGCAGAGATCTCTCTCCTCCCTATGCACAGAAGCAGGGCTCTCTAGGAGGTGAGCTTTGAGTAGTTGGGCGGTGAGAAGCGTCTGCGCAGATACTTGAGGATGTAGAGGGGCAGACAGCTCACCAGGGTGATGACCGTCACCTTCCACAGGAACGACAGCGTGGCGATGAAATATACATCTAGATACAGCCAAGGAAACAGAGGGCAGGATGGTGGGTCATTTAAACAAATATGTTTTGTATATGAGGAATTGAGTAAGTATGTCTTAATGTAATCAGGTTAGTATGACTACTGTTTTTGATTCAGTTGCCACTACTCAGTTCATTTAGTGATTAGGGGGAGACCTAGCATCTAAATATATGGCAGATGGGGGAAATGGCTTGTCATGTAATTGACTTATATTCAAGCTGTTCCATTCAGGGAAATTATGTACCTTTGGTGTCACTTGTGACTTTAAAAAGTTAAAATGGCCTCTCTTTTACGAAAGAGGAAGACGAGAAGGGCACTTTTGACCATGTTCAAGTCATAATGCTCAGTGGTCTGAAACTGACCTTCACACCCCACATAAAGGCTTAAAATAGCGTTTGGAAAAAGCGAGTAAATGATCAGAATCTACACAACTACTGTATTTGTACACAGCCAGCCTAAGAAACCCAATTTGATTTTCTTTCTACAGTTGAATTTGGATGTTTACATACGCTTAGGTTGGAGTCATTAAAAATAGTTTTTCAACCACTCCACAAATTTCTTGTTAACAAAATATCATTTTGGCAAGTCGGTTAGGACATCTACTTTGTGCATGACAAGTAATCTTTCCAATAATTGTTTACAGAAAGATTATTTCACTTATAATTCACTGCATCACAATTCCAATGGGTCAGAACTTTACATATACTAAATTGACTGTGCCTTTAAACAGCTTGGAAAATTCCAGAAAATGATGTCATGGAAGCATCTGATAGGCTAATTGACATCATTTGAGTCAATTGGAGGTGTACCTGTGGATGCATTTCAAGGCCTACCTTCAAACTTTGCTTGACATCATGGGAAAATCCAACGAAATCAGCAAAGACCTCAGAAAAAAAATTGTAGACCTCCACAAGTCTGGTTCATCCTTGGGAGCAATTTCCAAACGCCTGAAGGTACCATGTTAATCTGTACAAACAATAGTACGAAGTATAATCACCATGGGACTACGCAGTCATCATACCGCTCAGGAAGGAGACGCGTTCTGTCTCCTAAAGATGAACGTACTTTGGTGTGAAAAGTGCAAATCAATCCCAGAACAATAGCAAAGGACCTTGCGAAGATGGAGGAAACAGGTACAAAAGTATCTATATCCACAGTAAAACGAGTCCTATATCAACATAACCTGAAAGGCCGCTCAGCAAGGAAGAAGCCACGGCTCCAAAACCACCATAAAAAAAGCCAGACTACGGTTTGCAACTGCACACGGGGACAAAGATTGTACTTTTTGGAGAAATGTCCTCTGGTCTCATGAAACAAAAATAGAACTGTTTGGCCATAATGACCATCGTTATGTTTGGAGGAAAAAGGGGGAGGCTTGCAAGCCAAAGAACACCATCCCAACCGTGAAGCACAGGGGTGGCAGCATCATGTTGTGGGGGTGCTTTGCTGCAGGAGGGACTGGTGCACTTCACCAAGTAGATGGCATCATGAGGTAGGACAATTAGGAGGATATATTGAAGCAACATCTCAAGACATCAGTCAGAAAGTTAAAGCTTGTTCGCAAATGGGTCTTCCAAATGGACATTGACCCCAGCATACTTCCAAAGTTGTGGCAAAATGGCTTAAGGAAAACAAAGTCAAGGTATTGGAGTGGGCATCAAAGCCCTGACCTCAATCCTATAGAAAATGTGTGGGCAGAACTGAAAAAGTGTGTGCAAGCAAGGAGGTCTACAAACCTGACTCAGTTACACCTGCTCTGTCAGGGGGAATGGGCCAAAACTCACCCAACTTATTGTGGGAAGCTTGTGGAAGGCTACCCGAAACATTTGACCTAAGTTAAACAATTTAAAGGCAATGCTACCAAATTCTAACTGAGTGTATGTAAACTTCTGACCCACTGGGTATGTGATGAAAGAATTAAAAGCTGAAATAAATCATTCTCTATACTATTATTCTGACATTTCACATTCTTAAAATAAAGTGGTGACCCTAACTGACCTAAGACAGGGCATTTTTACTAGGATTAAATGTCAGGAATTGTGAAAAACTGAGTTTAAATGTATTTGGCTAAGGTGTATTTAAAACATCCGACTTCAACTGTATATACAAATACTTTTTTCTGACTGTCCACAGTTTTATATGTGACCCATATAAGATTTGCTCATTCACACAGATGTAGCCTCTGAAGTAGCACACAAATGCAATGCTCATTTCCTGTCACTGTTCCTTTACATTTTGGGGCGGTTGTCATGGTAAAGGTCATGTCCAAAAAACAACATTTGAGCAAAAATATCTTATCTGAGGGTTCCGTCAGAGGTCACATATGGAGGATCGAGTTTGTATCAGGATTCAGATCCACATATGGAGGTGGTGTAAATAGGAAGTCAAAATATCAGATTCCATGTGGTTTTTCTGTTCACACATTAGGGAAATGATCAGAAAGGTATCAACTAATAATCATGAATTAAGCTACCTGTGTAAACGAAGCCTTATGCTTTTTAAGTGACAAACCAGTTTCTATAAAAAAAAATGTAAAATGTGATGTTCGACATGTGGTACAGTAGTTTCTGAGATACAGCCTCTGTTTGGTCATAAACACAAAGACCTTGGCCAGTGTGTGTGTGGTAGCAGGAGCAGGAAACTAACATGGAGGCTAGCTGGCTGCACTCCTCTGGTACTATTTGTTACTTTATTCACCTTTAGCAGGACTTCCTACAGGCAGTACATTCCAGGTCTCAGCCAGCCCAGGGCTAACTGGACACCAGAGGCTATATGAATGGAGAAGAGCCTGTCATCACTGAACACTGACGTACAAATGCAGCGGCAGTAAAAATGGGAAAGTCCATCACTATCAAATCTATCACTGTGTACTTGTAAATCAAATTGTAGCTGCATTATTTTTGCTTCAATCAGTATCAAAACTCCTGACATAGGAATTATTTGGCCATTATACGTATGTGTTTACCCACCTATGAACTTGTGCAGGAAGACGAGCGAGGCAATGTTACTGACTAGGCTGAGAAATTTGTGTGTGATGGCGTGTCTGTGTGCGTGTTTGAGTACAGTATGCATGTTTACGCACCTATGAACTCGTGCAGGAAGACGAGCGAGGCGATGTAGCAGGCCAGACTGAGCAGCTCGGCTACGATCATGAGCCAGTGCCATGTCTGGATGGTGAGCGCCACCATCAGCAGCTCCGTGAGGATCAGCGAGGTGAAGGAGATGGCCACGATGTGGACAAACTCTGACTCAAACAGCAGCAACGCCCCATACATAATGATACTGCCTTAGGAGCACAGAGAACAGGCAGCACAACGTCAAGAGCACTGCCATTGCATTGGTGTGTAGCTGTGTATGTTTTTGTTGTTGTTTATTGTTGAAGTTTTTTTAATTATTCAATTAATCACTAAATGAATTAAACCAACCCGGTAGACACTTTGGTGCCATTAAAAAGCATGATTGAGTGGCTACATACAGTGCCTTCGGAAATTATTCCAAATGTTTCCAAATTTTCTTACGTTACAACCTTATTCTAAAATGGATTAAATAAAATAAATCCTCACCAATCTACACACAATACCCCATAATGACAAAGTGAAACAGGATTTTTGAATTTTTTGCAAACAAGCCATGAGGTCGAAGGAATTATCTATAGAGCTCCGAGACAGATCTGAGACACAGATCTGGGGAAAGGTAAAAAAAACATTCCTGCAGCATTGAAGGTCCCCAAGAACACAGCGGCCTCCATCATTCTTAAATGTTAGAAATTTGGAACCTCCAATCAGGTGTTTATGGTAGTGGCCAGACGATAGCCACTCCTCTGTAAAAGGCATGACAGCCCGCTTGAAGTTTGCCAAAAGGCACCTAAAGGACTCAGACCATGAGAAACAAGATTTTCTGGTCTGATGAAACCAAGATTGAACTCTTTGGCCTGAATGCCAAGCGTCACATCTGGAGGAAACCTGGCACCATCCCTACTGTGAAGCATGGTGGCGGCAACATCATGCCGTGGGGATGTTTTTCAGCGGCAGGGACTGGGAGACGAGTCAGGATCGAGAGAAAGATGAACGGTGCAAAGTACAGAGAGATCCTTGATGAAAACCTGCTCCAGAGCACTCAGGACCTCAGACTGGGGAGAAGGTTCACCTTCCAACAGGACAATGACCCTAAGCACACAGCAAAACAACGCAGGAGTGGCTTCGTGACAAGTCTTTGAATGTCCTTGAGGGGCCCAGCCAGAGCCCAGACTAGAGACTAGAGCTGTGCAGCGACACTCCCCATCCAACCTGACAGAGCTTGAGAGGATCTGCAGAGAAGAATGGGAGAAGCTCCCCACATATAGGTGTGCCAAGCTTGTAGCGTCATACCCAAGAAGACTCAAGGCTGTAATCACTGCCAAAGGTGCTTAAACAAAGTACTGAGTAAATGGTCTGAATAGTTATGTAAATGTGATATTACCATTTTTTATTTTTAATACATTTTGCTTTGTCGTCATTATGGGATATTGTGTGTAGATTGAGGGGGGAAAACTATTGAATACATTTTAGAATAAGACATTAACGTAACAAAATGTGGAAAAAGTCAAGGGGTCTGAATACTTCCCGAATGAACTATGTACAGAACCAGTCAAACGTTTGGACACACCTACTTATTCCAGGGTTTTTCTTTATTTTGTACTATTTTCTATGTTGTAGAATAATAGTGAAGACATCAAAACTATGAAAGAACACATATGGAATCATGTAGTAAACAAAAGTCTAAATATATATTTGAGATTCTCCAAAATAACCACACTTCGCCTTGACAGCTTTGCACACGCTTGGCATTCTCTTAACCAGTTTCATGAGGTAGTCACTTCGAATGTATTTCAATTAGGTGTGTGCCTTGGTAAAAGTTAATTTCCTTCGTTTGAGCCAATCAGTTGCGTAGGGGTTGTATACAGAAGATAGCCCTATTTGGTAAAAGTCCATATTATGGCAAGAACAACTCAAATAAGCAAAGAGAAATGACAGTCCATCCTTACTTTAAGATATGAAGGTCAGTCATTTCGGAAAATGTCAAGAACTTTGAAAGTTTCTTCAAGTGCTGTCGCAAAAACCATCAAGCGCTATGATGAAACTGGCTCTCAAGAGGACCGCCACAGGAAAGGAAGACCCAGAGTTTCCTCTGCTGCAGAGGATACGTTCATTAGAGTTAACTGCACCTCAGACTGAAGCCCAAATAAAAGCTTCAGAGTTCAAGTAACAAACATCTCAACATCAACTGTTCAGAGGAGACTGCGTGAATCAGGCCTTCATGGTCGAATTGCTGAAAAGAAACCACTACTAAAGGACACCAATAAGAAGAGACTTGCTTGGGCCAAGAAACACGAGCAATAGACAGCTGTACTTTGCGATTTTTGGTTCCAACCGCCGTGTCTTTGTGAGACGTAGAGTAGGTGAGCGGACGATCTCCGCATGTGTGGTTCCCACCGTGAAGCATGGAGGTGTGATGGTGTGGGGGTGCTTTGCTGGTGACACTGTCTATGATTTATTTAGAATTCAAGGCAAACTTTGGGCTCCCGAGTGGCGTAGCGATCTAAGGCACTGTAGCGGAGTGCTAGAGGCGTCACTAGAGACCCTGGTTCGATCCCAGGCTGTATCACAACCGGCAGTGATTGGGAATCCCATAGGGCAGCGTACAATTGGCCCAGCATCGTCATTGTAAATAAGAATTTGTTCTTAACTGACTTGCCTATTTATATAAAAGGTAAAAAATATATATTTAAAAAATATAAAACAGTATGGCTACCACAGCATTTTGCAGCAATATCCCATCTGGTTTACGCTTAATGGGACTATAATTTGTTTTTCAACAAGACAATGACCCAAAACACACCTCCAGGCTGTGTATGGGTTATTTGACCAAGGAGAGTGATGGGTGCTGCATCAGATGACCTGGCCTCCACAATCATCCGTTTGGGATGAGTTGGACCGTCGAGTGAAGGAGAAGCATCCAAGTGCTCAGCATACGTGGGAACTCCTTCAAGACGGTTGGAAAAGCATGCCTCATGAAGCTGGTTGAGACAATGCCAAGAGTGTGCAAAGCTGTCATCAAGACAAAGGGTGGCTACTTTGAAGAATCTAAAATGTTTATAATTTGTTTAACACTTTTTTGGTTACTACATGATGCCATGTGTGTTATTTCATAGTTTTGATGTCTTCACTATTATTCTACAACATAGAAAAACGTAAAAAATAAAGAAAAACCCTGGAATGAGCAGGTGTGTCCAAACTTTTGACTGGTACTGTAAATCACAAGGGTCATTTCAATTCATGTGGCACAGGGAAACTCTCTGCGACAATAGAGTGACAAAATTAAGACACAACACCTGTAACTGTAATGCTCAACCTGAACCGTGGCTCTGCTTATTCTGTTATACAACACTTTACTATCATGAAGAGAAATGGACAATTGAAATACAACTAAGAAAGTTTTCAACACAGTACAACCAGATCTATATATTTTGCATTAAAAAAAGGGAATCGGTGTCAAGATTTCTCACAGTTTCCCATGTCAGGAAGAGGAAAAGGAACTTTTTCACTTTTCCATCTTTTAAAAAAAAAAAACGCTTCCATAACCTCTCTGATTGTTAATGTGACCTCTAAAAAGGGACGTAAAAACACACTTCCTGCGATTGAAAATGTAATTAATACCAACAGATCTAACATGGGATGTATCCTAGTTCTGTATCGAATACAACGACATTCTCATCACATTGAGTAAAAATTGTGGAAGGGTCAGGGTCAGACAGAAGTAATTTTCCTGTTAGACATTCATATACATTTGACAATAAAGTAACCTTCTTCTTCTTCTTATTATTATTATTTTTAAAAGCATACAAAACATTGCCTCTGTGGAAAACTGTAACGGAATAAAAACCACACAACCCACCAACGGCCTTAAACACAGAAACCAGGCCCACTCAATAGCAAAGAAGAAGGAAAAAAAGGATCATGGCTAAGGATCTTCCATCAACTGGGATACTCTACTAAACAAACTATTTGGAGAGGGAAAGGTGGGAGGTAAGGATTGAGCACCGAGCGATAGACAAAAGGTTTAGGGGTGTAGTTTGGATGCTTCTGGCAACGCCTTTGCAACACAAATGGGCCGTGGTAAAACCCCCTTAGGTTATTTAACATTTACAAAAAGCACAGACATAAATAAACTCTACTACTAGCAATTAAAAAGAAAGTGTGTGGGCTGGTGAGGAGCATCATGGATCCTACACCATAGGGCAGGGCAGTTTCTAAAGTAGTACCTGTGTGTGAAAGGCCTAAGGGATTAGTTGTTTTCCAACAACAAAACATAACATTCCTATCTATAGGAATGCATATCAATAGATACTCAAGCTACCGAATGTATCATTGTTTCCACAACCGACTTACCTTGATAAATACTTATTAGGACCCATATCAGAAATGTCTTAAAGGACAGAGGTCGACCCTGAAAAAAAGAGGAATATTCAGAAGGATTTGAACAATGAATCCACGCATAATAAGTACTAAACGTTTAATGGGAAACAGATATGTGCAAATATCTGCGTGTAAAGTGTTATCGAGGGCGGAGAGAAGTCTATGCAGTATGTATTAAAACAATGTTTACCTGTTGATAACACCATGCAAATCATAGCGGCCAACAAAGACATGTATTACCTTCAGGAGATCCTTATATAACTCGGGATAGAGCATGGCTACTTCTGACTTCACATCTTTATCCAACACGAGGGAGAACACAGGGAACATGGTGTAGATGGTGGAGTAGCTAAAACAAAGAACATTCACATATAGAATTAGCAGATTGCAGACGATAGTAAGAGAATACTATCATTTTAGTTACAAAAAAAACCCACGTCATTTCTCAGGCACGTCATTACCAGACATTAACTGCCAGAGAACATGTAGTCACGTGTGGTTATGTGGCTACTAATATTAATTCTCGCAGATTTCAGTACAGTTCTCTGACCTCCATTCGAAGGCTGGATAGAGGGGGTTTTGATGAGTCAGTAAGGGTTCAAGTCATCTCATAGTAGTGTCTTAGCAACACTGCGTCAACACAATCTAAATATCAACAAAACATGGAGCTAACACATAGCTGAAATGCCATTGTGATAAGCCCCCGCTATACAGAAAAGATCATCTCACCCAATAATGAGGAATCCTTGGTAGAGGGGGACAGAGGCAAAGTAGAAGACAGAGGAGAACACAGCCTGGGGGAGGAAGAAGAGATCACGGATGAGTCATCATTGCCGGATGTAGAACTCGTGTGCTTAACGTTGCATTGACAACTGTAATACACAACGACAAAACACCATTGACACAATTTGCCAAAACTATCTACACGTTACTTTCATCTAAAAATGAGTCAACTGATTGAAGTAATAGCTCTAAGAATAGATTATAAACCTATTATTATCACTATGGCGAGGTACTACTTCACCTACGTAGTTTAGAAAACTGACTAACACTGACTACTAGTATGATGCTACATGGTTTGAGCAGCAGCCAGACAGAGCTGGGCCAGCTCATGCCCTATATCAAACACTTAACAGCTGTGGCTGTGGGCAGCGTTAATTTGAGACACATGGGGGCCTCCCTATCGAATGAGTCTATAGCCTGGTGACTCACATGGCTTTCCCTTTTTCCTTGGTCTGGGAGACTAGCAGGCTGAAGAGCTGGATGCATGGGCTGTGGTACTCACAAGGGCTGAGGCTTGGTTTTGACACTGAAAACTGTGGCCTCCTAGAAGAGCTCCTGGGGTCCCTTGCTCTGACTCACTCCCCACCCTGCTCCAACTCACTATGCCTGTCCCTAGGTACCCTCACTACCCACTGAAATTGGGGCTCTGGGGCTGGTTCTGCAGGCTCCCAAAGAAGCTTCTGGCACTGCCTGTCCTGACTCACTCCACACCCCGCTCCACCCTTTGGTACCCTGGTCCTGCCTACCTGCATGGTGCTGATGCACAGGCTCCGGTGGATGACGAACTGGGAGAGGCCGGCAGACCTTTTGTAGCTGTTCCGCCCGTGGACCATGAGGAGTCGGCCCAAGTGCTTGAACTGAGTCACAGAGAAGTCGGCAGCCAGCGATGCCTGCTTCCCTTCCTGTTAACAAACAACGTGGTGGTGGAAAATAAGAGACATTTACAAAAAGGTTAGCAAAGGTCTTCTTTAACCAGAAAAACACTTTTTACGAGTGTATATAAAGAATAGTAGGTCCAAAAGTTGAGGAAAAGTTGAAACTAAGTGATCAACTGAAAATTGGAAAGGCCAAACTGCCACTGAGTAAATACTGTATAGTTCCCCATTTCTGCCAATAATTACCAACTATTGAGTTTATGTGGAGCTCTTGTCCATATTTGCTGAATGGGTCAGAAAGAGCAATCTGTCAATGAGGTAGGAACTCTGCATGGTTGACCCGTCAGCACTACAGTTCAAGCAGTCACAATCAGAACAGAAAGACAATACCACTCTGTCACATTCATTTCCTCTACACCCATGACATGCTTTCACACAGTCAAAAAGGAATCATCTGTGCATGATATGACATAAACAAGTGACAAATGTATGTTAAAAAGACGCTCTGGCCAGATGGAAGCCGACTCTCAGGAAACACACAACACATACCGATGGCAGAGAGTGTGTGTGTTTGTGTGAAAGCAGAGCGTCAAGGCGACAGGGACAGAAAGATTCTTACTTTGCCCTCCACTCCCACGCCACAGTCGGCTTCCTGGATCATGCTGACATCGTTTCCTCCGTCCCCTAAGAGAAAACAAACAGATATCAGTGGAAGTGTCAGGAGAAATACGTCTGTTAATGTGACTCACACGAGAGACGGCTGTGTGTGTGTTTGTGTGTGCGTGCGTGCGTGTGTGTGCGTGATCTGACCTCTGCAAACTCTTTATCAAGAGTTTATCTTTTTATCTTTATCAAAAATACCCTTCAACATCTTTAACATACAGATCAGTAACCCTGCAGTGAAATGCCATGCCATTGGAGAGTTTAAGTGAGCTGAATTGTTAACACTGTAATGTCCCAATAGAGAATAGCTTGGGGGCTGACACTGGGGAGACTCACCTACAGCACAGGTGAGTTTGCCTGTGCGCTCCTGCAGCAGCCGGACTATCTGGGCCTTCTGGGTTGGAGCGCAGCGGCAACACACCACAGCAGGACACTGACACGCCAGCTCCATAAACTCGTACTCATAGAACTTCAGACACACCTGTATGACAGTATGACAGACGAGGCTTGAACAACAAGCCAGGGGCCAACAACCGACTGTGGTTTACGTCTGTATTTCTATCAATGATGTAGACTCCTTCCTCAACGTCTGTTACATTTATCTAGGAAGTTGTCAATTGAGACCCAATACAATGCAGCAGTGTGATAGGATAAAACTCAAAACAAGCTGAGGGTTCTCAAGGTGTCTCAGACTTTTTCCCATGTTAGACTGACTCTTACCAATGCCACAACCACCACTAAAGGCCTCTTCAGTAACATTGCTTTGGTACGTCTTACACAGATAAGGTAAATTGTTCAGAGTGAGGACGGTGCTCAGCTTACCTCCAGTGAGTCCCCTGATATGACCAGGGCACAGTCGTGTTTCCTCCGGAAAGCGTTGAGCTCCAGGTGGGCCTCTCCTCGCGTCGTCACCTAGGACCACAGACAGTATAGGGCTTACCATCATGGTCACAGACATACAGACACACAGATAGCTATCTAACCCACAGGAGTAGCTGCTCTCCTTACTGCAACTGTCATCCACACGCTAGATTAGCATCAGGGTGAACTGATCAACTGTCAACTGAGCATGCAAACCAGAACCAGAACATGTGATTTGAAATGCCAAAGATAGTTATAAAAGGAGGACCAGCTCAACCATGGATCATTTTGTGGGTTTCTATAGACTACTATTTATTATCAAATATGGAGGTTGATTGTAAACATCCCATAGTTTCTGCAACTCTATCAAACTCATGTGGACTCAACATTTTTGAAAATGTGGAACTGGAAATGACCGCAAGACATCAATCTGTCAACCAATGTTCTGCACTGGTATGGCTATATTCCTCTCGTATTGCCTGTTCATACGTCAAGTCGTCAACCCAGGTGCCATTTGTGTCGAACCAGGAAGCCAATAGCAGATGCCCTGGCTATTGGTCCAATCAAAAGTCACAGCCCCTGCCCTGCTCCGCTGGGAGAAGCAAGGGGACTGTTTTTCATGCTGTGCCAGCCATTGTTATCCTCTTCCAGTAACAATTGTTGTACACAACTCCTAACATTCCTATGGCAGGCAAGCTCTCCCTTTCTGCAACTGGAGATCAGCCAAAAGGGAACTCAAAGGACTATCAAAGCAGCAGTGCAGTTTGAGAGCTAAACCTGCAAAACAAATTAGGAAGTTAGGTTCTCTGTCACTGTGTTACCCAAGGGAGTGGTTCAGCTGGTCCTTACCAGCCTGTTTCCAGACCTGGGTTCAAAAGCTATTTGAAATCTTTCAAATACTTTGAGCGTTTTCTTTAGCCTGCCTGGAGTGTCGGGTTGGCGGGGTTTGTACTTTTGGGACTTATCCATTGGTTATATTGCAACAGGGAAGATCATTCAAACACATCTAAAGTATTTGAAATTATTTCAAATAGTATTTGAAACCAGATTTTGAGAGTTCAGGTCTGTTTTACACTGGCTTGGATGCTCATTCCTGTGTGAGATATTTATTGATGGGGTTGCTAGCTATCCAGTGGATCTTGGCTAGGCTGGGGGACTACATAACCATCGCTATGGGCCTTCACCACACAGAGGGTGGATGTCCCAATAAGGTCAGGGCAGACAGGAAACTGTGGATGCCCCTGTGAACTAAGAATGACTCCTTATGCTAAAGCTATTTATTCTAATCCACAATAAATATGATATTGAAATAGCAGTGGTAAAACAGAAAAATGCCCTCTACTGCTTCTCCACTCACCGATCTAAAGATGTGGATGTCCTGGTTGCGGGTCACCAGATGGGCGTTCTTAGCTGTGCACGTGGCTGTTTCCAGCTTATCTCCAGTTAACATCCACACCTACACATGTAATAACAGTTTTAAAATACAATTTCTGGGTGATTAACTTTTTTTTGTACTTTTCTTATCCACATTCAAACAATGACATAACAACAGTTACAGAGGGCACAAAGCCCAGGGATAAACAAAGTGTATTGAAGTGAACTGCTAAATGTTGTTGCTATGCGGCAGTCTCCCTCTGCCCCGGTGACCTCCCCTGACCTTGATGCCTGCATTGCGTAGGATCTCCAGGGTGGGCCGTACATCAGCCTGAAGCTGGTCTTCTACCCCCGTCAGACACAGCAGCTCCATCTCCATCTCCAGGCTCTCGATCACCGTGGCAACCTTCAGAGACCGATCATGCACACTCAGCTTGGCCTGGATGTATCGGGCCTGTGGGTGGAGAAAGTAGCAGAGGAGAAAATATGAAGAAAAGATTTCGATTGGATGCCTACAATATTGGAATATAGCATGTTGGAGTTGAACTAGATTGATTTATCAACTGTCAGACGTACAAATTCTTCAAATGTAACACGTTCTGGATGGTCAAAGGAATAACAACATCGATCAGCAAGTAAACACCCAGTAGTTTCCAGCTCAGAGGGCAATTTTCAGTGTGAGATAAAGCAAAAACTGAGTGACTCACTCAGGAACACAAACTCTGTGAGTGAGTGAGTCACTAAGCGAGTGAGTCACCGCCGCCCACCAGCCAGCTCACAAAATTATACACTCCAGCAATGGGGCTGGGGCTGCAGGGGAGACACTGCCTGCCTCGCTCGCCCTGAGAATGGGTGTGTGTGTGATCTGAGCATCAAACAACAGGCTTTGACATTTAAAGAACAATGGTGAAAGTATCTGTGGAAACTATTTCGTTTTTGTATTTGTTGTTGTTGGCAGGTACTAGGTTGATATACAGGACATACCAAAAACCTGTACAGTGCGTGCTAATGTTGAGGAATATAAACTAATTAGTTACACATATAGTGTACAAAACATTAGGAACACCTTCATAATATAGAGTTGCACCCCCTTTTGCCCTCAGAACAGGGATGCTGGCCCATGTTGACTCCAATGCTTCCCACAGTTGTGTCAAGTTGGCTGGATGTCCTTTGGGTGGTGGACCATTCTTGACACACACGGGAAACTGTTTAGCATGAAAAACCCAACAGCGTTGCAGTTCTTTGCACACTCAAACCAGTGCGTGCGCCTGGCACCTACTGCCATACCCCGTTCAAAGGCACTTAAATATTTTGTCTTGCCCCTTCACCCTCTGAATGGCAGATATACACAAGGCATGTCTCAACTGTCTCAAGGCTTAAAAATCCTCCCCTTCATCTACACTGATTGAAGTGGATTTAACAAGTGACATCAATAAGGGGTCATAGTTTCATCTGGATTCACCTGGCCAGTCTAATGTTTCGTATACTCAGTGTATATTGTCATCCTACAACAACAAACAATATTTCACTGAAATCTCCTTGGGATTGTGAGGAGTGGTAACCAACACAATGATTAACTGGGGCACAGCAACACAAGAAGAGGGAGGTGCGTCAACTAGTAGAAATGAATAACTAATGTTGTTATAACTGCTATAACACACTCGGTATCATCTTTCATTCTCAGACATCAAAATGAATTGGCATTCTCTTTACGACGCCGTCATAACACTTCCTGCGTGGTGTTGGTTTGAACCTACTGAGTCTTTATGACCTGCTATGTGGATGTGCTCGCAGAAGCCAACTCAAACCAAGATGGATACCCTGGGCTTCAGTCTCACTAATGAGTTTGCCAAATGGATATGAAACACTGAAATGTCAAGGTCACCGACAGCGGGCTTGGTTGCTCAGGACAGTCAATTAATTCTCCATTAAACAACATCCTCCTCCTGTTGGCTTTGGTTATGGCACAGTCCCGACCGCTAAGTATCAACGTGATGACAGAAACATTTAAGCTCATTCAAAGACAGAGAGGGAATGCTACTAACCTCAAAGTCTTGGTACTGTTCCTCTGTTAGAGACTTCTTGGAAACGACCAAGACCCTCAGACCTTCCCTGGCCATATTCCCACACTGGAAGAAAGAGCAAAAGTAACACTAAAATATTAATATCAGAACAGAATGTTCAAACATTCACAATGACTCTGAACCCCCCCCCCCAAAAGGTTAAATTGACAGCAACCTCTAAAGGTGACCTCAACATGATATATTCAAATCAGGGTGGTCTTCTATTCAAACTAAAAATGACTTGTTCTCGACTCGAGGAAGGAAAATCTACCTCTTCTTCCAGCCAGTCGTTATACTGGACGATGCCAGCCATCACCACATCTGCACCCTTCATGTAGAAGCTAATCTCTCCTGTAGACTCATCCTGCAAAACAGACCACTGTCACTACCTAAACTCCATGCTTGACAAACAAATAGAAGAAAAACATTCACATCAATCATCAAGGTATATTCTGGGGTTTCCCCCTGACTCTCAGCAGGGATGCACATAAAGATGCACATGTGTAGGGATGCACATACAAATAAGAGTTTATTATTGTCAGTTGGTTGCGTAGAAAGGGAAACTTAAGTTTGGTCTCAAACATGCTTCAAAATATTTTCTTGAGGAACCCAAGTTCAACCCCAGGCTTCCTGAAGTAGAGTTATACCAGGTCTATCCAAGCCAACAACAATAGTTAGTCATGCAGACAGCACAGAGACTTAGTCATAGGGTTCATAGCCGGGTAAAGTCTTTTTCAGATCAGTCTCCGTCTTGATGGATCACTGGACCAATGCCCAGGTTCAAAAGCCAGAAAACGTATCATTCAAAAGAGCAGTTGGCCCCACTGGTGTCAGCTATAGAATGTATCTTTCAAAAGAGCAGTTACATCCGAATACTAACAGTTGGCAGGCAATCAAGCAAAATACAAATCATCTTCCACAATACATTAGTTCAGCTCCGGAAGGCAAACACCGCTGGCAATTGTAAATGGATGACTGGAATTTGCATTTTCAACCCAGATTCATATCCCAGTCAGCTACACTTACTCGAACTATGATTCCCATCCGCTTGCTCTCATAGGTGAAGGGGAATATCTGCAGGATGGTGAAGTTCAAGATCTGTCCACTAGGAGTCCTCAGCTGCATGGAGTTGTGGTCCCGCCCGACCAGGGTCAGTCCAACACTCTCAGTCCACTGCACCAGCGACACCTAGCAAGGCAAGGCAGAGGAGACAGTTTGGTGAATGGTGGTTATCAAAATAGATCAGTTTGGTGAGGTAAATGGAGAATGCACCATTTTAACATGATGTACCTTTTCACAGGAAATAGCAATAAGCAGGAAATATCAAAGTGAGCAAAGAACACAGTTCTACTTCAGCGCAAATCAATAATAAAAGCATTTCTGCACTCAAAGAAAATTGATTGACAAATTGATTGAACAAACTAGGAAGAAAATCCTTTTAAAAGACGCTTGCTGCATGTTTTTTCTGGTTTCTTTTGAATGGCACATGAGGATAAATGATTTTTATTTTTTATTTAACTAGTCAGTTAAGTACAAATTCTTATTTACAATGACGGCCTACCATAAGGAAAAAGGCCTCCTGCGGGGACAGGGGCCTGGGATAAAAATGTAAAAAACAATATAAATATAGGACAAAACACACATCACAATAGGTGAGCCACAACACTACATAAAGAGAGACCTAAGACAACAACATAACAAGGCAGCAACACATGACAACACAGCATGGTAGCAACACAACATGACAACATGGGAGCAGCACAAAAACATGGTAATGACATTTGAAATCATTGAAGGAATCATTTCTGGGGGGGTCAGAAGTTATACATTTCTCAAAACTTCCAGATATTAGCACAAGATCAAAAACAATTCATCCCTCATGCCAACACTGACCGCTCTCTAATATACACCGAGTGTACAAAACATTAAGAACACCTGCTCCTTCTAATGACAAAGACTGACCAGGTGAATCCAGGTGAAAGATATGATCCCTTATTGATGTCACTTGTTAAATCCACTTCCAGTCAGTGTAGATGAAGGGGAGGATTTTTTAAGCATCGAGACAATTGAGACATGGATTGTGTGTGTGCCGTTCAAAGGGCGAATGGGTAAGACAAAATATTTAAGTGCATTTGAACAGGGTATGGTAGTAGATGCCGGGCACACCGGTTTATGTCAAGAACTGCAATGCTGCTGGGTTTTTCACGCTCAACAGTTTCCTGTGTGTATCAAGAATGGTCTACCACCTGGAAGACACCTAGCCAAGCATCGGAGTCAACATGGGCCAGCATCGCTGTGGAACGCTTTCACCACCTTGTAGGGCTGAAGGGGGGGGGGGGGTTCAACTCAATATTAGAAAGGTGTTCCTAATGTTTGGTAGACTCAGTGTAGATCTCAGATGGATAGAACGAGGCATCGGTTGGACCCTAAACACCTAAAGTCCAGTCCTAAACCATGGCTCCTCTCCTCCTGCTAACAAATAATACTTATTCCATGATAATATTTGGTCTGAGGCTATGCTTGGCTTGTGTGTTGGTCATACAAGTTGGGGAGAATGAGGAACTTGACTTAGTCATGGTAACATTAGTAAGGCTATATTCACTGTGAAGGCATGCAGTGAATCGGCCTCCACCACAACAGCGGCACTTGGTAATGGGAATGTCTAGAGTTTAATTGAGCTGGGTCTGCTACTGGCAAATGGCTGGAGTTAAAACCACAGCTTGGCATAAGCGAAAGTTCTTATTGGTCCTGCTTGGAAATGGAACCGTCAAGAAATACTTGATACTCTTCCGGCGCTTTGTTATAGGAACACACTTCTCTTGAGTAGATACCACAATATTTTAGACATAATATATAAGATATACTAAATAAGCAGATGTAAAAGCATAAGCTGTGGAAAAATTACTCCACACTACAACCAGGACCCTTCATTTAGATTTTATTAACAACAAAAATGAGTCTGCCAAACCGGTATCACATCCAACAGAACAAAACAAGTTAGATAAATGGCTTGTGAATGGATTCCTACCAAAAACCACACATCCAACTGTCACTGGCATTGTGACCACGACAACCGGCAGCCAAAACTATATATATCTATGGACTTCCTGAGAAGCCATTGGAAAGCAAACTGAATTTGAGTCCAGATCATATCAAGCGAATAGAATATACCTATAGTAACAACAGCAACAACAAAAAAAAATCAAGAAAGGAAATATCTACACATTGACTGATTTTGTAATCTGTGAGAAATGTTGTTATCCCACAATTCATTTTCTGGAAAAACAATGCTTGTATTGCATGAAGTTCAGCATACACTAAGCCACAACTCACCACAAAGCAACTTCTGTGGGCCATATCAAAGTATATACTATGAAGGTAGGAGACTCAAAGGGTGGATAGGCTAAGCCCAATGGACTGGGGAGCACATTAAGGAAATCCGTATTTACACCGCAGGAAAAGGATCAAGCTGAATTCCCCCTCAGCCTTCTTCCTGAAGTTCAAACGATTCACAGTGATCCAGGTCACAGCTAGGTACATGTGGAATGTAATTTGTCTCCTCAAGGTTTCCTTCAAGGGCAGCAGGTAGTCAACTGCAGGGACTGATAAGGGTTCAAGCTGCAAAACCATTTGAAGTGACTCTCTCCATATTTTAATCTGGATTCCATTCTTCTACTGTCACCGTACCTACTGTAATTGGCGTAGTGACAATTCCCTTTAACCTTTGAGGCTGTTGAGTAGACAACACATTTCTCACAGGCTATTTTGGTATATGTTGGTCTATCGTTAACGAAGGAGTATATTATAACTGCGCCGAGGCAAATACTAACATCCTCCGGTTGCTGTGTTTATGGACAGCGATGTCTAGTATTGAGGGTGAGCCATTATGTACCTCGTCTGGGCTGGCGGCCTGGTAAACCCTACAGGTGTCCTCATAGTGCTGCTCTGCCTCGGCCTGGTCCGTCACGCCGTTGGCCTCGTACACGGGCGTCACACAGTGCACCAGGGCGATGGCCTTCACCGCCTCATGCACACGGCTGCTGATGGTCTTACGAACCTTAGTAGCCGCCGGAGCTCTGGATGCTGGGACGTCGTGAGAGGGCTGTGGGGAGGAAGGTGTACAAAAGAAAAGTTAGCCCACTGAGTTGGATTATAAGCATCGGTCTACCTGCAAGGTTTTCAATGATTGGTAGAGCGTTTTTTTACACCTAACTTTTTTCTCAGCTATTCATTGATTGACAAACAGTACCCAATTGAGTAAAAGGTACCTTAAAAGAAAATGACTCAAGTAAAAGTCACCCAGTAAAATACAACTTGAGTAAAAGTCTCAAAGTATTTGGTTCTAAATATACTTAACCTAATTTACACCACTGCATACAGTCATCAGATAAATACATTATTTGTGGGAAAAACATGGATCTACTTGTACCTGTGAGCCTCCTTATCACTATGTCAAAGTATAAGAAATATGTGTTTTGTAGTGCTAAAAAAATAACACTTCTCTGAACTGACTCAGTTCTAAAATGACTAACACACAAAGCCATTTGACTATTTAACCTTCATTTAACTGGGCAAGTCAGAGGCGGCAGGGTAGCCTAGTGGTTAGAGCGTTGAACTAGTAATCGAAAGGTTGCAAGTTCTAATCCATGAGCTGACAAGGTACAAATCTGTCGTTCTGCCCCTGATCAAGGCAGTTAACCCACTGTTCCTAGGCCGTCAGCTTTTAAAGGTAAAATAAAAGTTAAGAACAAATTCTTATTTACAATGACGGCTTAACCCGGGACGACGCTGGCCCAATTGTGCACCGCCCTATGGGATTCCCGATCACGGCCGGTTGTGTAGTGACGCCTCTAGACCGCTGCGCCACTCGGGAGGCCTAACCATCCACAGAGACCCACGGCAAGTAAACACAACCAGATGTGTGAAGAAAGAAAAAAAATGAACAATCAGCTTTACTATCTATTTTTAGGCCAGGCGTTGTGTTTCCACAGGGGTCAATGATGGTGCCATTAAACTAGGGCCGGCCAGTGTTCGTGGGCTCTGGGGCTAGTGGCTAATCCGGTTTCCTGCTCCACTAACCTCTGGTGTCAAAGGGACAAAAAGTCATTATGGGTCAAACAATAATCACACAGCTGATATGTGCTAAAACAATAAGCTACAAAGACAAGGTTTTTGTTACTTGTTTTAACACAGAATTTCAAACATCGGCTGTCTCACCGATTAGTGATACATTTGTTGAACACAGCCCATATGGACTGATGCAGAGCCATAGTTCTACATCTACGTTTCTGTCAATGACGTTCTATGTGCGCCACATCGATCTCTATATTAGGGCTGACCCCAATTATTCGACTGGTTGATTGTTTGGTCGATAGGCTGTTGGTCGACCAACATTTTTTTAGTTGAGCAGTAGCAAATATAAATATATATACAGTACCAGTCAAATGGTTGGACACACCTACTCATTCAAGAGTTTTTTTTAAACTTTTACTATTTTCTACATTGTAGAATAATAGTAAAGACATCAAAACTGTGAAATAACACATGGAATCATGTAGTAACCAAAAAAAAGAGCTAAACAAAACAAAATATATTTTATATTTGAGATTCTTCAAAATAGCCACCCTTTGCCTTGATGACAGCTTTGCACACTCTTCGCATTCTCTCAACCAGCTTCACCTGGAATGCTTTTCCAACAGTCTTGAAAGAGTTCCCACAGGTGCTGAGCACTTGTTGGCTGCTTTTTCTTCACTCTGCGGTCCAACTTATCCCAAACCATCTCAATTGGGTTGAGGTCAGGTGATTGTAGAGGCCAGCTCATCTGATGCAGCTGGCCTGTGTTCTTTTCCCCATCTTAATCTTTTATTTTTATCGGCCAGTCTGAGATATGGCTTTTTCTTTGCAACTCTGTCTAGAAGGCCAGCATCCCGGAGTAGCTTCTTCACTGTTGACGTTGAGACTGGTGTTTTGCTGGTACTATTTAATGAAGCTGCCAGTGAGGAATTGTGAGGCGTCTGTTTCTCAAACTAGACACTCTAATATACTTGTTCTCTTGCTCAGTTGTGCACCGGGGCCTCCCACTTCACTTTCTATTCTGGTTAGAGTCAGTTTGCTCTGTTCTGTGAAGGGAGTAGTACACAGCTTTGTACGAGATCTTCAGTTTCTTGGAAATGTCTTGCATGGAATTGCCTTCATTTCTCAGAACAAGAATAAACTGACGAGTTTCAGAAGAAAGTTCTAAGTGACCCCAAACTTTTGAACGGTAGTGTATATATTTGCGCCCATCTCAGTGAACTAATCCATTGGGGAGGCCTAGACTAAAAGCCCATGCTTTTCCGGAGCCTCCGGAGGCATGCAGAGGCCATATCAAGCTCTGTACCAAATCACCATGCGTCTCCAAAATGTTGTAACAATTCGGAGGGCTCTGTAAGGCTCCACATTGACACGATTGGTTGATGGTAGGTGGGGGCGGTACATCCTGTATAAACACATACTCACTTCCTTGACAACTTCCTTCACAAAAGCTCTGCACTGCTCCGCAAAGCACAACAAGTATGAATGCCCTGACTTCTGTCACCACTGATGATCTGTGGAGCTTCTCAAAGTAGTGTTTTTTTCCCCACCTCAAACAGCAAGCAAATTAAGTCTGTTTCTACATCCATTGAGAATGACAACAGTTCCTCAATGTAGGCTATTTGAAAAATCTTTCCAGCTGTCTGCCTTATCGATAACCACTCAGCATGAAAGGGAAAAATGTCATACTCGGATCTAGTGGAAACGTCCTGAAATAGGGCTACCGTATTGCTTCCTATCAGTGCTGGACTTGGACTGAAATAGGTTAACATTCTTTAAAAGAAACAGGTGCCGGTACTCAGCTCCAATGAGCTCCTGCTCAAGTCAAGCACTGCGTCTTATCCCTTGCGCAAATAGCCTACAGCTGTGTCCCTTGCTCACTGGCCCAGAATATTTTATACAATGTCGCTAGGGCAAGATTTTGGCTGGATCCAAGTTAATAGCTGATACTGTGTTTCAAGTTTGTTGCAGACAGGCCATGCATAGCAATGTGATTTATAGTTGTTTTAAATGAGGATATTTTCCACCTGCATGCTGCAATGTTTTTATTTGTTGGCTTTATTTAGGCTATTTTTACATAGTTGGCAATAGAAGTTACTTTTTTTTAGCTTTGTATCATTTTCATTTAGATTTGAATATAATTTTTGATTAACCACATGACAATGATTTTCAGATATGAAACAATTAATTGAAACAGTTCCACAAAAATATATGAAAACCATAACTGGAAATCAGATCTGTAGAAACGCTAAGATAAATTGGCATTATAAATGAGAAAGGTTGTCGACTCCTCGTGTAGCCTATTACTGGCAAGAGTAATGGCAGAATCTGTGAAAGCCAGTAGAAGGAGGATGGTCGGTCAAGTTTTTTTTCTTCCTCTAGATCTCTGGCTCCCTCTTGAGTCATTTGTGTGCTATTTCATCAAACAATGAGCTTAAAGCATCAGACAAGCTCAATGCATATACTTGTTTTTATTAAAACACATAGGCTGTGTCTATATATTGAAAAATACACGTAAAAAGAAATCCACAAATCGATTGATTGAAAGAACAGATGACTTTCGGTCGCCCAAGTTTTTGTTGTTGTCAGGGATAGCCCTACTCTATACGGTTGGTGATGATGGTTATTGTTTTACCTGTGTGTAGGCACTGAACACGTGGCTCTGCACCTCGTCCATGGAGTCCATTCCATAGGCCACCGTTCCAAGATGGAGGCGACGAAACACCATCTCATTCTGGGTGAGAGTTCCTGCATCAAACACACAAGCACAATGTATATTATTTGTATCTTATTATATATTATTTGAAACATTTCTACTGAAAGTGGGAACACACGGTAATGTTGGTGTTACAATTATGATCATCATTTAAAAAGTGATTTTTAAACAGTCTACAGAACTCACACTATGATCAAGTAGCTGTTCCTGAAACCATTTCCATGATGTCAGTGTCCTGGTTGTCCTCACACTCACTTTAAAAGCCTCTCTCTCTGTATGTAGTATTTCAGGATGACCTGAGAGCCCCCTACAGCACATACATTAGACTGACCTTTGACCCCTATCGACCTTATCACTATGTGGGAAAATCCAGTATACTTTTATTGGCCGTTAGGGTCGTAAATTTAAGAGGGGTACAAGCCAGTTCCTGAGGGTGTGTGTGTGTGCAGAGACAGGAGACTTCAGGCCCGTTTTGATTTAAAGCTCCAATAAGTAGCATGTCTCTGAGAGTCGCACACAGCCCAAAGCCCTAGGGATGGGTCAGCCCTAGCAATGTCATACTGGACACAACCTTAGCACATCTTCAACACTATCATCTCACATCCAACATGTCAGTCCGTTGTGTCAATTTCCTCTCCTGACCACTGAAGCAAAGATACATGCATTCTTATTACGTAGCCACTCAACTCTTCCTGTGCACTACAGCGTTAAGCTGTTTTATGCCAACATTAAATACTACACGTTTTATACCACAGTTACGTCCGATGCGATATTGAGCACAGTTACATGCACACAACAATGATTAATGTGGATAGTCAGATTAATATGATAGTTTTAAATTATTTAATAGGCCTGTTTTCATGGACACATCTGAAATTAGGCAACTGATGGGCCTTTTGTTAAATGCAGAAAATTGCCAATCAAAATACATGTTCTACCACAGTGACCATGTTATTTTTGCGAAGACCAGGGTTGGGTAAGTTTAGATTCTAAATGTAATTCCTTACAGTTACTAGTTGCAAGTCCAAAATTGTTATCAGTAACATAACATTTGCATTTCCCCACACTCAGTAATGTAATCTGATTACTTTCAGTTACCTTTAGGTTGGTAGCTGGCACATACACAAAGTCATAAAATCAGATTTTAAACCTAACCTTAACTACACTGCTAACCCTAATGCCTAACATTAAATTAAGACATTTTTGTTTTCATACATTTTTACAATATAGCGCATTTTGACTTTGAAGCTGGCCCATCTAGAGGAAATCCCTCAGTTCTGCCTCAAGGACCAATAAACATCAATCTTGCTTTGAGTTGAAAAATAAATGCTGCTCTCGGAATGGCATGCTTTGAACACTACCGAAAAAGTACTATTTGCATATGAAATATGTTTTTCATATGCTGCATTTGTTATAGGCCTATTGTCAAAGTTTTTGTTGGTGACACTTTGATATCTGCATATCTGCAAAGTGCATGTGTCCGTTAGGCCTACGGTAAAATAATTATTATCAGAGTTTCTATTGGATAAATCCTATTCACTACACCGATTCTGTTGCAAAACATTTCTTAAACGGTAGCAAATGGAACAAAACAGGGAGGGACCTACCAGAATTTGTCAAATAGAAACTCTTGTTTTGCTGTTTGCTTCCATTTGGTTCTTAAACGGTTTCTGTAATGAATACACTTCTGGTCTCAAAAACAATGATTGATAGGCACCTTAAACTTCTTAAATTCAACCATTATTGGGTTAAAATACACATACACATTTGTGAACAGCCATCCACAACAACCACAAACCATAAGGCACAAATAGCTAAATGAGAGTGCAGCAGTGTGATTCACATCAATGCGCTATGTAGCCTATAATAGGCCTAAGTGATATCCGTGTTGCCGGTAGGCTACACCACTGCTGTCATCCTTACCTCCAAGCGTTTAATCAAGTGTGACGACCCTCCCACTCTGTCTGCCGAATTCTTTCTCTTTGCTCTTGTTTTCCTTAATAGGATGTCGGCGGAAGGAGCCGGGAAGGTCGTTAGCTAAATGGGACACACCTGCGGTCGGGTGTGTCCCGGGGATAAATATACCTTTCCCCCATACATCGAGGAGACTCTCTCAACGCAGACACAGTGTTGTTTTTGGTTGTGGCAATTTGGGGCTTCTTTGTGTTCATTTGTTTTGGCACCTCTCAACACCCATCATTATCACCATCTATGACCTCATCCACTCACTTACGCTACTGACTACACACACCATTGTTACATGTATAATAGTTGACTTTATTTAATAAATATGTTTGTTATTTCTTCATCTCCGCGTTGCCTTCCTCTTTGTTATGGGCTTCGAGCTGGTTCGTAACACAAGTTAGATAATCTTTGGATGCCGACAGCAGTCGTACCATTGGAAGACATAGGTTGGACTGTAGCCTACAAAAGCCTATTCCTGCTCTTTTTCCACGATCCATCAAACACATTTGGTGTGCCTGCATAGTGTTCTCTGACTTGTGGTCAGACTCGCTCAGGCACAACAAACTTAAAATTGGGCCTTTTTTTATGCTTATTTGAACATCATTGAGAAAACAGTTACAGGTTTATGTCATCCGTTACTCCCCAACCCTGGCGAAGACTATTTAATTCTGAGTTGGAACATATAAAGTTTGTATGTGAAAACGATTTCTAAGATGCATACTTTCGTTTTTTCCAAACTCACTTCACTCACGCACAAGTGGCAGGCTTGCGCCATCAGCGGTGGCATACGGTAGATCAAATACACCGCTGGAAAGCCGATTAAGCCGTTTACACGTCCTAATAATTTGAAACATTTCTCAGAAAAACAGTTGTTTTAACCTGAATATGCTTACTTTGATTATGATCTTATTAAGATAAAACAGGGTAAGATGTTTACATGACTAATGCCATACTCCCCCTTCTGCCATAATCAGTTTAATATCAAACTATTAGTGTGCGTGTAATTGTACACATTGACTAAACGGATGGAAGTTAATGGAAGCACTCTCGCTTCAGATCAATACACAGAGTACACAGACACATAGCCGTGATAGTCCGGCGGCCCGCAATGACACATTTATGTCTATAAACCACAAAAGTAGCAGACTCACCTGTTTTGTCAGTGAGCAGATAGGAGATGCGTCCCAGTTGTTCAGGTATAGTGCTGGCCCGGACCACCGTACCTGGGATCTTAGAGTCTCTTCTGATCATCCAGCTGAACACCATCTTGCCCATGTCCAGGTTCACACGCAAGCTGGACACAAAGGTTCACATTTTATTCATTTAAAAACAAGACTCCCAGATACACATTTTGGATATCAATGGTTTTTAGGTTCTCCATCAAACATGTTCATAAGCATATGTAGAAACAAATAAGCAAGGATAGATGTTGATGTACATGAAGCTCCAATTGAAAATAACACCTTTTGGTAACACTTACTTTGCTCTCAAACCTGTGTAATAACCCAGTTATTACAAGTGTAACTACATTGTTACAAATTACTTTTGAATGCTTTAACATTATCTCATTGAAATGGAGACAGAAAGTGTGTTAAAACATCTACCTGATTGGGACGATGTTGGAGAAAAGCAGCAGGAAGCGGAAGATCTGCAGATACCAACGGCCGGCAAAGTGTTGGAGGGCCACCATGACCAGAGACACCACCACCAGAGCCCCAAACAGAATCTTGGTCAAACAGTTCACTTCCAGGTCAAAGAGGCCAACCTAGAAGAACCACAAGGAGAATATCATCAGGCAGTACAAATATTTTTGAAACACTCTCAGAACAGTCTCAATACAATATTACAGAAAATAAAATTGGCAGAAATTATACTAATACTAGTAGCACTTTATTTTATGGTACAGCGTTTACTAGGGTATTTTCTAAGAAATGACATGATAAAATGATAACCTAATAAACCTACAGATAATATACATGTCTTTGTCTACTAAAGGAAAGCGTCATGTGCAGGGTGTTTTACTGTGACTAACATGAATATACCTTGTGCCTTGGGTTTGAGGTGTTCATCACACTCCGGAGCTCCTTGCCTGTGTAGATAACAACTCCCACCACAGTGCCTACAGAGAAAGAACATTATAGTAATTGGCTGAGACTTTAAGTCTGGAATCATGAACCATAACATGTAATACAGCATATAGCAGCAATTTCAGCGACTTCCCTGGTTGTGAAAGGGTGTTTTGAAATGTATAACGACAGTAGGAATACGTGAGACAGAATGCCAATTTGCCAAATTACTACCATATGTTATATAGGTTAGACTCTGGAATCTTTATGCAGGGTTTTTTCCCTTATAGGAAAATGTTGTCTAATAGTTAACTACCCCTGAACTGTTTCTAAGTGACCAAATGTCTGATTGCGCCGGTGTGTGTGTGTGTGTGTGTGTTTCGGAGGACAAATCATCAGCACATCAATCGTGGAGGAAGTATTGCCTCATCACAGCTCTAGAGATGGAGGGAGAGAGATGGGGGGCGGGCGGGCTGGTACTAGTTACACCACTGGAGGAGTTGGTATTTACCAGAGGCGATGACAGTGCTGGCCCACAGGGTATTCTCAATACTGAGACTCTCGTTGACTGGAGGGTCTCCATCCTCCTAAAGCACAGCACATAGGACACAAAACACAGAGTGAGTGGCATTACCCTACGAAAACAGCCTTTCTTCCAAGTTGACTAGATATGGTGGCAATTATCTTGATGTGAGTCTTTAGCAGGTCTTATTCAAGAAAAGTCAAATAGATTTGTCCAGGTAAAACACTCACCCTGGTAAAAGTGCCAATAAAGTTGTGGATGTCAATGTTTGGTTCCTCCGCATACACATAGGATCTGATCTGGAGAAGGTCCTGGAGGAGCAATCACAACATGGTCACTTGATAACCGACAACACTTCTAAGAACATCCCCAAAAAACATGAGATGTGGCATTACTTTACTAAAGATGTCTGCAGTCAGTGAAGTGCCAACATTGCACTCTACTATAGACATAGCGGAGCAGCCATTTGGTGTGGTGACTCACAGCAGCAGTGGGCAGTCTCTGAGTACAGGCCACTGGGAGGCGTAGTTTCCAGTCTGTCTCTCCATCCAGCTGGTCAGTACGCAAGAAGCAGGAGCCTGGGATAAGGGAGGAGAACTGATGATTTAGAATGGAGTAACAAACACCTCTAGGGGGCTCTACGGTATAAGGGTTTAGGGTCTCTGTGGTACCAATAACTTATTTCTGTATATCAAAAAAATAAAAAAAATATGTCTTACCCTATCAGTTTTGTCACTAGCTTCAACTTCTGCCGTTATTTTATTTGGTGCATCCTTTGTTCCCTCTATCTTTTAACATAAACATATCTTCCCGAATGACAAAGGTCATCTTATTACAAAATAGTGTTCAAATATGAATGGTGCCCAACTGCACATTAATCTGGGGATCAACAAGTGGAGAGGCATCCATGCCAACCCAGACCTCATCCCCCCACAGCCCCCAGTAACCCAGCCCCCAAACCCTAGCCCGCATCATCCTGCCTGCCTGTAGCGGAGAACACAGAGCATAGTTAGGCTCTTCATTATTGAGTTAATGGCCTCCATGTGTTATAGAGATAACCAACCAAACACTCTTTCCAGTAAAAGAAACATGTGTTTTTTTCATCCCCCTATAGAAAAGCACAACCGCAACCAAGCATGCATCATATAGTTTGTGTTACCCCAAATCAAGATGATAAAAGTGTAAGGTTATGGTGTTTTATTGCACATTTTCAATGGATCCCAACCGTTGCAAGTTATCGAGGGGGCAGTGGTGTTTTTGTTGTGTACGAGACAATAAGCCTGTCGGAGACAGCATTGTTTTGCATGTGAGTAATTCATTGTGTTTCTGTCATCACTCTTCCAAATCTCATCCAATTCCACATTTGTTTATTCAGATTAGGCTCCATCTTTGTACCTTGGTTCCCCCATCTTCTCTTTGCATTTGATATGTTCTTTCTATTCTACACTTTGCATATCTTGGTGATTTTCCTTAGGATGCAACTTGTAATTTGAAAGACAAAAATGGTCAATCGAGATCTTAGGGAAAATAAATGGCCCATGCTTCTTCTACCACAACCCATCATCAACATTCAACTTAAATGGACCTCATTACAATTTTAGACATTGTTACACTTCCTGTCCTGGATCTAGAGTAATCCCTTCACCTCACCACCCTTTTAAAACATGCCATTTCCCCAACTATCTTGTTTTGGAGATTTGGATGAATGACCAGCAGATGTTTACCGTTTCTTTCAGAGGTCCTTAAGAAGATCATGTCAGCAGGAACTCGCTGGTTCTACAAAGACAGAGAAGAAAAACATGACTTCAACTTGCATCCTGTTACAACCCCCCTCCTCTGACTGTAGACATTCAGACTTTTGCCTTTAATGTACATTACCTTCATTCAGCTAGTCATAATAATAAGCCCTGCAGCAAATCATCCAGCCTTACTTACCCAAACTGGGAGCCTGACCGGGCTTTACACTCTGTTTGACCCAGACTTCACTGTGACTGAGTCCTGGTCAGAGTTATTGGAAGATTCATTTTCAACGCTATTTAAGTTGACAGACTTCAAAACATTGAGCTGGGGCATGGTGTATTTTAAGTGGTCGATGGTTTAAATTAAGATTTACTGTGGCACTTCAGATCCATGTGGCAGTACAAAGTTGTATATTTAGATATTTTAACAAATTTCATATCTGAAGATCGTAACAATTCAGAGTTCGATTTACTTTGAATGTCTCTCAGTCATGGATAAAATAGATCAAATGTATAGAGAGCAACATTTGTGACCTATCCTTCAGCAGTGTTTAACTGAACCTTTCTGAAAGAAGTGGCCATTTGGTAACTGAGGACTCCCTTCTCATATTTCACATACAAAGACTCCCAGAATCTACTCTTTCTACAATAGCCAGCAAAAAAAGATGACAAGAGGCAACTGGCCAAACAGATTGGAAAATCTGTTAGAATTACTTAAGATACTTTTAACAGCGACAGCATGCTACCAGTGTTGTGACATTCAAATTAGCCTCACAAATGACAACAATAGTAACCCCAATTGATTGCCTTGTTTTAACTTTCCTACATGGATATGACAAATTAACTTAAAGTATTTTTAAGTGCAACTATCTGGTAAAACTATATCCTACAAGTTTAGCCTACGATTTTTTTGGTGCAGTTGAGGGCGAAATCTATGAAGTGATACAAACCTTTTCCACGATTATAAGGTCTCCAACTTGAATGCCACTACTTTTCACCTTCACAGTGCCTGAAATAAAAACAAACGTAAAATTAATATTCAATCAGCATTTTTGGATTGCAGAACGTTGAGTTGAGGTGACCAAATTCTTTTTGATAATCATAATACGTATTGTGGTTAGACCAAACAAAGGACGAACAGATACAACAGTATGTTGTTTTATGGACATTCCATTCCTCTTCAGAGGGGAAGACTAGAGAAAAATGACCCAAACAAGTAAAAATCTAAAACGACCATGTAAACGTTCACATAGCTAAACAGGATTTATGGTAGTGAGACATCCTGGTGTCATTAATGTCATTCAAAGACACAGTTAAAACCCTGCTCTTCATACTTCTCTTCCCATGGCCCTATACAGAAACACTTTTAAATATGACTGTTTATGTCCAACTGTCTCCTCCCGGTTGCCTAGCAAATGTGGACAACTGTTGTTATAGATTTCCTTTTACTAAATTTGGGGAAAGTAATTTTCCATGTAGGCCTAGACCTGAAAGAATGTTAGAAGGGCGGGGGAAGTTGAGCCTTTTCTTCCATTCCATTTGGAATGAACAGGCAAAAATTGTTAGAGGGGGTCACTGACCCATGACCTTTGCTGTGACCTCAGGCTTTTGCATATGTAAGACATTAAAGGACATTAATATTGCTATGCATTTAGGTGTATGGGAGTCTAAAAACTGTTCTGTTTCACAAAGATAATTCAAATGTAGTCGAGCTTGCTTTTTACAACATCTGATGGAGGGCAGCTTATCAATAAACAAAAACGTCCTAATACATTTCAGTAATAATCCATCTGAAATCAAATTCCTTCAAGGAAATAAACATAAATTAAGAATGGTCTACTTTAAAATGATGAATCCTGCAAGTATACAGGATTAGACAAACATCCTGGGTAAACAACTGTTTGTTTTTGCCTTTGACAAAGTACTTGCTCAGTTAGAGTAGAACAACAATCTACAGGGATCTCATGCAATTGGCTCTCATACCCCAGACCCCATGCAGCAAGTCACTGGGGGCACTATCATGGAAGCAACCATTCATTTTGTTTATGAGTAAAACAAGCTGCCAGATCAAAGGGGAAAAGTGATGGAAACCACAAGAGGTCTCTGGGATTTTATTGCTGGTAGCATTTTATTCCAAGCCCTCTTATGTGTACACTTTTACATCTCTGCTTTGAATTAAGGCATCACTCCCCTCCCAGTTTAAACAGGACACGACCAACCTTCATACAGTTAACTGGAGACACCCACTATTCAAATAGGCATTTATATTCATCTCAATGGTTGCGTCAGGAAATTTGGTGGATTTTGATTTGTATGAGTGGTTATGTTTTGTTGATGGTATTTATGTTATTGTTCAGTCGGCAGATTGTGTGCAATGACTGAAAATAAATCCTTACCTCTTGTTGAGAGCTTGCTGTAGATCTGTGAATTCACTTCTTTGTCTCGACAATAACATCGGATCTCCTCAACTGCTTCTCTCGCGATGGTTATGATCAAAACAAATCCCTGAAAATCAAAAATAAGACAAACCCAGTTAAACATTATTGTATTATTAGCAAGTGAGTAGTGGATCACGTATATACTTAATGCTACATTACTTGAAAAAAAATGCTGCTTACCAAAGGAACCCAGTAGGTGTACAGAGCACCTAGCCTGAGCTCATTGACAAACTGAGAACACGCCAGGAGCAGAAAGTACAAGTTGAAGAAGTACTTGAACTGATTAAACAGCACCTGAAAACACACAACAGAACAATATGATTTCACATGAACACAAGAACCAATCATCGATGTGTCTTTACACCATAGGAGTACAGTAATATATGCCTGTGATGTTAAATCAGGGTCATGTTCAGTAGGCACAAAAACAGAAAACATCTTGAAACCGAAGACGAAAATAAGCTGTTATTGTTATTTTGTTGCTTGCCATATGGTTCAACAGACATCCACACACAATCCACATACATTCTATATGATACACTACATGACCACAAGTATGTGGACACATGCTTGTCGAACATCTCATTCCAAAATAATGGACATTAATATGGAGTTGGTCCCCCCCTTTGCTGCTATAACAGCCTCCACTCTTCTGTGAAGGCTTTCCACTAACATTGCTGTTGCTTCCATTCAGCCACAAGAGCATTAGTGAGGTCGGGTACTGATGTTGGGTGATTAGGCCTGGCTCGCAGTTCCAATTCATCCAAATGGTGTTTGATGGGATTGAAGTCAGGGCTCTGTGCAGGCCAGTCAAGTTCTTCCACACTGATCTCGACAAACCATTTATTTTTATTTTTTTTGTTGATTTTTACCCCTTTTTTTCTCCCCAATTTCGTGGTATCCAATTGTTGTAGTAGCTACTATCTTGTCTCATTGCTACAACTCCCGTACGGGCTCGGGAGAGACGAAGGCTGAATGTCATGCGTCCCTCCGATACACAACCCAACCAGCCGTACTGCTTCTTAACACAGTGCGCATCCAACCCGGAAGCCAGCCGCACCAATGTGTCGGAGGCTACACCGTGCCCCTGGCAACCTTGGCTAGCACGCACTGCGCCCGGCCCGCCACAGGAGTCGCTGGTGCGCGATGAGACAAGGAGATCCCTACCGACCAATCCCTCCCTAACCTGGTCGCCCCACGGACCTCCCGGTCGCGGCCGGTTACGACAGAGCCTGGGCGCGAACCCAGGGACTCTGATGGCACAGCTGGCGCTGCAGTACAGCGCCCTTAACCACTGCGCCACCCGGGAGGCGACAAACCATTTCTGAATGGACCTCGCTTTGTGCACGGGGCATTGTCATACTCAAACAGGGAAGTGCCTTCCCCAAACTGTTGCCACAATGTTGGAAGCACAGAATCGGCTAGAATGTCATTATATGCTGTAGCGTTAAGATTTCCCTTCACTGGAACTAAGGAGCCTAGCCGAACCATAGAAAACAGCCCTAGACCAAACTTTACATTAAGGCAGGTAGCGTTTTCCTGGCACCGCCAAACTCTGATTGGTCCGTCAGACTGCCAGATGGTGAAGCGTGATTCAGCACTCCAGAGAACGTGTTTCCACTGATTGGGCCAATGGTGGCGAGCTTTACACCACTCCAGCCGTCACTTGGCATTGAGCATGGTGATCTTAGGCTTGTGCACGGCTGCTTGGTCATGGAAATCCATTTCATGAAGCTCCCGACAAACAGTTACTGTGCTGACGTTGCTTCCAGAGGCAGTTTGGAACTCAGTAGTGACTGTTGCAACCGAGGACAGACAATTTTCCTGCGCTTCATGCTTCAGCACTCGGTGGTCCCATTCTGTGAGCTTGTGTGGCCTACCACTTCGTGGCTGAGCCGTTGTTGCTCCTAGATGTTTCCATTTCACAATAACAGCACTTACAGTTGACCGGGGAAGCTCTAGCAGGGCAGAAATTTGACAAAATGACTTGTTGGAAAGGTGGCCTATGACGGTGCCACGTTGAAAGTCACTGAGCTCTTCAGTACGGGCCATTCTACTACCAATGTTTGTCTATGGAGATTGCATGGCTGTGTGCTCGATTTTATACACCTGTCAGCAACGGGTGTGGCTGAAATAGCCGAATTCACTAATTTGAAGGGGTGTCCACGTACTTTTGTATATACAGTGTATGTCTCAACAACATTCCAGTGCCACCCACAGTCAAGTATAGATTTAACAGTCACACTAAACTTTGGCTGAATTTTATTACCACCAATGTGCAAGATTAGTACAAAGGGAAATCTTGTGTTCTCTCATTGCTACTGTGACAGCATACAACAACAATAATGTGTTTGAGACTTTGACCCGAAAATAATTCCTTGACATTATCTAAAGTAAATAAAAATCATCATAATTTGCAATGCAAAAAAGGACTGCTCTTTGCTTTTGTTTTTCCAAACAAATCTGGACTACTTTTAATGTCCGACCTCATATCCAAAAAAAGGCTATGTTTTAAGACTAGCAAATGTCTGAAAACCTAATTCATAGTAAAATTAGGCTTGAAAAATCTGAAAGGGAAACAAAAACACTCCTTAGTATTTTTGCCGTGGTTTCGCTTCACTTGTCATGACAAAACAATAAAGAGACTAAGCAACTAGAGCAGTGGAGGCTGCTGAGGGGAGGACGGCTCATAATAATGGCTGGAACTAAGTGAATGGAAAGGCATCAAACACATAGAAACCAAGTGCTCGATACCATTACATTTATTCCGCTCCAGCCATTACCACGAGCCCGTCCTCCCCAATTAAGGTACCACCAACCCCCTGTGAACTAGAGGCACATAGGCTAAACAACACAGGCTAACAAGACTGCTCATTTGATTAAAATATTTGTTATATCTGAATCTACGGGGTCAGCCCTACTACTCACTAAATACTTACCCCACTTTGCCACTAAACTCTTTCAGGCTTGTTGTGTTGTGAATGAGGAGCAAATTACAGTTGCTTGGTTGACCCCGAGTCCCTGACACTCACCCCTGGGAGGAAGGTGAAGAAGTTGTACTTCTGGTTGTTAATGACATTCCGGGGGTACCTCTGCTCCCTCTTCTCTGGGTGGCCCAGCCACACTGTCCGCGGCCGGAAGTCCCCCATGCCGCAGCACCTCGACCACGGGCAGCACCTGAGGAACACCAGTGTAGTACATCATTAGGGATGGTTTCCTTGACCCAGGTTAAATGGATACATCAGGATTTTGCCAATAAAACCCTTTATCTACTTCCCCAGAGTCAGAGAGTCTGCAGGCAGTTAGAAAGAAGTTAACTAGTGTTAGCTCAATTGCTAACTAGCGTTAGCACAATGATTGGAAGTCTTTGGTAACTCCTAACATGCTGGTAGATACCATAGACTTCCACTAATTGCACTACCGATAGTTAGCATCGGCTCACAAAAGTACCTCTAACTTCCTTCATACAGGATGCAGAGATATACAAATTGTTTCCATGAGTTCATCTGACTCCTGCGAAGCAGATAAAGGGCTTCATTGTCAAAATCCCGAAGTTTCCCTTTAAAGATACACTTTGCAGAAATCGCTCCACCATTTCCTGGTTGCTCAAATTCTAATAGTCCCCTAATTTCTGTTTATTTGACAAAACAAGCAAGTACAGTGTAGAGAATCATTGTACAATTTAAACCGCTGTGAAATATATTTTCCATAACCATATATATATATATATATATATATATATATATATATTTCTTTTCAGATGGTGTACAAAACCGAAAGTAAAAAATGCAAAAACGAAACGTATGAATGGAAAGCATAGAAATAGTGCACATAGAACACATCTACCGCTTCTTAGACTGGCTTTCAATGAGAAAGAAATGTCAGTTATAGATATGTCAATGTGAATTTGGTCAGGTTGCCCAAAAAGTTAAATGCACATGCACTTTTTTGGGGCCGTAATTGGGATATTGTCTTTCAACATGAAAATTTAAATAGCTGGTGTGTCTAATGGCACCCTATTCCAGCCCCCTATATCAGCTTTAAGCTTGCTCCAGGACCTCTATTCACAAAAAGTCTCAGAACAGCGCTGATATAGGATCAGTTTTGCATTTAAAATCATAATGATTATATGGACTTGGGAGGGATCTGATCCTGAATCAACATCCTACTCATAGACGCTTTTGAACACAGACCCTGGACTAAAAAGCATGCTCAATGAAGAAATGCCATAAAAGTATTTTTTCAGTCCAGAACTAGGCCTAATCTGTGTCTGGGAAACTGGCCCTTTTAGTGTTTCCCTCTCACTGAAATGCCACTACAAAAACATGCAAATAATATGTTTCTTTCCTATGGTGGTGAGCAAGGCTTCAGTCAGTCAATAGGACCACAGAGGTGGGCCCCAACTCAGTAAATATTGGCTTCATGTGTTAGGCAGCAAGGTCTTAGTTCCATACACCTTTCTCAAACAAAGCATTCCACTTCATCTAGGCAAGCAGGGCAGCACGTGACCTAATCTTATGGCTGCCATGTGTCATAATGTTCTATGATTTTTACAGATCACATATTCTACACATATCTAGGGACTGAATACCTGGTTAATGAATCATTGACTGTGGACATAGCTGCGGGAAGTATTTTGGGTAATGCTGATTTTTTTTTAATTTATCTGCGCTACGGATGGCTATATCGGTCCACTAATAAAGGACTAGTAAAGGCCCAGTGCACTACAAATGTTTTGCAAAAAAATAAAATATGAATATATTTGTATTATTCCGGTTTTTCAGTATAAGGATGCATGAGCAGAAAATAACCCCAAACCTACTGTAAAATATGGCGCTTTGAAGATATGGGGCTATTTTGCTTCCACTGGTCCTGGGGCCATTGTTAAGGTCAACGGCACCATGAACTTTACCAGTAGAAAGACATTTTCGCCAAAAACCTGGATGCCTCTGCTAGGATGCTGATGCTTCTACCAGCGAGACAATAACCCCAAGCACACATCAAAATCCACAAAGAAATTGTTAATTGACCACAAAATCTAATTTTGCAATGGCCATCTCAATCTCCGGACTTGAACCCAGTTGAAAAACTTTGGTTTGAATTGAAGAGGCCAGTCTATAAGCGCAGACGAAGGATATCAAGCATTTGTACGGAGGAACGGTCTAAGATCCCTCCCAATGTGTTCTCCAATCTCATAAAACATTTCAGAAAAAGGCTCAGTGCTGTTATCCTTGCAATGTGAGGTATTGAAAGGTTTTGAAAACAGGGGCGCCAATCATTTTGACCCCTATCTTGAAAAAAAAATGTTTAACAAAATATCTTTCTCTTAGCAATTCAATTAGTATGAAATATAATTGTCCAATCTTTTGGAACATACAATATAGCTCAGTATATGAATTATTTTATACAGTATTTTTTGCTCATCTTTAAGGGCGCCAACAATTTGGGACCTGACTGTATATATTTTATTGTACATCTTAAACCTACTAATTTGTAATTTATTTCAAATCTAAAATTGAAATGCTCTGACAAGCGCCATCTCTGAGATTGCCCTTTCCTGTCTGATCGGATGATGGGGACATGAGGTGCAAAGGGGATGCCCGGACAGGTGTGCAGGCTAGTCTTGTGTGGCCTGTATTTTGCCAGATGTCCACCAGATGAATACGTGTTTTGTTTTGCCGGGTGTCTACACCGCATTTTCAGTACTTGCATCACATGTGCTTCGCTTTTCAAGTAGCTAGAAGCAACCTAGTTGGATTCTGTGTGTACTTCCGTTTGTACCATCGCACGGTAAAACAACGCACGAGTTGAAAATATTGAACGCACGCGGTACACAGAACGCACCACAACCTAGTGTGGCACCCCCAACGTAGCATTGCAGACTGCTCCATTGACAATGAATAACTTCCGCCGGAACACAAAGAGTTTGATGCAACTGGTGGACATGAGACGTTAGGCTTTACTTTACAATTGGTGCAACTCTATGACGCAATATTATCATTGCATATATCAGGAAATATCATAAACTTCATAGAAGTCGCATCATCATCCGTATTGTGTCCATAGTCAATCATGGTGGTTTGCTGTGCCCAGTGCCTTACTTTGACTGAAATATGTGCAGGTACACTGTTTATATTTAGGTGGAGCTCCACAATACTTAACTAATATTCTGAGGTGCAGGTAATCCACTCCGGTGAGCTCCTGCCCAAGTCAATCACTGGCTGTCTCCCAATTCTCATAAGGCCTGCCCTGTCTGGGGCTGGTTCAACGCAATGACACAAAGAATGCCAGTCAGCCACGCTACTTTACCCCACCTTGTGTTTTAGGCATAATGATAGTGTTGTTTTTCCGTTCTATAGGCCTATCTAGTCAAGATAAACAAACAATAGACGATTAATAGTGTAGGCCCACTAGCACCGACAGGGCATTCAGCAACCGGAACAAGGTTGTGTCATCCCTTTCGCTACAATGAAATACTCATTTCGATTACACATTTCCTCAACCAAGGCAAATCCCGTCATTGTGTTATTTTTTAAAATGAAAAATAGCATTTATCTTGAACGTTTAGGACGGTTACAATGTAGCGAATATATTCGTCCGCGGTTTGGTAAACAATTCATTATGTTATTAGCCAACGAGCTAAATAACAGCCTAACATCCTCCTAATATCGATGTTCTCATTTCTACTTAGTGTACATTTTTTTGTTCTTACCCATTCCTGTTTTTATTGTCGTGTCTTTTTTTGTGTCTTACTGGTTGTAAAGGAATATTGTCCGTCATTCCTGCAGCCCCAGTTGACGGTGACGCCAGGCAAACTCCCCTTAGCAGTCTCTGCGGGTTGTGACTAGATGGAGTACAGCTATGGACGGAAGTGACTGTCATTCCAAGGTCCACAAATATTGGCCTAGGCTTGTTGAGAGACTGCACTGAATCAGATAACTTGAACCCAGTAGCCAATGCTTGAGTCTTGACCATTTCAAGATAGTGTATCTTAACCCTGCACATGTCAAGAGATTCAAATTGGAATAGGTCTACACCTACAGATGGCCATGGGGCTTTTATCTTTAAAAACTTTTTTTTTTTTTTTTAATTTTTATGGTTGGATAAACTAATTAGGCTACTTATCCATTTGAAGACCACTCTAGGCCTTGATCAGAGGTCACAAAACAGATAGTTAGCTTTGATTGTGGGAAGAAAATGAGAACAGACAACATACGGCTAGTTGGAGATGCAAATTAATTTAGTTGATGCAAAATCTGGGACCAAACATTTATTTCTGGGACACATGTGAGATCAACAACCAAACCAACAACTCCAAGAAAGTCATCTGAAGGAGACAAGATGGAAATCAGGGATGTGCACAATGCAAATTAAAGAAAAGTAGCAAGAACAAACCCATGAGGTAATTCATCCAAAATCCATGCTCTGAGGAGACAGAGCAAAGTTAATCCTGTAACTGAAACGCTAACTCTTCCATAGACTGAACTAAATAAATCAAATTCATACAAACAATTAAATAAAACACACGATTTTTAGAGTAATTCATGGCATGCTGGGAACTGACAAAGGAATGCAAACCAAAGTTGGAAAGGTCACCCTGATTTCTATTTTCAGAAAGACCAGAAAGTAACATTTTACGTGATAAGGAAAAGGACATTTACATTGTAAACAAGCCTACACAGGCTCAATTTCTTGAATTGTATAGACAACCTCAAAGCAGTTCTGATGCATGGTTTTACTTTTAAAACAAGGCACAATTTGGTAAATGCATTTCAATGGGGGATGTACAGCAGGATTATAGAGTTAATCTGTGCATTCTGAGTTGTGCAAAGAGTCCAGTGATACATTCATTACTTACACAACTCAGTAGGTTGTGCGAAGAATGAAAGCATATCATTGCTTACTCAAAATGTATCAGAGTGAATGTACCCATTGTGTTAACTTTGAGGGTAGGTGGAGGACAAACTAATATCTAAATGAGGTAGAGTGTAGCCCCCAAAGCTCTGGCATCGTACACAATATAAATAACAAAACAAGAAGTTTAAGATTCCACAATGGATAAAAATAATGTAGAGTCCCAGTCAATGGAGAGAATTATTGAAGTATGTCAAACTTAATAGGACTGGGAATTGAGTTAAATAGAGTAAAATTCTGAAGTCAATGTTTCCAAGTCCTCAAACTAAGAAAAGATGACAATCGCTGATGTGCACTCCTATATGAAGATCAAGGTAAATGTAAATGAGGGTTTTGACACGTAACCATTAAAATGACAAGCTTTACCAAAAGTTTGAAGAAATATAAAGTGCAGGCATGATTGAGAGCATTCAGCATTTTATGGGTTGTGTCCCAAATGGTATTCCTATTCCCTGTACGCTGCACTACTTTTGACCAGGGCCTGTGTATGTAGAGAATATGGTACCATTTGGGACGCAAACCATAGCCTTCAGAACACAACCCACCAAAAGACGCAGAAGCTCTACAAAAAGGAATATTGGGAGCAAAAATATGGAAAAGGTCATCTTGTAAATTAGTGAAAAGAAAACATTTCCGGGAACAATGCAATATGGAAAAATATAGTACCAGTCAAAACACACAGACAAATATAACCGTCATTACAATCTTGTGGTGCTTTAAAAAAAGAAAAAAATAGACAATATAGCAACAATTCAAATTCAAGCTAGGCACTTGGCATGAGGTTTTTCAGTTTTAGAGAGAAAGGCAAAGAAACTATTGTCTCAGCATCTGTAAACTACCTGGAAACATAATCAACATCCAAAACAGATGACTGAGCAAATCAGTCTGTCTGGATCAAACAAAAGTATATGACACCTGACGGATAACTCTCAGCAGACCACCTCCGAGCTGCTGCAGACAACTTGAAATATCAAACACTTTCCTATGAAATATCGTTGCAAGACGGTTGGCCATTTTGAAACTACACACATTTCAGAAAATGTATGGCACACAATAGGTCGAGAGCCAAGTAGTTATGTACTGTAGAGGAATCAGGACAACCACTTGTTTATCTGCACTAAAACAATGGTGTCCACAATCGGTCATACACTGAAGCTTTCATAATGCTAGACAAAATCCTACAGGTTCTTCCGTCAAGGAGAGAGACATTCTGAATCAAAGCGGTTTCAAGTAAGCCATACATTCAACTTCAGGATACAAGACTAAAAAGTGTCACAGAAATACCCGCATATATTATGGAGAAAAATATAACCGTAAATACACCTACAGTAGTTTGAGCAACTTCAACTAAAAATAACACTTAAGGGGTGAATTGTTCAAATGAAAAGGGAAGAGCTGCATCATTTAAGTTACTGAGAGTTCCAACTAGGCTTTGCAAAAAAACAGCAATATGTTCAGCAAGGGTTATGGACTATCTCTTGAAAGTGTTGGAATAGCACGTGTTGATTGTACCAGTCAAGGACCAAGTGGCGATGTTAGCTAACACTGCTACTATGAATATTCAAAATCCGTACACAATCGACAAAGAAACTATAAGCAAAACAAAAACAGATAAAACTGTTTTGTTCTTCCATTTTACAACTAGTTCACTGCAATTTTCCCTTCCTCCATGAAATGTTGGAACTGAGATCTAGCCACACACTCTGAGCCATTCCTTTCCATCTCTGCCATGGTGGCAGGCAGGCCAGAGTGGGACCCATCCATTTCCATCAGGCCTCCAGTAGAGCAGACCGTAGGACCACCGGCTAGGCTACCAGGCATTCCGCCATTTTGGATCACAGAGATCTCGTTAGTCTTCATGGACAGGCCATTGGTGAAAGCTGCAGTGTACTGGTTCCACAGAGACTGGTCGAAGTTCATCGGCGGAGGAGGACCCAGTTCCCTGGGAGATGGCATCATCTCTGGCATCATGTTGCCAGACTCTGAGCTTATCGCCATCAGGGCCATGGGGTTGTCCAGAGAGAGGCGCTGGCCGCGCCTCGCAGAGCTGTTCCACATGTGAGTTCCAACGTGCACCTAAAACAAGCATGGAATAGATATTACTACAGAAAATGAGGTCAAACTTATTTGTATAGTTCCATTTAGGTGGTCATACTATTAAACCACCTGTTGATAAGCAAATGCTTGCTAAGGTTAGGGTAATGTTTTAGGTTAGGGCCAGGATTGAGGTAAGGGTTAAGTTTAGGGTTAGGATAAGGGTTAAGGTTAGGGCTAGTTAATCAAAATGTTGACAATTACTTAACATCCACTTGGGACAATCCAGCCACGTAGGCACGTGTGGGCCCAGACCCAGCCACTGGCGAGCCAGGCCAACCCAATCAGATAAAGCAACAACAAAAATGATGCTTTCTACTCATGTTCCAAATAGGACATTTGTATATTTACCTAAACATACAAACACTATCAGATAGAATTCATACCAAGCAGTGCACTGGAATGACATTCACTCTGATGGGATGGTGGACAAAAATAACTAAAAGCCACACCCCCAATAATCCATGACTATGACTGCATTGAGGCATATGTCACTGTGCTTCTATGGCTATATGCACCATGCCAACGCCTACTTAATTTGTTCATTTAGCAAAGACAGCTCATCAGGCCTCAAGCTCATAATTCAGTGCATTTATTACAGTCAACACAGCAAAACATTCTCAGCCTCATGGCAAAATAGCATGAGATTAGCTATATAAAAAAAACTGCACATTTTACTCTTTGCCCCATGGCAAAATGTTTAGAATTGCAGGAAGTTAGCTGTTTCATACCAGGCCACAGAGTCCATGAAAGACAAAGGCTTTAATAGCATTTCATTTCTATAAAAAAAGCCTTACCTTGAGGTTGCCTTTAGTGGTGAAGGCCCTGCCACAAATGGTGCAGCCAAAGGGCTTCTCGCCAGTGTGGGTCCTTTCATGGATCTGAAGGGCGCTGGCAGAGGAGAAGTTTTTGCCACAGGAGTTACACAGATGCTGCTTGCTGGATCTACGGTGAGCACTGGAGCCATCCCGTGGCTGCCCTCCCACTCCCTGAGGCATCTGGGAGACAAATAGAGGGCCCATGCCCATGGAGCTCTCTGGGGGAATCTGCCTCTCCAGTTTGACCAGACTGGGAGGCACCCTCATAAAAGGAGGCAAATGGCTGGGAGCTGTTAAGAGAAGAAAAATAAATCCAGTTAATAAACAATAATCAAGATTACTCCCAGTCAACCTATTTTTAAAACCCTACAGGGAATGTGATTGATTTACAATAAAGCACATTCTAATCAAAGGGGCTTATACACTTACCATACTCTCTATTAGTGAAGGGTAGGCCAGGCTCTTTTTTGATGTTTTTTTGGGTAAAGCTGGGTGCCGTTAGGTCCAGAGCTCCATTGGCATCCTGAGAGCTGCTGTCAGAGTCCGTTCTATGCTCATTCCGGGTGTAATCCTCAGGGACGGCTGACTCGGGGGACTTAGCCATGTAGGCAGCAGCCAGTCCGTTGACTGGTGATGAGGAGTGGAAGGAGACAGAGTCTGAGATGTCAGGGCTGCGGCCATTCCGGTACTCATGCTCCCGGATGCACTCGGCGGCTGATGGGGACTCTTTGGGGGGCACTCCATCACACTCCGAGGCAGTGCCGCTTTGGCGTTGCAGGTTGAGAGGCAAGGTGAGGTTCTTCATGTGGTTCTCCTGAGCAGCTATGCTGGAGAACATAGAGGATTGAGGGTCCTGATTAGGTTGGTGTGGTTCCTCAGAGAAAGATGGTGCGAGAGAATCGGAGGTGTCGCTTGGCTTTTCTTGAGAGTCAAGCTCTGCGTCTTGGTCTACCATGCACTCAAAGCCGTTGGTGTCCATGGACTTCTCGTCAGGCAGAGAGGAGTCAATTTCTTCCAAGGCATCGAGCTGGGTCTCTGGCATGGGGGTGTTAGGGATCTGGCCTCCCATGTGCATGCGGATGTGCTGCTGAAGAACCACCGCATTGGTGAACTTCTTCTGGCAAATGGGGCAAGAGTGCTGCATCTTGAGGGGCGTGTTGGCCCGATGAACACCGTAATGAGCTTTGAGGTTGCCATTGGTGGAGAAGGCACGTCCACAGATCTTACACTTGTAGGGCCGCTCGCCCGTATGTGTACGGTAATGCATCTTCAAGGAGCTCTGGCAGCTGAGCACTCGGTGGCAGATGTAGCACTCGTTTGGGTCATTGGTCCTCTTTTCCAGTCCATCCACCATTTGCTGTAGCTTGGCAGTTTCAGAGCTGTTGTGGTCGCCAGGAAGGCCTTTGCCATTCATGTGATGCAGCGCTCCCATTAGCTCTTTAGATACCTGGTGGTCCTGATCAGAGCCCATTTCGTGATTGAACATGTTTGAGGAAATTGACACGCAGTCACCTCCCGATGACGCTCTTTGGGAGAACGGGTCACTCCTGAAACAATCAAATGAAGGCTTGAACCCCTGCAGTGCTGATGGGTGGAAACCTGGAGATGGGAGGCTGAGCATTGGCTTCATGTCCACCATGTTGGATTCTTCAATGGGCATTGACATGCCGTAGGGGATGCCGCTGCTGGTGGGAATGTTGTCAAGGTGTTCCGGCACAGGATGTGGGTTCATCCTGATGTAAGGGTACTTTTCCTTGTGTCTTTGGAAATGCACTTTGAGGTTTCCTTTGGTTGTGAAACGGTTTCCACATATGTTACATTTAAATGGTCTTTCTCCAGTGTGCGAGCGCAAATGGATCTGGAGTGCGCTGTCATTCCCAAACGTTTTCCCACAGTATTTACATTTGTGCTTGTACATGCTGTCGCCACCAGACCCATTTTTAGACTCAGGCATATTTGGGATCTTGCTCTTTACTTTCTTAGAGGGATCCATCCCTGATGAGAGGCTAGTGAGGGGACTTTGGTAGACCACGGAGCCTGTTGAATGAGGCAGTATCGCTGGTAGGTGGTTGGCCATGTCTGGGAGCCCCTTCAACATATCGGCTTTGAAGGGCATCGGCCCCATGCCTCGAGCCAGTGAGGTGGGAATGCCATTGGACAGAGGTAGTTTACCCTGTTTGAGGGACTCTAGCGAGAGGCTCTGGTTGCCAGTCCTCTTGCCGATCAGGGCTGCTGCAGCAGAGAGCTGCTGGGAGAGATGAACTCCTAAGGCTTTGAGGGGGTCGACTGCTGCCCCTAGGGCCGAGTGGAGGCTCTGTGGAGCCATCATTGACACTTGGATACGGATCTGCTCAGTCAGTTGGATCTGCTGGAGCTGCTGCTGCTGGAGGGCCACTAGCTGTTCCAGGATCACAGGGATGGCTTGCAAGGCCTCCTGGGAGGCCTGTGGAGACTTGCAGTTGTTCAAACCACTGTTCGATGAGTGCTGAGTGACAGCCACTTTGGTGCCAGGCATGGACTCCAAGGTGACATTTGAATCTTGGGGTTTGGATGAGGCTTGGTGCTGATGGCAACTCATCTCAGGCCTGGGACTGTCAGACATCTCCACCTGGTCTTGTTTGGATGGTTGTTCCTCACTGTTTGATTTTGGTTCTTCCTCCATCCTTTCCATAGACACTGCATTGGACTTTGACAGAGTTTTACTGCTGGACTGGCAGTCACTGTGGTCTTTCTGAAAGTCACTCTGTGAGAAGTCATCTGGTACTTCTCTCCCCTCTCCATCTTTCATGATGACCATCTCATGACTTTTAGTGCAATTATTCTGATGTTTTAAAAACTCAGCCTCATCGATGAATTCAGCACAACATTTGTTGCAGACCTTCATCTCGTCCATTCTAAACCTCTTCACCTCATTCCCATTCTCTTCAGTTTGACCGTCTTGTAGAACGCCTGTAATGATAATAGGGAAATGTCAGGTTAAAAACAATAAACCAACGAATGCAAATTAATTACAGCCTGGATATAATTAAAATAGGCAGTATAAGTACATCTCTATGTTGAATTTCAATTCTATCATTTAGAGTTATTTTTCAATTTCAGTCAAACAAGATAGTGGTAGTGTATGTGTGTATATATTTTTTACACACACAAAAGTTTGGAAACATCTACAAGGGTTTTTCTTTACTTTACTATTTTCTACATTGTAGAATAATAGTGAAGACATCAAAACTATGAAATAACACATATGGAATCATGTAGTAACCAAAAAAGTGTTAAAAGGATTGTTCACCCCCCCCCCCCCAATTTTCACCTAAAATGACATAGCCAAATCTAACTGCCTGTAGCTCAGGACCTGAAGCAAGGATATGCATATTCTTGATACCATTTGAAAGGAAACACTGAAGTTTGTGGAAATGTAAAATTAATTTAGGAGAACATAGATCTCGTAAAAGATAATTCAAAGGGAAAAAACATGCGTTTTTTTGTACCATCATCTTTGAAATATAAGAGAAATGCCATAACGTATTATTCCAGCCCAGGCACAATTTAGATTTTGTCCACTAAATGGCAGCAGTGTATGTGCAAAGTTTTAGACTGATCCAATGCGTATCATTGCATATCTGTTCAAAATGTTGTATTAAGACTGCCCAAATGTGCCTAATAGGTTTAATAACTTTCAAGTTCACAATTGTGCACACTCAAATAATAGCATGGTATTCTTTCACTGTAAATTGGAGAGTGCAGTTAGATTAACAATAATTTAAGCTTTCTGCCCATATAAAACATGTCTATGTCCTGGGAAATTCTCTTGTTACTTACAACCTCATGCTAATCACATTAGCCTACATTAAACGTCCCGTGGGGGATACCGATCCCGTAGAAGTTAAATAAAACCAAATATATTTTTTATTTGAGATTCTCCAAATTCTCCACCCTTTGCACACACTTGGCATTCTCTCAACCAGCTTCATCTGGAATGCTTCTCCAACAGTCTTGAAGCAGTTCCCATTTATGCTGAGTACTTGTTGGCTGCTTTTCCTTCACTTTGCGGTCCAACTCATCCCAAACCATCTATATTGGGTTGCGGTAAGGTGATTGTGAAGGCCAGGTCTTCTGATGCAGCACTCCGTCACTCTCCTTCTTGGTCAAATAGCCCTTACACAGCCTGGATGCGTGTTGGGTCATTGTCCTGTTGAAAAACAAATGATATTGGGACTAAGCGCAAACCAGATGGGATGGCGTATCACTGCAGAATGCTGGTTAAGTGTGCCTTGAATTCTAAATAAAATCACTGACAGTGTCACCAGCAAAGCACCCCCACAACTCCATGCTTCACAGTGGGAACCACACATGCGGAGATCATCCAGTCACGTACTTTGCGTCTCACAAATACACGGTAGTTAGAACCAAATATCTCAAATTTAGACTCAGATCAAAGGACAGATTTCCACCAGTCTAATGCCCATTGCTCGTGGTTCTTGGCCTAAGCAAGTATTCTTATTGGTGTCCTTTAGAAGTGGTTTATTTACAGCAATTCAACCATGAATGCCTGATTCACAGTCTCCTCTGAACAGTTGATGTTGAGATGTGTGTTACTTGAATTCTGTGAAGCATTTATTTGGGCTGCAATTTCTGAGGCTGGTAAACTAATGAACTTATCCTCTGCAGCAGAGGTAACTCTGGGTCTTCCTTTCCTGCGGCGGTCCTCATGAGACAGTTTCATCTTAGTGTTTGATGGTTTTTGCAACTGCACTTGAAGAACCTCTCAAAGTTCTTAATTTTTCAGATTGACTGACCTTCATGTCTTCAAGTAATAATGGACTGTACTTTCTCTTTGCTTACTTGATCTGTTCTTGCCACAATATGGACTTGTTCTTTTACCAAATAGGGCTATTTTGTTAAAATACCACCGCTACCTTGTCATAACACAACTGATTGGCTCAAATGCATTAAGGAAATAAATGCCACAAATTAACATTTAACAAGGCACACCTTTTGAAATGCATTCCTGGTGACTACCTCATGAAGCTGGTTGAGAGAAGGCAAAGTGTGGCTTCTTTGAAGAATCTAAAATAACACTTTTTGTTAGCACATGATTCCATATGTTGTGGTGTGTCCAAACTTTTGACTGCTACTATATACACACATTCAAGGTGGTATTCAAATACTTCAATAAATAATGAGGTTAATATATATTATAAATTAATATTGCTTGGTGGGCAAAACTTGAATCAGTCATTTACATTCATGAAAAACCTCTCTCAATCACATTTCCAGTCAATGCATTGATTTCGTGCAATTTGGGCTCAGTGCACTACTGCCAGCAGAGGGCAACATCTGACAAAAACACCAGGGGCAAGCAACCAATGTCTATTTATTTATTTTAGTTATTTAACCTTTACTTAAAAAGGCAAGTCAGTTAAGAACAAATTCTTATTTACAATGACGCCCTGGGAACAGTGGGTTACCTGCCTTGTTCAGGGGCAGAACGACCTATTTTTACATTGTCAGCGCGGGGATTCGATCTAACAACTTCTGTTACCAGCCCAACGCGCTAATCACTTGGCTACCTGCCGCCCCTGGATTAAAAAAAAATAAGACCAGCCTGTCTTTCCTGACACTCATTTCATTTTAGAAACGTAAATGACTCCCGATAACAAGCACACTTTATTATAAGGACATGTAAACCAATATTCATTGTGTGGGCCTGTAATATGCCTGAATTTGCCACAATAATTCAAGTCTGCGACTATTCAACTATAAACAAAGATCTATACGACCTGTACTAGAATTGAACTTAAAACCCATGTCAATATAAAACAAAACGACTGTGTACCTATGCTCACAATAATCAGTCAGAACAGTGGCTTCATATAAAAAGACATCCATCGATTTGCCTTTAAAACCCAGAAATGATCCGGGGCAATCGTCTCGCACATCAACTTCTCATTTACATGAAAAGTAAATTCTAGCAAAATGTGACTGGAATAAATAAGTGATGATTTTTTATGTCTGCCGACTGAGTCCATTTCACAACCAGTCGCATTGTCAAAAGCTAATGTACTCTCTGTGGGGTAGACTGTCTGCATCCTTCCAACGAAACTGTTGCTGCCCTTGTTAATCGCTCACCAGGCAACTGGAATCGGGTGGAAAAAAATGGCAAATGGCATTGTATTCCGAATCCGTTCATTGTCAAACAAATTTGCAATGCTGTTGCAGTGCATAACGCAGTAGGCAGAGGGAGGAGAACGTTACCTTTAAGATTTACTATGCAAAAAAGTGGGCGATTTTCAGACGAAACTAATCAAGAACCCGCAAAATTAAGGGAAAGCAAGTAGAAAACAAATAAACCATTTCTAAATAACAAGACTGACTTTCCCACTTGTGTCAAGTAAAATAAAATAAAAATCACATGACCACTTGGTGGCGCATAAATTGTATCAGATCACCTAAAATGCAATATGGCACGAGGTGAAACTACACAAGGATGCCACTTAATGAGAGTACATTGATAACCTGTATTAAATGGAACGTAACTATTCTCAGATCAAAGAAACACCAACAAGAAGTTATCGAACATATGCACACTCCCAATCAAGCAGCGTACCCTACATGTAAGTAGAATCAATAGAATCATTCATAAAGTTAATTACTATGGCATGCCTACATGGCAACACAAGCCGCACCGCCAACCCTTGCTTGCCTACAAACCTACCACTGCCCCCCCCCTTTCCCCCTTTAAATCAGCTTACTTCTGAGTCACATTTCATACCACACTGTTTGGAACCTTTTATAAACTTGCCCCCAAAATACATTGCATCAAACACTGACAAAAGTGCAACGTTATGCCATGTATTTGAGCACAAATAAAAACTTCTACAGTCCAAAGTAGGAGAAACACCACATGCAATCAAATTCTGATGCGGAACATGGATAGTTCTTCAATTAGGCCTATGTAAAAATATCAAAAGACGTGCAACGGATTTCTCTACAATTACCTTTTTAATCATCTAAAATACAGCCAAACATTAACATTCTAAATAGCCTATAGCAATAACGTTAGTAGTCACCCAGCTATTCCAGTTTCGTATTCCATTGGTAACATTTTCGAGAAACTTAACTCAAAGTTAAGCCATCATGTCGTTTACAGTGGGCTTTGACTCTATTCAACAAAACGCAATCGATTGATCAATTGATGTTCAAACAGATTAAACCGTATTTTATTCATACGAATATTCACGAATAAACGCAAAAGGTTTCCAAACAAGAAACCCGCTTACACAATTTCAAAAAGTCAACTGTATATTGGCAAAAATGGTAACTTCAAACTCGCAGGCTTATAATTTTTTTTTTTTAAATGCATGGTCAGTTCCAAGGGTCATGATCCAGCCAGGTCAAAGTGCGAGGAGAAACAATGAATAACTTTCCAAATAAAAAGGTTGCTACCTTGCAACATTGGATAAATGTAACCCTGCGCGACTCTTTCCAAAAGTAGTTTAACAGTCCAAAAACTCACCATTTTCTGACGAACCGGGCTCATCGGAATTGATTTGCTGTGGCTTAGCTTGCTTGCGCCTGGACATGGTGCAACCATCGGGAGCAAATAGTAACGCAATTTTCGTCCCTTCTTTACAAATTCTTCGGGTTGTAAAATTAGCCCCTGAAGTAGAAATGCGCATGTCAAAGGAATTATTATTATCAATAATGCATTGCGATGTATCATGGTCCTCTGACAGCTGATTGGCTCCACTCCAAGTGCTTACACTTTATTCAAATAGGGCCCATTGATGAGAATAGCAGAATGCCAAGGGGGCGGGAGATGCGATACTAGTGGATGGGCAACGATGGGGAGGGAGGTAAAGGAGTTACAGAAATACAAAATCTGCTATACTGTATATATGGAAATATTGTAACTTCGATAATCATTTCATTCAATTTAGTTTGTTTAGGGTACACATTAAAGTGTATTTCATCATGTAGAACATTTTGAAAAACCTTTTTGAGAAATTAATAATCCCTTGCAGAGATTTTAGTTCATATTAATCTGTCATTTTCTTCCAATGTCCAGTCAAATATGTTGTTTATGATCCATAAACCCTGCACTCTATCCTTTGCATTGTGATCTAGGTGAGCTGAATGAAAAAGTATTGTGAAATTGTAAAAGTTACAAAAAATAATTAAGATCATTCATAAAATTATTTACAGTGCCTTCAGAAAGTATTCACACCCATTGACTTTTTCCACATTTTGTTGTGTTACAGGCTGAATTTAAAATTTATTAAATTGAGTAACTGACCTACACAAAATACCACATCACGTGGAAGTATGTTTTTAGACATTTTTACAAATGAATTAAAAATTAAAAGCTGAAATGTCTCGAGTCAATAAGTATTCAACCCCTTTGTTATGGCAAGCCTGTGAGCAATAATAGTGCTTAACATGATTTTTGAATGACTACCGTCTCTGTACCCCACACATACAATTATCTGTAAAATCCCTCAGTCGAGCAGTGCATTTCAAACACAGATTCAACCACAAACACCAGGGAGAATTTTCAATGCCTCGCAAAGAAGGGCACCAATAGATGGGTTAGATGACAATGTCACAAAAAAGTTGTGATTCTGGATGGCCAGATAGCTACCGACAATGACAAAAAACTGCCATATGGGGAATCGTATGTGACTCGCTTCAGCTAATTTAATCTTGTTCTTGATACCATGTCTTGCTTTGAGGTGTTTTGACTGATTTCATGCCAATGCTAATATGGCAAAAAAATGTATTTGAGAGACGAGTTCATTGTGCAAATGTATTTATGTTTTCTATAATCATTGGAGACTAAATAGTTAACATGTTGTCAACAATTTAATGCAACCCTGTCTGTTTTAGTTGCTAAACAACCAACCTGTCTATTGGTATATGAGTAAAAAGCAGAAGTTGAATATCCCTTTGAGCATGGTGACATTATCATTTACACTTTGGAGGCTGCATCAATACACCCAGTCAATACAAAGAAACAGGCGCCCTTCCTAACTCCTAAGTTGCCGGAGAGGAAGGAAACCGCTCAGGGATTTCACCATGAGACCAATGCTAACTTTAAAACAGTAAGTTTAATGGCTGTGATGAGGATACAACTGAGGATGGATCAACAACATTGTAGTTACTTCACAATACTAACATATTGACAGAGAGAAAAGGAAGCCTGTACAGTAATACTGCTTTTCAAGCATAGTGGTGGCTGCATCATGTTATGGTTATGCTTGTAATCCTTAAGGACTGGGGAGTTTTTCAGGATAAAAAAGAAATGAATGGAGCTAATCACAGGCAAAATCCTAGAAGAAAACCTGTTTCAATCTCCTTTCAAACAGACACGGGAGACAAATTCACCTTTCAGCAGGACAATAACCTAAAACACAAGGCCAAATATACACTGGAATTTCTTACCAAGACGACATTGAATGTTGCTTAGTCACAGTTTTGACTTAAATTGACTTGAACATCTATGGCAAAACTTGAAAATAGCTATCTAGCAAGGATCAACAACCAACTTGACAGAGCATGAATAATTAAAATAATAATGTGCAAATATTGTACAATCCAGGTGTGCAAAGCTCTTACAGACTCACAGCTGTAATCGCTACCAAAGGTGATTCTAACATGTATTGACTTACGGTTGTGAATACTTTTGTAAATTAGATATGTTTCCACTTTGTCATGTATTGTGTGTAGATTTTATTTATTTTTTACTTAATCCATTTGAATTCAAGCTGTAACACAACAAAATGTGGAATAAGTTAAGGGGTATGCATACTTTCTTAAGGCACTGTACATTATCAGTTTTGTCATTGATTTAGTTACCAATAACTTATGTGAAGGTGTTTCTGTTAACTGAAAATATAATTATTCTTATTAAAATTGTAAAAAAAAAAAAAAGACATATCACATGTATATTTCAAGGTTGGTTTAAATCACATGCAAGAGAAGTACAGACAGACAAGACTCTTCCTCAAGAGAGACAACTTTGGCCCAGACTTCCAATCACTCCAATCACTCCAATCAAGAGCCCTACTGGCCCGAAACTGTAGAAACTTTGTGGTGAACCATACTGTAATAATCATTTAAATGCTATAATATACTGTATTTGTGGGGGATGTCTTTAAGCTGTATATACTTTATGTGTAACATACAGATCCGCTATACAATGAGAGGACATCCAGATTGTAAAAGAAGGCATTCAAAGCAAAAATGGAAAACTAAGTAAGGACATGGCTAACTCCAGATTACAGACCACCCCATTGTCCTCTCTGTTGTTGTGTGCATGTGCTGGAAGGTGTTCAAGTTTTCCATGCAGTGAGGATGTGGAATTCAGTCCATTCTGTATAGAGATGACAATCATATCAAGCAGCTAAAAGGCTACACACATTTTAGCCAAGGTAAGCTTCAGCAACTGTCGAATAAAGGGGAGTTGAAAAAAAAAGGTTGATAGCTGTGAGACAAAGACAAGTCCATATATCCAGAAAAGCAAATGCTTTTTACTTAGAGACTGACTGAAGGTGAAAAAGAGGGGAGGGTTGTCTAGACGCTTTATAGCCCCAATAAGAAACTATAATTGAACACAATGTTTCTGCTGTGTTCAAACTAACAATTCGAACTGCAGGCTGTTGTGTCATAAATCTGAAATGGTGGGAACCAAAAGGATGTCCCTTCTTTTGGAAAATGGACAGATGTCATGACTTATATGAGGTGACTCAAATGGTAGCATTGAAATCGCTTTATAGTCTACTGTACACCCTAGAAAGTACATGAAACTGGGGCAAACGTTTCAAGAGTAATTATCAATTTCCACCATTAAATGTTGTATTTATTATGGATCCCCATTACCTGCTGCCAAGGCAGCGGCTACTCTTCCTGGGGTCTGGCAATATTAAGGCATTTATACCTTTTAAAAGCATTACAATACGTTAATTACAGAATTCAAAACACACTGTGTGCCCTCAGGCCCATACTCCCCTGCCACATATCTACAACGCAAAATCCATGTGTACGTGTGTATAGTGTGAATGTTATCGTGTGTGTGTGTGTGTATGCACTTGTCTACATTTGTGTTACTTCACAGTCCCGCTGTTCCATAAGGTGTTTTCTTACCTGCTTTTTAAATCTGATTCTACTGCTTGCATCAGTTACCTGATGTGGACTAGTCAGTTCTGGACTTGGGGACTGTGAAGAGACCCCTGGTGGCATGTCTTGTGGGGTATACATGGGTGTCTGAGCTGTGTGCTAGTATTTTAAACAAAACAGCTCGGTACCTTCAGCTTATCAACACCTCTGACTTCCTCATTACCTGTTTTTGTAAATCTCTCTTCCACTTTGAGCCATGAGAGATTGACATGCATGTCATTGACGTTAGCTCCCTGTGTACTTTTAAGGGCCAGCCATGCTGCCCTGTTCTGAGCCAACTGCTATTTTCCCAAGTCCCTCTTTGTGGCACCTGACCACACGACCGAACAGTAGGAAACTGAATATAATAATTACGTTAGAATATTACAATATACGCCTATTCGCACAAGCTTTTAACTGAATGCAAAAATGATCCCACATGAAGAGCTATCACACAATATGTTTATGAAAAGAAAGCACATCTAGGTTTGGCATGTGTTAAAAAGTCAGCATTACATGAACAAATTAGCCCTTGGCCGTTTCCTGCATTTTGCGAGAAGAAGATTGTTGCTTGCTGTTTTATTGCTAAATTTGAATTGGCCAATGTCAGCAGTGTTATTTCTTAAAATAATGTGTAGAAGGTAGCATGATGACAGTGGCATAGAAAGCCTTAACCGGGTCAAATATCTATCAATTGTTCATGTTTGTACATAGGGAAACTCTGAAAGACAGTGTCAAGAGTTGGCACTGTATAACATCTGTGAAGTGGCAAAAGTAGCCATTCCATCACATTTCTAAATCCTGATCATTTTCATATTTAAACATGTTGTTAAGGGTCATATAAAACATACAACAGTGACTTCAGGTAGCATTGTTGGGGTGGCAGGGTAGCCTAGTGGTTAGAGCATTGGACTAGTAACCAAAAGGTTGCAAGTTCAAATCCCCGAGCTGATAAGGTACAAATCTGTTGTTCTGCCCCTCATCATCATTGAAAATAAGAATTTGTTCTTAACTGACTTGCCTAGTAAAATAAATTGTCTAAATGTTGTTGTTTTTTAAATCATACATTAGTCAAAAGCTTTGAATGCTACTCTTCTTACATGTGAGTGATGGAGAGATATTTGTGAGGTTTCTAAAATATCCTTGTACTTTTAACCAGGCATTCAGCAACTAAGCAACCATTGACAATGGCAACAGCTATACTGGCTCATAGTGGACAAACGATAACGGTCTAACACTTGGAAAGGAATTGTAAATTGAACATGACTTTTTTTTTAGGACTCTTAGTAAAACAAGAAAGGCGGTGGAGCAGTCTGGAAAGGTTGAGATATTTCACATCAGCATGATACTCCCCACAACCAGGATGGCGGGTAGGCTTTCATTTGAATGAAGGCAACCTTAAACTCTCATATAGACTGATGAAGAGACATAAAGAGGAAAAGACCGAAAACAGATGAAAGCAGTTCGGGTTAAAACAGATGGTAGATGGTTAGCAATTGAATACAAGCTTCCCAGGTGGGTTGACCTATAGGAAAAGTAAGGAAAGACAGGATGTATAACTTTACATTTTAATTTATATATTTTTGTTATGGTGGATTTCTAAAAAAAATTCAAAGCCTAGTGGTAATCATACTGTAGGTGTAAAAAACTTTGTTGAACCCTGGTTAATGTGCCAAGCAGAAAGAATACATACGCTGCAGGGAACAAAGAAATCTAACATTTGATCAGTGCCAGCATGACCTTGTCAATATCAATGCATCGCTGAGGAATGACATTTACATTTCTCTCTAATGATAGTCTTGAATTGTTTCGCAATCAACTGTAGGACCCAGAAGAATCAACACCACGAGAGAAAAGTAATGATCTCTTTAGCTCAATATTTGATGTACTTATTTGATTAGGAGAGCATTTCCCAAACTTGGTCGTGGTGACCCCATGGGGTGTTTTTTTTGTTTTTTGCCCAAGCACTACACAGCTGATTCAAATAATCAAATCTTGATGATGAGTTCATTATTTGAATCAGTTGTTTAGTGCAATGGGCTAAACCAGAACGTGCCCTTAGGGGTCTCCCCCATTTCGGAAACACTGGATTAGGATATACAAAATAATGAGTAAAAAATAAATACATGTACTGAAATGACTTTACCGATCATTCTAAGACCACATTATATTTGTGTTACTGTAAACTGTTTCATTAAGAGGTGAACCAAGCAAATAATGTGTCCGAAACAACGCATGGCTTGGAATTTATCTTCATTTTGTTTTACAATGAAACGTGTTTACTTGAAGCACAATACTTCTGCCCAATACTTTTTAAACGACATAGAATTCTAACAAGAGTCACAATGGTGGTGGAATCTGTGGTATTTCAGAAATCCCATTTTATAATCAAAATGTCCATCTAGGAGCCTTCTTTATGAGTTGCTTTAAATGAGTTGTCTCTTTGTGTCCATAGTTCCTGCACTCCAATCACATACTTTGATGAGTGATTGATTGCAGAAAGTTACCAGACAAATGGCAACGTATTATTGTGCAGAAACATGAAGAAAAGGGCATCCTCTTGAGGACTGACCCTGTATGAAATACTAAGACATCCATAGTTACCAGGGTCCTCTGACCATTTCACAAGAGTTATTATTTATTTCCTTGAGCTGAGCCGGAAACTACATAGGCAGTCTTCCTTGGGAGCTTTTAACGGTTACTCAGGTACTCAATCACCGACTTCAGATTTTCTGTGTTTCCCCAGATCTAATTTGTATTATTTTCTCCTCTCTTTTTGTCTTTTCTTTGGCTGTCTCTGAAATGCTTCATCCTCACTAGAAACCATAAATAACACCATTAAGTCCACACAAAAGAGAGCAACAGTTTACATGCAATAATTGATTTCCAATAAAACTGATGAGGTAGCCTAGTGGTTAGAGTGTTGGGCCAGTAACCGAAAAGTTGCTAGATCGAATCCCCGAGCTGACAAGGTAAAAATAGTTATTTCTGCCCCCGAACAAGGCAGTTAACCCACTGTTCCTAGGCCGTCATTTTAAATAAGAATTTGTTCTTAACTGACTTGTTCTTAACTGACTAGTTAAATAAAGGTTAAATAAAAATAAATGAGCAATGTTGAAGAACGAATGAGAGTGAAAAAGAAAACAGTTTGGTGGCACTTCTTTTATGATAGTCTTCTAAATTATGTTTTATTTTATATACAGGGGTCAGATGAAGGTTTTACCATGACAGGAAGTGTGGAACTTTGAGTAGTGGAGGCCATAACATCAGCGTTGTTATTTTCTAAAGCACCATAGCTTTAGTTTCTGTTTGGTTATTTGCTTTTGTTCTCTATGATTGTGCAACCATCTATACACGCAGTGACAACCAGCCAATCCAAAGGCTTTCATCGACCGATCTATAGTGTTAGGTGGTTTTCAATATCGATCGGAAAACACCCTTTGAAACATTTCCCTTTTCATGAACACATGTATTAACATATTTTGTTGGGCAAGGCTAGAATAGAGATTGAGAGCATTGAGGCGTAAAGGCGTTTGAGAGGGTTTCACAAGTTGAAGCTCAGAGTTGATGTATTGTTTGAACAACCAGTGCTTTGTCACAATGGTGACCATCAATTATTTCCAAATTGTATCAAGTATGAATTTGTTATATAGAACCACATTATTTCTCAGTGGAAGAGTATTTTTCTTCAAACTATTGAAGACTAAAGTTCTACATTTACACGAAGTGCATTCCATCTCTCAGGAAGGATAGTTTCAGAGAGCTAAGTGCTTAATAGATGCAGAAATGGTTGTAACACCTGGGTGAAACATGACGTGAACTGAGTCCCACACAGGAAGTGGAATTTACACAAGCCTTCAGATAGAGATGTGAGTCTTCAAAGATAACAAGATTACTTCTTATTTGTCTCACACCACTGAATGGGAGGTGGGGGTTGGGCTGCAGGAGGAAATTGTGTGCCACGGAATTCCAGAAACAACTCAGCAGTAACCTCTTGGGCTTCTGTCTTTTTTAGTTGTCTGTCTGAGTATTGTAAGTAGGTGTGGACAGTGCAAAACTACACATTTTATGACATAATTGACTGTAGGGTCGCTCCACCAATTCAGTGCCTTTTGTGAAGTGTAACTTCGATTTCACCTATTTTTTTACATTCTTTCATAAAGAGCACATGTTCAACGTCAAAGGGCCTGCCACTTCATAAAAACACGTTTTCCCATCTCAAGAGGTCAAATAAAAAGACGAATATAGTAAGTACCTATAAAGTGCCAAATAAAGTAACAGGGTTGACCGTAACCGGGTTGACGATTTCATTTTAAATTAGCCATGAATCCCCTTGTGACATGGGGAATGGAAGCTTGTTGTGTGCCATAGGGAGTGGCAGTTGAATGCCAGCTACACAAAAACTTTTGTTTAAATATTTCTAGCCTGTCTATCTATGGGTAACAGGGTTGACGTGTTAGGCTTGACCTGCTCAGTTTTCCACCACACAACACCAGGAAGTGGCCAAAGAGTAGAACCGGCTCACCTGCTTTTACACTGTTTTCACTAATAGATGTTCAATGTTTCTTTTAGATTTGTTCTTTTTTTTTAAGGAATTCGTTTCACCATATTAAAACGAAAGTTCAGTTCACGTAACAGACTTGACCTTAAAATGAGGGACAGACGTAAAATGTTTCACTAATCACATGAAATAAACACTAATATTCAGAAATGACTTTTGTCAAAGCAACAAAATAACTAGGGCTTTACAATGATGGTGAAAACTTAACTTAATTTTGGGTTAAATGGGGTAAAATCTTCCTTGAAGCCACCAGGAATGCACGGAGGAACATTATTTTATTTATTTATTTATATGTCTTTATTTACATAAAAGAAAACAGATTTATTTCATTCTCCGTGTGGTCTATATTAAAAGGCAATTCATTTAATAAAACAGGCTTTTAAAATGTGAAAGGGCAAAAGGCACTCTTTTAGTGGAACGACCCAATACATATTCATTCTCTTAGTGGTTGATCAGCTCAGGATCCCACACATGGCTGTAATTTAATGGAGAATTGCCCACCGGGTTCCTGTGCACACTAATAGTCAGGCTTTTGTTATTGCACGACTATGACAACTGCTTCTATCAACAAACAATAAAGTGTTGAGGGAACAAGGAGTCACTGTATGTATGGAGGGACCCTGCTGTGCCCACTTCTCACCACCAGTCGATCATTGACCAGAGATTATTTATGAGTCTATATTTACAAGCCAATAGTAAAACATGAATGGACTGGCTGCATGGGATCCATTTTCCATTTTTCCATTCAGAAATTGAAAACGGCATACTGATTTAATTCGTCTTGAAAACAGAATAGAGTACATGTTAATTGCTCTTGGAAATGTATCACTGATATAGTGATCACTGAAATGCAGCCAGTGTCCTTTGCTGTGTCACTAAGTAGCTATCATGGCATTGGTTGATGTGGTGTCGGATACTGAGAGAAAAAAAAGTGCTAGAGAAATTGAGACACGGCAAACACACAGGGCCAGGCAGTCACCATCAAGCTGTGAGTCAACAGGGGGCCAATCCTTCAAATCTGAGATGCAATCTGGGGCCGGAGAGCTATAAACGTTTACTGGGTGGGAGGTGCTGCTGGATAGGAAGAGGGGCTGCAGGAGATGAGTCCCTTCTTTAGTTAACCTATGGTGTTCAAATAGTATTGGTTTTCTTTCAAATACTTGAGCTGTGCTAGATTGAGATTGCCTGGCACAATGGAATAGTCCCAAACGTGCAAAGCAAACCTCATCCATATGTAACTCCCAGGTAGGCTCAATCTAACGCTCAATGCATTTGAGAGAAAACAAATACTACTTGAACCCAGGTCTGATAGACTATCATGACCATCAGTAAAGTAGCATATCAAGCATCTCCTAGTTAGTTCTTAGCGAGGATGGATTTGTGTGCCTTTCCTGGTTGGTGCATAAGAGGTGAATCATATGAGCACAAGTGCTCCCACATGGTATATGCACTCACATTGATTGATTAGCTAATATGTAGAAATTGCAGCCAGATGGTAAAGTGACTAGTTTCTGGTAAAGTGTTATGCTGACTAAACATTGAACACAGGCACGCCAACACAATGTTTTGGAAAGTGTGGTGATGAAATATGGATGCACTGTTTGGTACCACAGATATTGTTTACAGCACAGGCAAACCTCTCCTTCATCTGTTGCTACAGAACCAACCCCTGAAATTTACATACTTATTTACATGGTGTCTGTCAACTTTGGTGGTTTTCTTACATCAGGCAAATAAAAAATAGGACTTTTAAAGTGTTATTTAAATGTCAGCTGTTCATACAAGAACTAGATTACTTGTGGACCACATTCATAGCAGGATTCAATGATTTACATGCACAATCCCCCAAGAAATACAATCAACCTGTCAACATTGTTCAGTAGTCCCTCCAAACAAATTGGGAATATTCCTTTTTAGTGGCTAAAATTTATTATGAGGTAAACAGGCTACAAATTACAAAACTATCGTCTCTTTCATCTGTTTTCTAGCCATGCAGTAAATGTCTCATTTTAAAAATAGAGTTATGTAAATAAATAGGGTTATTCAATTATGCCTCCATTTATTTTACTTCACTTTTGAGCACGCAACATGCGGTGACTCTGTTTGTGTCTTTCAGTTGCAAGGTTACCGATAGAGGGGAAATATCATGCTTGTTTGGCTTGAAATTACCATTTTAGTAGGTTAGTAGACATAGTGCCTTTGGAAGGTATTCAGACCCCTTGACAGCCTTAATCCAAAATGTATTAAATGTAATTTTATCCCTCAATCAACTCACAATACCTCATAATGTTTCTGTCACAGTGACCATCAGGTTTTTGGTCACCTCCCTGACCATGGCCCTTCTCCCCTGATTTGCTCTGTTTGGCTGGACGGCCAGCTCTAGGAAGAGTCTTGTTGGTTCCAAACTTTTTACATTTAAGAATGATGGAGGCCACTGGGTTATTGGGAATCTTTAATGCTGTAGAATTATTTTGGTACCCGTTCCAAGATCTGTGCCTGTCTCAAGGGCTCTGCGGACAATTCCTTTGAGCTCATGGTTGGTTTTTGCTCTGACATGCACTATCAACTGTGGGACCTTATATAGACAGGTGTGTGCCTTTCCAAATCATGTCCAATCAATTGAATTTACCACCGGTGAACTCCAATCAAGTTGTAGAAACATCTCAAGGATGATCAATGGAAACAGGCTGCACCGGAGCTCAATTTCGAGTCTCATAGCAAAGGGTCTGAATACTTATGTAAATAAGGTATCTGTTTGTTTTTTTAATAAATTAGCAAATTTCTAAACCTGTTTTCGCTTTGTCATTATGGGACATTGTGTGTAGATTGCGGAGTAAAACATTTTTTTAATCAATTTTAGAATTATTCTGCAACGTAACAAAATGTTGAAAAATTCAAGGGGTCTGAATACTTTTCCCGAAAGCACTGTATCCCAGCAAATTTCAGAGTCAGACTGATAGGCCTTTATAATTCCTAACCAATCATTCTAACAGCATTATGTTACAGCACCATAAGGCACCAAATTCTATTGTGAAAAGGAATGGTCCATTGCCCAAATTGATTTGGACTAACCCCAAATCCACCTGTGCTTCTCTCATAGAACCTATAGTATCTATAGTTACAATTGTGTCAGTGTTTTCTTTCTGTATGACTCTTTACAGAATCGTTTTTAGCTACAAAGCACTTTTAGGTACATGCCCTATTTCATACCTGCTACACCAGATTTTGTGCTTTTGTAAACCAGAAAATAACAAACATTTTCGAGGAACAGAATCAAAACCTGGATCAAAAGTGATCTTATAATGTTCTGGAACAGAGTCGTTATTTTAAAAGCATGGGAACTGGTTAATAGCGCTATTTTACATTCCAGGCATTTTTTTTTCAGTCCCACAAAAACAAAAAAAACAAAGCGCCCATGCAAAGCCCTCACTCTTTCACACAGAAACTTATTCCAGTGTCTGCCTTCCAGCAAAAAATATTTGCCAATGTCTGTACATGTGTAGGCTACCTGAACCTGCCCCTCCGAAGCATATGCTCCTGCAGCCTACTGACATTACAAGCGTGATTCAGAAATTAGGGAGAGAGATTTTTTAAAATTAGAGTAACTTTTTCAAGCTAGTTAAGGATACTATAGTTATCACGTTTCACATTGGATGTATTAACTGCAAAAAGGTAAGACGTGTTTTTATTTTAATTCTGTTGCCACTCTTCACACACAAACTTGCTATCTAGCTAACATTAGCTAGCTAGCGCTAGTGAAATGCTAAGCCAAGTCTCGGAAGTTCAAAGTCATTCAAAGTTCCTTCATAGAAGCCCCTCCTCTGTAGGTATAATTCTGTGGGCCTAATTCAGATAATACATGCAATAACAAGATGTCCAGCGCTTCGTGCCCTACACTTGTCTGTCCAATGCTTGTAAACGACTATAGCTTGCCTGCTCCATAGCAAGCTGCTCTATCCGCACTGATTGGTGAAGTAATTTAATATCGAACTAAATGTAATGATTTCAGAGGTTTAAAAAGGAACAGGAAGGAACGATTTAAACTGTTATTTTTGAGGGGGTTTGAACCGGTTCAGAACCTTATTTTGCTGGTTGGAACAGTTAACGGAAACAAAAAAAATGATGGTTCTGTTCAGCAAGAAGCGATAGGAAAATAATTCCGGTTCCAACGCCTGGTTGTAACAAAGAAGTATGAGACAAATGTACACATCTAATAACAAAAACGTTTCACATCTGAATGTATAATGCCCTCCACTAATATTGACACCCTTGGTAAATATGAGCAAAACGGCTGTGAAAAGAAATGCTTTATTGTTTATCCTCTTGGTCTTTCATTCAAAATATTCACAAAAATCTAACCTTTTAAATAAAGTAAAATAATTGAAAGTAAAAACAAATTCTGACCATAAAACAATTATTGGCACCCCTTCATTCAATACATTGTGTAACCTCCCCTTGCCAAGATAACAGCTTGGAGTCTTCTCCTATAATGTGCACTGAGGTTGGAGAACACACAGCAAGGGAGCTGAGACCATTCTTCCATACAGAATATCTCCAGATCCTTCAGCTCTTCAGCTCATCCCACAGGTTTTCTAAAGGGTTTAGGTCGGGACTGGGATGGCCATGGCAAAACCTTGATACTGTGGTTAGTGAACCATTTTTGTGTTGATTTTGAGGTGTGCTTTGGATCATTGTCTTTCTGGATGATCCAACCACGGCCCAATTTAAGCTTCCTAGCAAAGGCAATCAGGTTCTGATTTAATATCTGCTGGTACTTGATGGAGTTCATGATACCATGTCCCTTAACAAGTTGTCCAGGGCCTTTGGAAGAAAAACAGCCCCACAACATCAAAGATTCACCACCATACTTCACAGTGGGGATGAGGTACTTTTCTGCGTGGCTATCGTTCTGTCTACGCCAAACCCACTTCTGGTGTTTGTTTCCAAAAAGCTCTATTTTGGTCTCATCTGACCATAGAACCCGTTCCATTAATGTTTGGCAAACTGTAGGCGCTTGAGTTTGTTGTTTGATGACAGCGAAGGCTTTTTTAATGCAACCCCCCTAAGCAACTTGTGGTTATGTATGTGGCGTCTGGTCAGAGCTGGGAACTTTCTGACCCCAAGATCCAACTATCGTCTGTAATTCTTCAGCTGTAAAACTTTGAGATTTTTTGGGCCACACAAACCATCCTCCTCACTGTGCGTAGGGTCAATATAGACACACGTCCCGTTCTAGGCCGATTGTTAACATCTCCAGTTGCTTTAAACTTCTTAATTATCGCCCTGATAGTGGAAATGGGCATTTTCAACTATTGAGCTATTTCCTTACAGACATGTCCTTATTTGTGCATCTCAACAACCTTGGATGATGGATGATGATGGGAACTTGGCCTGTATGTAACCTCTTATTTATACCCCAGTCAAACAAGAAGTCATGGCTTACCACTTAATCACTCAGGTGAACTTAACGTAAACTTCAGTTACTTCATATACTTCAGTTAGAATTTACTCATAATTTCTAGGGGTGCCAATAATTGTGGCACACATTTCTGAGAAAAATATTTATTTCACAAACGTTCCTTTTTCAGGACCCTGTCTTTCAAAGATAACTTGTGAAAATCAAAATAACTTCACTGATCTTCATTGTAAAGGGTTTAAACCCTGTTTCCCATGCTTGTTCAATGAACCATAAACAATTAATGAACATGCACCTGTGGGACGGTCGTTAAGACACTAACAGCTTACAGACGTTGGGCAATTAAGGCAACAGTTATGAAAACTTAGGACACTAAAGAGGCCTTTCTACTGACTGAAAAACACCAAAAGAAAGATGCCCAAGATCCCTGCTCATCTGCGGGAACGTGAAGGAGGAATGAGGACTGCAGATATGGTAAGGGCAATAAATTGCAATGTCTACACTGTGAGATGCCTAAGACAGCCCTACAGGGAGACAGGACGGACAGCTGATCGTCCTCGCAGTGGCAGACCATGTGTAACAACACCTGCACAGGCTCGGTACATCCAAACATCACACCTGCGGGACAGGTACAGGATGGCAACAACAGCTGCCCGAGTTACAGCAGGAAGGCACAATCCCTCCATCAGTGCTCAGACTGTCCGCAATAGGCTGAGAGAGGCTGGACTGAGGGCTTGTAAGCCTGTTGTAAGGCAGGTCCTCACCAGACATCACCGGCAACAACGTCGCCTATGGGCACAAACCCACCGTTGCTGCTCTTCACTGATGAGTCGCGGTTTTGTCTCACCAGGGGTGATGGTCTGATTCGCGTTTATCGGTGAAGGAAGGAGCGTTACACCGAGGCCTGTACTCTGGAGTGGGATCGATTTGGAGGTGGAGGGTCCGTCATGGTCTGGTGCGGTGCGTCACAGCATCATCAGACTGAGCTTGTTGTCATTGCTGGCAATCTCAACACTGTGTGTTACAGGGAAGACATCCTCCTCCCTCATGTGGTACCGTTCCTGCAGGCTCATCCCGACATGACCCTCCAGCATGACAATGCCACCAGCCATACTGCTTGCTCTGTGCGTGATTTCCTGCAAGACAGGAATGTCAGTGTTCTGCCATGGCCAGCGAAGAGACCTGATCTCAATCCCATTGAGCACGTCTGGGACCTGTTGGATCAGAGGGTGAGGGCTAGGACCATGCCCCCCAGAAATGTCCAGGAACTTGCAGGTGCCTTGGTGGAAGAGTGGGGTAACATCTCACAGCAAGAACTGGCAAATCTGGTGCAGTCCATGAGGAGGAGATGCACTGCAGTACTTAATGCAGCTGGTGGACACACCAGATACTGACTGTTACTTTTGATTTTGACCCCCCCTTTGTTCAGGGACACATTATTACATTTCTGTTAGTCACATGTCTGTGAGGACTTGTTCAGTTTGTCTCAGTTGTTGAAACTTATGTTCATACAAATATTTACACATTAAGTTTGCTGAAAATAAACGCAGTTGACAGTGAGAGAAGATATATTTTTTTGCTGAGTTTACATTTCACAATCATTTTACTTAAATTAAAGGCTAGATTTTTGTGAATCTTTTGAATGAAAGACCAAGAGGATAAACAGCAAAGACTTTTTTTCCCCACAGCCCGTTTTGCTCATATTTACATATTTACCAAGGGTGCCAATATTAGTGGAGGGCATCGTAGTTGTATTTAGTGACGTTTCCATCCTCTCACTTCTAATAATAATTTGGAGGGTGCTTATATTTGTCCTGTTAAACTTATTATATATATATTTTTTTGGTGCATATCCCAACTCCCCCTGAGACACCCGCAGGGAGCGGTCTCACGGCCAGGGTCGCCATTGTCCAGCACCCCTGGAGCAATTTGAGGTAAGCGACAGCAACATTTTGCCACCTTGTCGGCTCCGGTATTTGAACCAGCAACCTTTCGGTTACTGGCCAAACCAGAATAACACAAATTACAATTCATGGAAGATCAACACATATATAAACACAAACAAAATATGAAATTTCAGTCATAACTAACGGTTACTTATTCCAATACACTTAAATTAGCCTAATCACAAAGACGTAAGACTACAAACTCCTAGGTGACCTTCGCAGTTTAAGTGAATTGAATCAAAAACACAACATAAGGCACTTGACAATGTGTGTCCATTATCCTTGTGTTCAAAGCCTCAGACACTAGTGGTGGTAGTGAATTGGCGACGGAGAGGCCTGGATGGGCTAGCAGGAGAGAGGATGGGATGGGCTGGTGCGCTGGCAAAGGTGGGGTGGTCTGGACAGGACAGCTGGTGGGGAACTATCCCTGGTGGATGGGCTCAAGTGGGAGGAACTGGTAGAGCGGTGGGTTTTTCTGGGCTCTTCACTGAGTATTTACAACATTCCTAGAAGCAGACAGACACCCCTCAACCTTTTTATTAAACTTTTTTTTATTTAACCTTTATTTAACTAGGCAAGTACGTTAAGATCAAATTCTTATTTACAATAACGCCTATCCCGATCAAACCTGGACGACGCTGGGCCAGTAGTGCGCCGCTCTATGGGACTCCCAATCACAGTCGGATGTGATACAGCCTGGATTCGAACCAGGGCTTCAACTTCGTGAAAGGATTCAATAGAAATCAAATGTGGGCAACTGCCACACAATACATTTCATTTGTATTGTGTGGCATATTCATTTAACCTTTGTTTTATCATGGAGTTATTTTATAAAAGCACACCTTCGAAACTAGTAAACCATTTTATTATTTGATATTTCTTTGAGGTTTAATATTTCATGGAATCTTTATCCAAAGGCTACATTCTCTGAAATGTTAGAATAGTTATGATAAATTGTTAATATGTGTAAATATCTAGCCATTCTGCCATTGCATAGTAGGATATATGCAAACGTCTTTACTAGGCTTACTTTGGCATTGTTTGTGTTTGGTTTCCATCCTCTGTCAACAATACCAGCTATGTTCTGATCTGAAATTTGCATGCGCACTGCATGGGGAAAACGGATAAAAGTGTCTTATTGTTGTCATAGCAACCCTATAAATGGCCTCCTTGGCGGAGGTGAACAATGGTCAGACGTGGGGAGGTCTAATAGTCCTTTTCTTGTTATTCACAGCCACATCTGCTGCTCTCCATTCAAAGATATGGGATGTTCTGCTGATTCTTTTCTATCCTGCTTCCCCTTTGAAAATTGACAGGCTGAAGAAATTTGAATGAAATTAGGAATTCTGTCACCATCTGTGTGAAGAAGTGCAAATAGGTTAGCAGTTAGATTTTTGATCATTTTTGCTCAAAAATGAAAATTATACATGGCAAATTACATAGTGTTGATATTTGGTGGTGTTATTCCCTAGACAAGGTTCCCCAACCTAGATCATCCCTTACCATATAAGGTGTATAGATGACACCAGAGCTTAGCAACCATGAGACATGTAGCAGTAGATTATGGCTAATGTCACCTTGGCCGAAATGATCCTCACTCCAAATGACTCCGTGTAAAACATTTATGGCGCTAAGCAATTGTGTTAGCAGCCACCCCCTGGTTAGCTGGTCGCTTCCATTCAGAGAATAGGCCTGCAGAGTGTGAAGGGTTCACTTCTCATTATATTCTAGAGGTTTTACCTCAGAGGTCGACAACTGTAAAGTCCCTGTAACTGGGTAAGGATGTTGTATCATATCATGTTTTACGGGCATTCAAGTGACCTGGAATTCACTCAAAACCTGTCACGTGCTAAAATACATCCGGATATGTTTAAATCCGTTTGAATTGTTTCCCTGTTGAACAACAAGGTAGAAAACAAGTGATCCACCTGTGGCTATTAGCCTGTAAATCAACACGCAGGGTTGTATGAAATGACCATGAATCTCTAAGAAAGAGAAGAACAGTTAACATAATGCCATGTCCGAGCTTTGTCCCTCAGCCTTAGCTTGCCCTGCTTGCGGGGGGGTGGGGGGTTATAGAGCTTGAAAGAAAGTACAAGTTGTGAAAGGGAAAGAAACCACAGATGTCAATTGTCCCCGGCGACAGATAGAATGGGAGTGAAACCACCTGCCTGTAGCCGACACCAAGACATCACACATTCAATGACAGAGAGACTCCTGTTGCTTTCCTACATGACAGAGCAAGGACTGAAGCTTTTGGAGAGGGGACGCACCCTGTAAAGCACTCACACTGGATAATGTAGTGTTTTACATGGCATCACAGTGAAGGATTTGAACAGTAGGCTAAACTTCTTTCCAGTTGACAATGAGTTCACAATGCCTGAGAAAGAAAACTATTATTCTGCCCCTCATCTTAATTGAGTACTTCAAACTGGTGTGACCTGTTGTAATAATCACCAAGCTTGTTTCCCCACATTCTATGTGTGGTCAATGACTCCTCACCTTAGCTTAGCCTATGTATTCTCCTTATGCAAACACACACCAGTGACCGATGACTGACTTAGAGGGAGATCAAAAAAAAGAGGGGAAAAGAGGAATCCAACCCCCACATCCATATTGATTAAACAAATTTGCCGCAAATCATTTTACAAATGCTCTGTGGGAGGCTATAGAAGCTGGTGGAAATGCCCCTATTCAGACACCCTCCTCCCCCGCAGGGAAGGAACCCTGAATCTTCGCTCGTTTAAGCGTGCTGACAGACAGACAGACTCTGATCCTCTGGCCATCTGCAGGGAGGGTCAGCCAGCCCAGTGCACTGCCATGGGGTCTTTGTGTCCCCGAAACCTTGAGATTTAACGGTGACAAAAAACAACAACATTGGCCATCATCAGGGAGGAAGGGAGCAAACATAGAGAAACAAATCTCATTCAGAGGGCACAGAATGTTTAGTGTAATTATTTCAAGGGATATTTATTGATGTTACGTATAGGCAATTATGAGTACAAAAACATAAATACTGAAAACAGGTGTTCTCCACTGCTCACCCAATACACAGAGAGAGTACACATCAACCTCTAATATTAAACATGAATTAGTGTCCTGGACATATAAACGAGAGCAATGAACCTTAAAGATAACACTGTAATGGAAAGTGCTGTACAAATTAAATGTAGTTTTTATTATGTGCTGGATCTGAGGGGTAGCCCCACAGGGGAAGGTAAACAGGAAGTACCAGATGTAACAGACTGACCTAACTATGCACACACACAATGCCTGCCTTGTCACTACTGGTGAGTAGATGTGGCAGCTAACCTACTATCTCTATCAGTAATGACTATAGGGTTAACATAAGCCAAGTTTGCAGATATCTCAAAATCTAACTATACCTTGATGGGCAGAGGTGGCCAACTAAAATTACCTGTCCTGTAACCTCTTTTTTTTTTAAACCTTTTCGCTGGGGATTTAAAAATACAGACCCAATCTCTTTAATTCTGACAGGAGTGATCACAAACCAGATCAATTGATATAACAACGGTTTCATAAACAAAACTCTGTCATAATGAATGGTTTTTAGTATTGTCTTGATTCTCATAAGTTGGGAGCTTCTGTAAAAGTTCCCATAGCACTTGTTTGGTCCTTCCATGTTGGGGGCCCGGGCATCCTTCCCCTTCTCATAACCTCAAACATGTGGTCAGCTCCTATTATTTTAACTGCTTCCAGTGGCTTGAGATCCTGCTCAACCTCAGAGTGCAATCAGGAACAGGAATGGCCACATTAAACGTCCAGGCTGGGGACAGCTTAGGTTACCATAGTTATGAAGACTGGAGGGGAAAAAAACAAGGTAAAATGGTGGCAATAACCATCTAAAGTACCTGAGCAACGTGCCTCACAATCAATCCTTCTCTCATCTTCGAGGTCGTCTATCGATTCGATATAGGGGGTTAAAACGAATTGAAAACACCACAACACTTTCACAGACAAATATCAATATCATAGTTAGGTATGCCCAGAACTTGCAAGAGAGGGATTGGGGCAAATTCCAAATTCGGTTTTCCACTTCTGTTTGAGATTGCGGCATCATCCACACAAATACACTATATATACAAAAGTATGTGGTTACCCCTTCAAATGAGTGGATTCAGCTATTTCAGCCACACCCGTTGCTGAAGGGAGTATAAAATCGAGAACACAGCCATGCAATCTCCATAGACAAACATTGGCAGTAGAACGGCCTTACTGAAGAGCTCAGTGACTTTCAACGTGGCACCATCATAGGATGCCACCTTTCCAACAAGTCAGTTCGTAAAATTTCTGCCCTGCTAGAGCTGCCCCGGTCAACTGTAAGTGCTGTTATTGTGAAGTGGAAACGTCTAGGAGCAACAATGGCTCAGCCGCAAAGTAGCTCACAGAACGGGACCGCCAAGTGCTGTAGCGCGTGAAAATAGTCTGTCCTCGGTTGCAACACTCCCTACCGAGTTCCAAACTGCCTCTGGAAGCAATATCAGCAAAATAACTGTTTGTCGGGCACTTCATGAAATGGATTTCTGTGGCCGAGCAGCCGCACACAAGCCTAGGATCACCATGTGCAATGCCAACCGTCGGCTGGAGTCGTGTAAAGCTCACCACCATTGGACTTTGAGGCGGTAAAAACGCATTCTCTGGAGTGATGAATCACGCTTCACCATCTGGCAGCTCGACAGACAAATCTAGGTTTGGCGGATGCCAGGAGAACACTACCTTTTCGAATGCATAGTGCCAACTTTAAAGTTTGGTGGAGGAATAATGGTATGGGCTGTTTTTTATTGTTTGGGCTAGGCCCCTTAGTTCCAGTGAAGGGAAGTCTTCAGCATACAATGACATTCTAGATGATTCTGTGCTTCCAACTTTGTGGCAACAGTTTGGGGAAGGCCCTTTCCTGTTTTAGCATGGAATTGCCCCATGCACAAAGCGAGGTCCATACAGAAATGGTTTGTCAAGATCGGTGTAGAAGAACTTGACTAGCCTGCACAGAGCCCTGACCTTAACCCCATCGAACACCTTTGTGCCCGACCTCACTAATGCTCATGGCTGAATGGAAGCAAGTCCCCGCAGCAATGCTCCAACAACTAGTGGAAAGGTTTCCCAGATTAGTGGAGGTTGTTATAGCAGAAAAGGGGGGACCAACTCCATATTAATTCCCATGATTTTGGAATGAGACGTTCGACAAGCAGGTGTTTCACATACTTTTGGTCATGTAGTGCATGGCCGTGTTGATATTTCAGTTCTATGAAGAAGATTATGATTATGCTCAGCGGAAGCAGCTGCAATTTGGGTGGTGAAGGATAGCCAAATAGTAATGTTAACAGCAGCTATCATTACCACAGAGAGAGCCATGCACCTATTGCTGAGAGGGGAGTAGACCATTATCATGGCTCCACAACACAGAGAGCAGCTCAATTGTCATTACAACATAAAATGCACACAGACACCAACACGCGTGCACACACAACACTTTTCTTCTTCACATATTCCTGTTTTGAGAGGTTTATAGATTGTGCGAGGAATGAGGGGTTCCACACACAAACCTAATCCAGCCTAATGGCCCGTCGTTCATAAAGATGCCACGAGTGATGTGAGCAGAGCAGGTTATTGTGACCTTGGGACACACAACTCTACCCCTCACCCCAGATCTCAGAAGACTCACTGTCACACCAGTTGCTGGCTGGCACTGCAACCGCCCATAAAAAACACACCAGCTTGTTTTCGGGGGACAGAGGGAGTCATAATACTCCACAGGCTACCTCAAGTAATATCCACTGGAGAAAGACGAGAAAATGTGATTGTATGTATTTAGAATTTAGTAAGCTACTATGATGCCAAAGTTCTGAAGACTCATTACATTGTAAGTCAATATTTATAATAACAAGTAAGCAATGTAAGAAAAACTGCCATAGATCAGTGTTTGGTAGTGTCCACGTGTGGACACATACCCTCATCCCATGTTTTCAATTCCATTTCCCCACTGCGAGTCGGATGTTACGCAGGCTCCGTGACTCCTTCCAGTCAGCATCCACACAATGAGAAAAATATACTCCTCTACTCTTGCCTGCAGATTTTTCTCATAAAAACTCTTTGATAATTTAACCATCTGGCCAGAACCAGAAAAAAGTCCTAAAAGGGGAACAAATAAGGTCAAGGGTTGCCGTCTCCCTGGGTCAGGGGCCTTTGAAGGCTGTTATAGTGGACTTTACGAAAATTGTCAGCCTAGATCCCCTTGACAAATTAAAGCACATTCTTCTATTTTTAACAAGTATTCCATTACAGTTGCCAACCACCAAACATCACCAAAGGAAATGTTGGTCATAATGTCTGTCATCAATATAGTAGACTGCGAGGAGAGCAGAGGATAGAAGTCGGTGATATAGACACAGTACATAAAGTTCCTTTGGAAAGTATTCAGACCCCTTGACTTTTTCCACATTTTGTTAGGTTACAGCCTTATTCTAAACTTTATTAAATTGTTGTTGTTTTTTTATCATCAATGTACACAAAAAAAAAACAATGACAAGGCAAAAACAGCTATATTGAAATTTGTGCAAATTTCTTACAAATAAAAAAATGCAACACCAAATTACATAAGTATTTTGACCCTACTCGGTACTTTGTTGATGCACCTTTGGAAGCGATTACAGCCTCGAGTCTTTTTGGGTATGACACTACAAGCTTGGCACACCTGTATTTGGGGAGCTTCTCCCATTCTTCTCTGCAGATCCTCAAGCACTATCAGGTTGGATGGGGACAGCTATTTTCAGGTCTCTCCAGAGATGTTTGATCAAGTCCGGGCTCTGGCTGGGCCACTCTAGGACATTGACTTGCCCCGAAGCCACTCCTGCATTGTCTTAGCTGTGTGCCTAGTGTTGTTGTCCCGTTGGAAGGTGAACCTCCACCCCAGTCTGAAGTTCTGAGCGCTCTGAAGCAGGTTTTCATCAAGGATCTCTCTGTACTTTGCTCTGTTCATCTTTAGTCTCCCAGTCCCTGCCGGTGAATAACATCCCCACAGCATGATGCTTCACCGTAGGGATGGTGCCAGGTTTCTTCCAGAAGCTAAACTTGGCATTCAGGCTAAAAGAGTTCAATCTTGGTTTCATCAGACCTGAGAGTCCTTTAGGTGCCTTTTGGCAAACGCCAAGTGGGCTGTTATGTACCCTTTGCCGAGGAGTGGCTTCCGTCTGGCCACTCTACCATAAAGGCCTGATTGGTGGAGTGCTGCAGAGATGGTTGTCCTTCTGGAAGGTTTTCCCATCTCCACAGAAGAATAACATAAAATTTGAAAAAAGGGAAGGGGTCTGAATACTTTCCGAATGCAATGTGATGATGCTAACCATAGTTAAGACTTGGCAGTATCTGCAAGACAATGTTATTTATATATTAGCTAATTTGATTTTTATATTTGACAATTATGAATGTTGATGTTATAATTGTGTTATGTATTAGTTTTTCTGTATAGTAACTTGTGTATCAAACACTTCTCTGAATGTATAACTGGTAGACAGAGAGGGAAGGTAGGAGTTATGTTTTCATGCATAACATGAGATTTTTTAACTTTGTCCAGTTGAAGTCGGAAGTTTATATACACCTTAGCCAAATACATTTCAACTCAGTTTTTCACAATTCCTGACATTTAATACTAGTAAAAATTCCCTGTCTTAGGTCAGTTAGGATCACCACTTTATTTTAAGAATGTGAAATGTCAGAATAATAGTAGAGAGAATTATATATTTCAGCTTTTATTTCTTTCATCACATTCCCCGTGGGTCAGAAGTTTACATACCCTCAATTAGTATTTGGTAGCATTGCCTTTAAATTGTTTAAGTTGGTTCAAACGTTTCGGGTAGCCTTCCACAAGCTTCCCACAATAAGTTGGGTGAATATTGGCCCATTCCTTCTGACAGAGCTGGTGTAACTGAGTCAGGTTTGTTGGCCTCCTTGCTCGCACACACTTTTTCAGTTCCGCCCACAAATTTTCTATAGGATTGAGGTCAGGGCTTTGTGATGGCCACTCCAATACCTTGACATTGTTGTCCTTAAGCCATTTTGCCACAACTTTGGAAGTATGCTTGGGGTCATTGTCCATTTGGAAGACCCATTTGCGACCAAGCTTTAACTTCCTGACTGATGTCTTGAGATGTTGCTTCAATGTATCCACATTAATTTCCTGCCTCATGATGCCATCTATTTTGTGAAGTGCACCAGTCCCTCCTGCAGCAAAGCACCCCCACAGCATGATGCTGCCACCGCCGTGCTTCACGGTTGGGATGGTGTTGTTCGGCTTGCAAGCCTCCCCCTTTTCCTCCAAACGTAATGATGGTCATTATGGCCAAACAGTTCTATTTTTGTTTCATCAGAGCAGAGGTCAAGCAAAGAGGCACTGAGTTTGAAGGTAGGCCTTGAAATACATCCACAGGTAGACTCAAATGATGTCAATTAGCCTATCAGAAGGTTCTGAAGCCATGACATCATTTTCTGGAATTTTCCAAGTTGTTTAACTTCTTTGGGATAGGGGGCAGCATTTTCACTTTTGGATGAATAGCGTGCCCAGAGTGAACTGCCTCCTACTCAGTCCCAGATGCTAATATATGCATATTATTATTAGTATTGGATAGAACACACTCTGATGTTTCTAAAACTGTTTGAATGATGTCTGTGAGTATAACAGAACTCATATGGCAGGCAAAAACCTGAGAAAAAATCCAAACAGGAAGTGGGAAATCTGAGGATTGTAGTTTTTGAACTCAGCCCCTATCGAATTCACTGTGGGATATGGGTTGTGTTGCACTTCCACTAGATGTCAACTGTCTTGAGAGCTCTGAAACAACATTCTAATGTGAAGTGAGGCCGGATGGGAGCTGTTTGACTAAGGGGTCTGCCTGCAGCCTCGTTCTCAGTCACGCGCATTTCACATGAGAGGTAGCTCTCGTTCCATTGCTTTTCTACAGACAATGGAATTCTCCGGTTGGAACATTATTTAACATTTATGATAAAAACATCCTAAAGATTAATTTGATACTTAGTTTGACAAGTTTCTTCGACCTGTAATATAACTTTTTGAACTTTTCGTCCGACTGGACCTGAACAGGCTTTTGGATTTGTTTACCGCTAGCGGAACGAGACAGGTTAAAGGCACAGTGAATTTATTGTATGTAAACTTCTGACCGACTGGAATTGTGATACAGGGAATTATAAGTGAAATTATCTGTCTGTAAACAATTGTTGGAAAAATTACTTGTCATGCACAAAGTAGATTTCCTAACCAACTTGCCAAAACTATAGTTTGTTAACAAGAAATTTGTGGTGGTTGAAAAACTAGTTTTAATGACTCCAACCTAAGTGTACGTAAATGTAGACTTCAACTGTATGTATGCAGTGCTGTGAAAAAGTATGTGTCCGCTTTCTAAATCTCTATTTTTGCAATATTTTTTTTTATACTGAAAGTTATCAGATCTGAAACCAAAACCGAACATTAGATTAAGGGACCTTGAGTGAACAAATAACAATACATGCTAATTTCCTTTATTTCATAAACAAAGTTATGCAAAACCCTAATGTCCCTGCGTGGAAAAAGTAATTGCCCCCACCTTTAGCTTCAATGACTCCAACCAAATGCTTCATGGAGCTGTTGATCAGTCTGTCACAACGCTGTGGAGGAATTTTGGCCCACTCTTCCATGTAGAACAGCTTTAACTCAGCAACATTTGTGGATTTTCAATTATCAACTGCTCGCTTCAGGTCCTGCCACAACATCTCAATCAGGATTAGGTCTGGCCAATCCAAAACTTTACATTTGTGGAATTGTAACCATATTCATGTCGACTTGACTGTGTGTTTTGGATCATTGTCTTGCTGCATGACCCAGCTGCTCTTCAGCTTCAGCTCACAGACGGATTGCTTGACATTCTCCTGTAGAATTCTCTGACACAGAGCAGAATTCATGGTTCCTTCTAATAAGGAAAGTCGTCCAGGTCCTGAGGCAGCAAAGCATCCCCAAACCAACACCAAGATTTTTACTGTTAAATGCAGTGTTTGGTTTTCGCCAGGCATAATGGGACCCATGTCATCCAAAAAGTTATACTTTTGACTCATCTGTCCATAGAACATTCTTCCAAGAGTTTTGATGATCATCCAGGTGCTTTTTGGGAAACTTGAGTCAACTTCTTGGACGCTGCCTGCTTTATATAGCAAGCCACGGCCATGTGACTCACTTTCTGTAGACGCAAACCACTTTCGTGAACAGGGTGGTGTACCTAGTAAGCTGGCCACTGAATGTGTGTATATACACAGAACAAAAATGTAAAAGCAACATGTAAAGTGTTTCATTTCATGAGCTGAAACAAAACAAATTCACTGAAAGCTTATTTCTCTAAAATTGTGTGCACCCTTTGTTTGCATCGCTGTTAGTGAGTATTTCTCCTTTGCCAAGATAATCCCTCCACCTGACAGGTGTGGCATATCAAGAAGCTGATTAAACTGCATGATCATCACACAGGACAACAAAAGGCCACTTTAAAATGTGCAGTTTTGTCACACAATGCCACAAAGTTGAGTGAGCGCGCAATTGGCATGCTGACTGCAGGAATGTGCCCCAGCGCTGTTGCCAGATAATTTTACTTTAATTTCTCCACCATACTCCGCCTACAATGTCGTTTTAAAGAATTTGCAGTACGTCCAACTGGCCCACAATCGCAGACCATGTGTTACCATGCCAGCCCTGGACCACCACATCCGGCTTCTTCACCTGCGGGATTGTCTGAGACTAGCCACCTGGACAGCTGATGAAATTGGTGGGTTTCCCATTTAGAACCTCTGCACAAACTGTCAGAAACCGTCTCATCTGCGTGCTTGTCGTCCTCACCAGGGTCTTGACTTGACTGCAGTTAGTCGTCGTAACCAACTTTAGTGGGCAAATGCTCACCTTTGATGGCCACTGACAAACTGGAGATGTTTGCTCTTCATGGATGAATCCCGGTTTCAACTGTACTGGGTAGATGGCAGACAGCATGTATTGTGTCGTGTGGGCGAGGGGTTTGCTTATTTCAACGTTGTGAACAGAGTGCCCCATGGTGGTGGTAGAGTTATGGTATGGGCAGATATAAGCTACGGACAACAAACAAAAAGCGAAAGTATTCGGCCCCCTTGAACTTTGCGACCTTTTGCCACATTTCAGGCTTCAAACATAAAGATATAAAACTGTAAAACTGTTAAGTTAAAAGTTCTGATTTTTAGATATCTTAACTCTGCCTGGATTCAAATAGGATTTACATATAACTTTGCATTCCAGCATAATGTGACTTGCCAGATGTGGCCTGCAAACTGGAGTTTCAGACCACTGTATTAGGGTAAAACTAGGCTGTCAACGTATAGCCTTATGATTATTTAATGTATTGTCATAAAGACTTTTTAATTTCAATGATAAAATAGGCACTCACTTGGTGAAGGCTACTGGACTAAAAGCCATTGAATGCAACAACCATGTCTCTGTCACTAGAAAACACAGTCATAGGTGGTACTGGTAACTCTTCAATTTACTTTGAAATTAAACTTTATTTGTCACATGCGCTGAATACCACAAGTGTAGACTTTACAGTGAAATGCTTGCTTACAAGCCCTTAACCAACAGTGCAGTTCAATAAGAGTTAAGAAAATATTTGCCAAGTAGACTAAAATAAAAAGTAACACAATAGGAATAACAATAACAAGGCTATATACAGGGGGCACTGGTACAGGTTAGTTGAGGTAATTTGTACATGTAGGTTGGGGTGAAGTGACTATGCATAGATAATAAACAGCGAATAGCAGCAGTGTACAAAAGGGAGGGGGGGTCCATTTAAATTGTCCGGTGGCGATTTTATTAATTGTTCAGCAGTCTTATGGCTTGGGGGTAGAAGCTGTTGAGGAGCCTTTTGGTCCTAGACTTGGTGCTCCGGTACTGCTTGCCGTGCGGTAGCAGAGAAAACGGTCTATAACTTGGGGGACTGGAGTCTCTGACAATTTTATGGGCTTTCCTCTGACATCGCCTACTGTATAGGTCCTGGATGGCAGGAAGCTTGGCCCCAGTGATGTACTGGGCTGTTCGCACTTCCTCTGTAGCGCCTTACGGTCAGAGGCCGAGCAGTTACCATACCAGGCGGTAATGCAACCGCTCAGAATGCTCTCGATGGTACAGCTATAGAACCTTTTGAGGATCTTTTGGGGACCCATGCCAAATCTTTTCAGTCTCCTGAGGGGGAAAAGGTTTTGTCATGCCCTCTTTACAACTGTCTTGGTATGTCTGGACCGTGATATTTCGTTGGTGATGTGGACACTAAAGAACTTGAAACTCTTGACCCACTCCACCACAGCCCCATCGATGTTAATGAGGGCCTGTTCGTCCTGCATTTTCCTGTAGCCCACGACCAGCTCCCTTGTCTTGCTCACATTGAAGGAGAGTCTGTTGTCCTGGCACCACACTGCCAGTTCCCTGACCTCCTCCCTATAGGCCGTCTCATCGTTGTCGGTGATCAGGCCTACCACTGCTGTGCCGTCGGCAAACCTTAATGATGGTGTCGGAGCCGTGTTTGGCCACACAGTCGTAGGTGAACAGGGAATACAGGAGGGGACAAAGCACACACCCCTGAGGGGCCCCAGTGCTAAGGATCAGCGTGGCAGATGTGTTGCCGCCTACTCCCACCACTTGAAAGATACCCTGGGAAATATACTGAATGTACAAAACATTTCCATGACATAGACTGACCATGTGACTCCAAGTGAAAGCTATGATCCCTTATTGTTGTCACTTGTTAAAACCACTTTAAATCAGTGTATATGAAATGGAGGAGACAGGTTAAAGAAGGATTTTTAAGCTTTGAGACAACTGAGACATGGATTGTGTGTGTTCCATTGAGGGTGAATGGGCAAGACAAAAGATTGAAATGCCTTTTGAACGGGGTACGGTTGTAGGTGCCATGCACCTCAGTTTGAGTGTGTCAACAACTTCAACGTTGCTGGGTTTCTCATGCTCAACAGTTTCCGATGTGTATCAACAAGGGTCCACCACCCAAAAGCCATCCAGCCAACTTGACAACTGTGGGAAGCATTGGAGTCAACATGGGCCAGCATCCCAGTGGGACACTTTCGACACCATGCCCGACAAGTTGAGGCTGTTCTGAGGGCAAAAGGGGGTGCAACTCAATATTAGGAAGGTGTTCTTAATGTTTTGTACACGCAGTGTAAGCCTTTACACCCTACAGTGTTAAAAGAACACATATAAACCTTTTTAAGAGGTAGATGTTTGGCACTTAAATGGAACAAAATGGCTTTGTCACTGTGGTGGTTCCCTAAACAGGCAAATTTGTACATTTTTCCAAAGGTACCCTTCTGTACTATCCTGTCCCCTAAGGTAAACCAGAGTAGAATTAGGTACAAAGGACGTACCTTATAGGGTATTAATACAGTGAAAAGTGTTTGTACCCCTTTAAGACCAATCTTTATTTCTGAGAGTGTACAGAGCAAAACAATGCGGCACAACCATCGGTCAGGGCCCATGTATGCAAAATCACAGTGGTTTGTCTGGATAACCATTGGATAATGGATAATGGTTCTTGCTATTTTACTACTACGAACATAGAGTTTCACTCATATGAAGGCTTTTTTGTTTTCAGAGGCCATTTTACATCAACACATAGTACATTAAAGATGCAACGCCAGCCTGTCATTAACCCTGACCTGTCTGGTCTGATGGACCAGGATAAAAGCCTAGGATTAGGTCTTATCACTGAACCACTCATTTTGCTGGCTGCTCCCTATAGTTGTCAGTACTTCTGCTGACCTACACAATACCGACACTGTCCTGTGAAGTTTGTTGCGAGCACTTTACATTCAAAATCCCAATTTTTAAATGTCCAATTAAAATAGTTCAACAGACAGAGCTAGAGTAGATGAGACATCGTGTAGCTTCAAGGTAGGTCCAACATTCATCTTTATGTCCTCACCATCTTGTCAAAAAAAAAATATATTCTTCTGGGTTGCCTTTCAAACATGAGAATGTGTTTGGTTCTACTCCACAAGCGTTCAAAATGTTCAAACAAATGCTCAACATATGACAGCCCCATAACGCTGGTGTAAGAATGTGTTGGAAAGGATGCGTTTTCCAGCTCACAACTGCTTAGCCCTGTTCAGTAGGAAATCTCGCGCTTATTGTTGCCTGGCTCTTAGAAGAGGTGATAAAGTCCTTGCTCCATGCTCCACTCTCTTCCTAAAAAGGTGACAGTGAATGACACACGGTGGGTAAGAAGTGTCCCGTTTTTGGGGGGGAAACAGTGAGAGAATTGTTGAAACAATGAGCTTCATTGAACACCATCGAGGAGCCGGACCTCTTAAGAAGTATAGCATAAGCTACAGGTGGAATAGGGGTTACACAAGACTCAAGTCTCCCATCTTATAAATGTGCTATTTTGTCATTTCCTCCTAACACATCTATACAATCTAGCAAATCCTACAATGATAAAGGATGTCTGTGTCATAGAAATGAGGTAACAAGCTATACACAACCAGCAAATGAGAAATGTATGCATTAAAATAACTATTTATACTCTACTATATTCTTTTAAATGTGCATTTTTTTAAGAGAAAATCAACAACAACAAAAAGAAGACTGGAAATACACATCTGTAAAAGAAATCAGCTTTATCTTTAAACATTCTCACTCGGGTTCCTTTGTAAATTAATTGATGACGCAAGGTGATGGGGAGGGGGGGGGGCAGATTTATTTTACATCTCCTGTTTCTCACAATCAGCATGACTATGAAGGAGGAAAACAAACAAACACAATTTTCTCACAGGACTTTGCCTCGGGGAGCTCTGTGTGGCTAGGGAGGGGCTTCATCAGGGCACACCATTATTAATCTTTCTTAATTGTAGGTTTCTATATTTCACAAAGTAACACCAGCTGGATCTTTCATCATTAGACTTTTGTTTATGGAAGCTGAGAGCAGGCTAACAACAACAATTGGATGACAACAAAAGTCAACAGAAAACATCAAGGAAGTGCATTAATGATAAGTGACCATAGACCTGCTGCAAAAATACACATCTAACCATATGCTAAACACAATGAAAACAGGGTTCGAGAGGCACGGTTCACAACATGTGAACGAAAATTCATGACTTGTGTGTTTCAAATGGAGTTGTATGCCCATGCCGACCAATGATTCCTTTGGGTTCTTTGCTTTATCAAACGTTATATTGTCTCATTCTTGTTGTGCATAAACCGCTCTTATCCCACTCACATCTTTTGGTCTTTTTGGGCAATAAAAGAGGGGAGTTGGCTGGCTAGGTTGTGTGGCATGCCTTAAATGCCTATGAAACAGCTTGCATTCCACATGTTGCACAGTAATGGAATCCTCTTCTGAAAAGGAATGCATCATGGTGGAATAATTGCCCTTACTCCTCTCTGGCCACTTAGTTAAAAGGGATTTGGATCTGTCTGCACCACCCCTCCTCCAAGCAGGCGGGGGCGGGGGGATGACATTAACATAAAAAGGCCTAACTTGTTTGCCCTCTCCATGGTATGGTTTATCCACAGTAAGAAATACAACATCTGGGTTATTGGACAAATCATTTTCTGAATTGAATGTGTAATTTCAAGTTTCAAGTTTTATTAGTCATATGTACAGGATACACATGGTATACACCGCCACAACTAAATGCTTACTTGCGGGTTCCTTCTTGACAATGCAACAATAAGAATACGAACATAAAGCCAATGGCTCGGTAAAATAGAATTAACACTTGAGCATAAGTATAATACAGGAAGGCACAATTTATATGTATCAGAGAAAGGGGAGATTGGGGGCAAGTGTTTCAATTGTGCAGTATTAGCAATAGTAAAGACTGGTAGCAGAAATTGTGGTTTGTTTCTGAAGCATGAATGTGTGTGTGTGTGTGTGTGTGTGTGTGTGTGTGTGTGTGTGTGTGTGTGTGTGTGTGTGTGTGCGGAGAATCAGAGCAGGTGGTCAGTCCAGTTCAAATGTTCAGCAGTCTGATAGCTTGTAGATGCCAACAGGCTCAGAGACAGTTTCCATCAGACCTCATGCTCCGATACCGTCTGCTCGACGGTAAGTGAGTGAACACTTCATCACCCACTGAAGAGCCTTGTGGACGGAGCAATTCCCATACCAGGCCATGATGCAACCGGTCAGGACGCTCTCGATGGTGTAGTGGTAGTATTTGGAGAGGACTCGGGGTGGCTTGCCGAATTTCATCAGCCACCTTAGGCATTAGAGGCGCTGTTGCACCCTCTTGACAAGAGTGGTGGTGTTGGTTCATGTCAAGTCCTCAGTGGTGTGGGCGCCGAGGAACGTAAAACTGCTGACCCTCTCTACTGCAGTCCCGTTGATGTGGATCGGGGTGTGTTCCCTCCTCTGCTTTCTGAAGTCAACAATGTACTCCTTTGTTTTGCTGACATTGAGGGAGAGGTTGTTGTCCTGGCACCACAATGCCAGTTCACGTACCTCCTCCCTATAGGCTGACTCGTCGTCGTTAGTCATCTGGCTACAACTGCTGTGTTGTCAGCGACCTTGATGATGGAGTTGGTGTCGTGCAAAGCCACGCAGTCATGGGTGAACAGGTAGTACAGCAGAAGGCTGAGGATACACCCCTGGGGGGCCACTGTGTTAAGAGTCCGTGTGGAGAAGGTGGTTGCGAATCCTCACAGCCTGTGGTCTGCCCGTCAGGAAGTCCAGGATCCAGTTGCAGAGAGTGGTGACCAGACCCATGGCTCTGAGCTTAGTGTTGAACTTGGAGGAAACAATACTATTGAATGCTGAACTTTAGTCAATGAACAGTATTCTCACATAGGTGTTCCTCTTATCCAGATGTGTTACAGCCGTGTGAATAGCAATGGAAATGACATTGGAACTGTTGGAGCGGTACATGCCTGGCATGCTGGCCTTGATGTGGGCCGTGACTAGCCCCTCAAAGCACTTCATGATGACAGGGGTGAGCGTGACGGGGCGATAGTAATTTGCGCATGTCACCTTGGCTTTCTTGGGCTCTGGGATGATGATGGTCTCCTTGAAGCAAGTGGGGACTACAGTCTTGGGACAGGAACAGGTTGAAGATGTCCAAGAAGATGCCCGCCAGCTGGACAGTGCACACCCTTAGGATGCGGTCAGAGATGTGGTCTGGGACGGCGGCATTGTGAGTATTCACCCTTTTGAGAGTTTCTCACATCAGCCTAAGAGGGGCGAAAGCATTCAGATCCTTCCTGGATGGCTCGGCATTGTCTGCCTCAAAGCGAGTACAGAATGTGTTAAGCTTGTCTGGGAGGGAGGCTTCAGTGGGCACCACACAGCTGGATTTGCTTTTGTAGTCCATGTCGTCCTTGTCACATGCATCACGTGTCTGAGTTTTTTGTCGAACACTGATTCAAGTTTGAGTTTGTATCGTCTTTTTGCACTAACGTATTTACGGAGCTCGTACCTGCTTGCCTTGTTTGTGTCACCCGGTTCATTCTGCTGACATTAAATGCTGCAGTACGGGCTCTCGGCATGATATGGATTTCTCCGTTCAGCCAGGGTTTTTGGTTGGGGTATGTCCGGATTGTTATTGTGGGTCAACATCATGAACACATTTCCTAATGAAGCCTGTGACTAACAATATATATTCCACAATGTTGATGGATAAGTCCTGGGTGGATGAATTGTTGAACATATTCCAATCAGTATTCTCAAAACAGTCCTGTAGCATTGAGTCTGCCTCCTCTGTCCAGCGCCTCACTATTCTCTGTGTTGGTGGCTACCTCTTGAGTTGCTGTTGAAGGCAGGGTTTGTGTGGGGACTGGTGGGAGGTCCAAGTGGTCTTTGGCGTTCGCCTTGGGAGGCCCTCAGGAGAGGAAGACCTCTTCTGTCCAGAGAGAGGACCCCTGGGCTACTGGAGTGACAAGCCACAGCCGCCGCTCGTCTCACACACGGCCTTAGAGTGGCCACACACACTGCCGACACACTGACAGCTGGCTGAAACACTGCATCGCGGAACCATCTGAGCTGGATGAGTATACTAACTGGATTCTAAATGTTTAGTCAGTGTAATATTACTGAAATGTATTTTTGTGTAAAAAGTGTATTATACTGTGGTATTTTTATGTTTGGCAGAGAGGAATATGTTTGCAGGTTGAACAGGTTTCAAAGCCAGATGGCCTTTCTGTCAAGTTATGACTTCTAAAGGAAGACACTGCTGTGATGGAAAGACTGTCTATTAATTACTCAGTTATATTTCCCTATAGGCTGAGGTCCACAAAGGATTTGGCAGGCTTTAGGTTCAATTGCACCACTGTTGGTGTTAGACACGCTGTAAGGAGATTGAATAACATTGCTTACATCCATGCCTTAGCGTGCTATACTGTTTGGAAGTATGTTTGGTATACTTGTGCCTGCTTATATTGTATACCAAGTAGCAGAAGTGAACAAAAAATATACTTTGCTCAAGGAAACTCATTTTCATCCAGTGCTTATTATCCGATTGATGATTTTGGGGAAGAAATCATCACAATCAAATGTATTTAGAAATGTATTTTTATATCAACAGTTGTCAGTAGAATCAAATCTCTTCTCGAATCTTATGAAGCAGCACACGTCAACCCCTCGGCTTGTATTATGATGGTTCTGTGATTTCTCCAGTCCCATTGAGCCAGTCCTACCATCCTACGTAGTGCCTTCACCCCCGCTGAGGGGCTAATTAAAACAGTTTCAGGGACAAAGGAGGAGATCCATTGTATCAGTTCAACGGATATGGTGCCAGAGGGGCACAGTTGTCCAGGATTAGTGCCCCTTCAGAACCATACATAGATGGATATGTCAGCCTCCTCCCAGCACTGATGAAAGGTTCAGTCAACTCAATGGACTGCTGTAGATGTGGATATGCTGGAACTGTACTATGGAGGAATCCTAAACTATAGTGACCTTAATGTTTTCAACCCTGATTTAAGATTTTTTTTAATAATAAAAAAAAAATCAGATGCAAAGTGCAAACCCAATTATGTCTATCTTCTGTAAATGCATTTGATTTTATTTAGTTGTATCATCCCAAAAGAAACTGAACTGACAGATTTAGAGCAACAATAAACCAAACCCTCCCAACCTTTTCCCCATTCCTGAGTTGTGCAGAACCCCCCCCCCCCCCCCTTCCCCCTTCCCCCAAAGAGATAAACCTACCTGCTGGTGACAAATCTTCCAACTTCCTGTGTTTTAACTTAAGCAAAGAGTTAATCAACTGGATTTTTAATCTCCTGAGCCACAACCCTGGTGCCATAATATTTACGCTGGCCATTCTAAAGCTACCCCCCATCTAAATGGGTTTCTTGATTCACAGCTCTGGTTGACCTCATTAAGTACTGACTAATAGTCTAAATATGGGAGTGTCTGTGGGAGGAAGTGGAAAGTAGAGATGCAATCAACACAACACATCTCCCATCTAATAAAAGCTGCAGGCATTTTGGAAACAATCGGTAAGAACCGGAAAGTCCACAGGTACCGCAATAAAACAAGAGACATGATTCTCAGAGATTAAAAGGTATTACTGAATATTTAAAAGTCTATTACTTCACCACCTTGTATTTGCAAATCTATTAGATGTTTATACATTTGACACCTGGTAGGTTATTTTATTCCTTTTTGCAAATGACTGACCAGACCAAGAAACTTTGATTTGACTGAAATTACCGCATGTCTGTAGGACTGAAACTGCCCAGCAGATTTCTATTACACTGCCGCTACTCAATGTTTATTATCTATGCATAGTTACTTTGCCCCTACCTACATGTACAAATGACCCTCTACTAACCTGTACATTGACGTGTTACCAGTACCCCATGTATATACCCTCACTATTGTTGTTTTGTTTTTTTAAAACCTTTTTTTTTACAACTTTAATTTATTTAGTAACTATTTTCTTAACTCTATTTCCTTAAAACTGCATTGTTGTATTCGGCGCTTGTGACAAATAAAATGTGATTTGATTTTTACATTTATCTGGGTTCCGAGCTAGGTGTTTCATCTGCAGTTATCCCTCTGTGGCCCCGGCTCAGCCAGAGCATACTTATCTAACAAAAAGGAACTGTATGTAACCAGAAACAATAGACGTGATTGAGTGCATTCCTCAATTGGGGTCGGGTTACGACGGCCACTTTAATAGAAGATATCTGTCGAAGGAGATCTCCAAAGTTTTGCATTTGATCTTTATCAGTCTTTCAGAGCTTTTTAAAAAGGGGTACGTCCAACATATGTTAATTTAACATATTCTAGTAAATGGTGCTAACAGGAAACACCCCAGAGCTCTGGTGACAGATGGCAATCCAACAGTGATTTGAACACTCAGGATAAAATGACATATCTATTTAATCATTTATACAGTCCAAAGGTCAATTGATTATTAGAAATAAAAAATGATAAGTTATAAATGCATATACATTGTAATGCCTACAAAATGTTTACACATGTTTGAATCATTCATCAATGTGTATTCATTAAAGTTATCATAGTTTAAAAAAAAATGAATTGGTAACACTAAGTTATGTTAAAGAACACACTGAAATGATTGACTTGTACGGCAATGTTGAGGAGAGTTAGCAAGCAAGCATTTCACTGTGCTGTATGCACGTGACCAATAAACCTTGATGTGAAGTTAACAAATTACATTGAAAAAAAATGTGGAAAATTCCACATTGATGGTAGACAGACCACTACTGAACTTTGAAAAGCCCCATTTAATGTAATTAGCGTAACAAAGGAATATATGCTAATGGTAATCTTTTGGGCCAGCAATGTGTGCATGGGTGGGATCCATGTGAAACGACCTGAGAATGACTCTGCTTCTAAAGAATTCCCACACCAATGAGCTCCAGGGGAACTAGAGCCAATGGTTATAGCATGAAGTTACAATATTCATATATATATATATATATATATATATATACATACACAGTATATTGCTTGTTGATTATATTTAAGAATGTGTTAACAATATGACTGTTAGGATTATGTTATAATAATGATTCTTATTATCATTAGTAGCAGCCAATTTTTGTTTTGGTAATCTTTACCATCATTAGTATGTGTGATAGGTGTGTAAGTGCAAGTGCAATGCTGAATTGGTGGACCCTTTAAGATTATATTGACAAAACTTAAATCACACCACCAACATATTCCGTTGGGGGGTGGGATCACATATGCTAATAAAGCAGATGTCCATCAGCAGTACTCAACACAGTCCAGCCTATAAAAACAAAGCTTCTTTCTTCTGTGAGGAGAACACAGCCTGACTGATCCGCTCTTTGGGTTCAGAGAGCCAACAAGATTATTCTTTGATACTGAACTATCCTCTCAGAACTATACAAAATCAACCAAATCCCAAAGGAATTGGTAGCAAACTGTGTTCAGACTAGATGTGTGGTTTAACTCAGGACAAGGTCCATATAAACAAGAACTAAACTCAAACATGCACATGAGTGGTCTTTGTCCAGTCCACCACTTCCCCCACAAGTACAGTAATTTGATCCCCAGACCAGGGCAGTTCTTTCCTCATTCTGAGCAGTGTGTGTGTTTGGTCAAGGTGTGAGTTGAGTTCCTTCTGAACTTTCCATGACACAGGCTGGAGGTTTCAGACATGTCTCTCTGTCCACTCTGCGCTTCTTCTATACACCGAGCTGATTATCCATAAACCATTGTTGTCTCCACAGGCATTTAGGATGCCACCGCAAATATAAGCTTTGTCCTTAGATGACTGATCATAGATCAACTAAAGTTCATGAACTTATGAGCTCAAATGGTAAATATAAATATGACATATCATTGGGGTTGGGTTGCTGAACATTGAATATAAATGTTAAAAAGGTGAGACCGATTCTTGATACTATAACTCTTCAACACAATACAATTCTCAAATACAATACCATAATCTCTTTCAGGCCATCATCTGACCATTGTATTTCCTTGTTCACTCAACCAACTGTGACTAACAGCATTCTACATCAAAAAAAGACAACAAGACCATTTCCTGGGTCTTAGAAAGAAAGTGTTCAATGCAGAAGCATAGCACCCAGTTGGCCATAAAATAATGAGGGGAGGAGAAATGAGAAGGGGTCAATACATAGAATTTTTTAAATATTTTTTTTTACATTTTACCTTTATATAACTAGGCAAGTCAGTTAAGAACAAATTCTTATTTTCAATGACGGCCTAGGAACAGTTGGTTAACTGCCTTGTTCAGGGGCAGAATGAGACACGAGGACAGAGAGACTCACATTTGGCTCATCTTCAGATGAAAACAACAGTACAATATAAAATATTTGAACATTTTAAAAAAAGGCACGGCTCTTGTCCTTTCTCATTCCCCCTCTGAACAGAGGGTCTATAGAAATTAAAAGGATGAAAAGGTTTCAAAAAGGGGCCTTAATGCCATCCATGCATGCAGGCCATGGAGTTTAATTGTGTTTCTCCTAAAACGGGGAACAAAAGAGATTCTTCCTGTCGACCCATTAAGGACGGTGCTCAATAAATATGCATCATAAGAGAAGAGCAATCACATTTCAATATTCATTCAATCATGGTATTGCTGCGGATTACTGATAGTATAAGACGTATTAACACTTTACTGTAGGCACACAAAGCCTTAGTGTATTTATGAAACACTCCACAACAGCCTTAAGTGTCTTATGATACAAATAATGTTGATTTTAAACACTTGCTATAAGCTATCATTACCCATGTAGTTATAACATTATTATAGCAGGTCGTTATACTGGGTCCTTATTATAAGCCGCAACAAATCACTCTGGTTTGCTGTCAGTTTGAGTAAGGATGCAATCACTTTCTGCTGTGTGATTGTGCATTTAAACCAGATAAAGCAAACGCAGCCTTTAAAACAAACACAGACCTAGCAAAGAGTAGGATCCCTAAACTGCCAGGAGACAATGGTCTATATCTGTCAAGATTTCCATCATGTTTGTTTTTTTTAGGATAATGCATGCGTGAGCAAAGAAAATATTGTGCTTGCTCATGGCCATCTGTCGAAGGCAAAGGCATCTTTCAAATGGTAAATGTTCATTCGTTTGGATATGCAATAGGTTTAACTGTGAGAATATTGACAATATAGGGTTGAAGGATCATAGTACCTTTTCAACTATTTCTTCAGTCAGCCCATTCTTCATCAGTGTTGTTGCATACGTGAGAGTTCTTCAGTGGATTGGACAGTGACATTGAAAGCAAAGATCTAACCAGACAAGACTGTGATTGACTGGCCCTCCAAATCTAACTGAAAGTGCATACCGAAAACACAAAGCAACCTGCTGACAATGCGAAAATGATCACAAAACAAAGCAGAAAACCAGACAAATAGTATGTTTGACGAGAGAATAACAATTGATTGCAGGGGACAGTAACCAATAGCCAATTGATATAGAAACTGAGAAAATATTGCAAGCTAAAGAAAAACTTCAAAAAGAACATGCAAACATGCCTTTTTTTGGTAAACCAATGGCCTTTACATACAAACACCCAATCACAATAGGTTTTTACGTTCACAGCTGGGCTATCAACAACATCACATTCATCATAGGTAATTTCAAAATGGTATATCTAGACCGCAAGTCACAGCAAATTATATTTCTGAGTGTTTAAGAGCAGGAGATATTCCTTTGTCCTTTTAAATGATTTTTTATGGGCTTTGGCCAGCAACACTCTGGCCCTCCCCATTGGCTAAAAATTAGACTTATTTTCCTGTCCCCGAGGACTTATTTTTAAACACCGATTTCATTCTTAAAGAAACAACAGCAAAAATAGCCTGTCAGTGTAATGCTTCCTGACAGCCCAGGATAAGACAAAAACAACACCATAAATACTAACGTTTTGAATGAATTTACAATTTACACTACCCCCCCAGGCCCATTTCTTAGAAGTTAGTGTTGTGGGTAGACCATATCTTTACTTCATGAGTAAGAATATGGAATAAGTTATGTATATACTTGTATTTATATATATATATATATATATATATATATATATATATATTCAATATTCTACTTTTTACTAAATGAATTGTCTGAATCAAACACCGGAGTTGTTTTGTAAAAACTTCAGACCTAAAAACATAAATAGCTGTAAAGTGAGCGGCTATCCCATTGTTTTGTCGCCGCTCATAATTCCAATATCTGAAATGTGACCTGGGTGCTCTGAGAGCTGAATAGAGCAACATGATCAACCACCATGTATTTCTCTTGTTAAAGAGGAACAAATGGCAGCCTAATAACCCTCCCTGTTACTAAAACAAAATGTATCTCACAACAATCACAAAATTCCAAGTGATAAGACCCTGAAAGGTCTGGAATACAGCAGTTGTCACCCCTACCTGTAGTCTTGCTGCATGTTGGTTGTCAGGACTTACAATATACTTGAAATCTGAAATAAGACGGCATAATAAATTCAAAGGCCTTCATACTTTGACAAATAATTGCAATGCATCCAAAAAGACAATTCACTTGTACCACTAAGCACATTGTCCACTTGTCAAACGGAATGTCTAATCAAAATACGTCTATATTTTGTATTTCAAACACATATTGTATTGAATGAGGGGCAAGATAAAAGCCTCCCATGTTGTGAAAAAAACCTAAACTCACTTAAAATGTCAATAGTGTCAGGAGAAAAAGATGCTAGCATTGGAAAACAAATCCATATCAACTCCGAACTGATCAGTTAATTGCATTAAGGGAATTCAATGCCTTTTACTAATGGTACAGCAAATTGTGTGCAAACGATTCAAAGGTCAAAACATTTGCACACAACAAAGAGTAAGGTATTTAGATAGTGGAACATCACATTATGGGACTTTATAGCTTTAAAAAAGAAAAAAGATGTAAAAAGGAACCAAGAAAGAAATCCAAACCCTTTTTTTAAAAAGAACTCCAATGTTGTCGTCCACGCTCCCCTAAATATTTATCACCATATTACTGACAGGAGTGAGATTAACCATACGGGCAGAATATTCATTAAGTTTTATAATAATGGCCCTTTTGACATTTTCACACTATTAAAAGTGGTCAGATACTACTGTTCTGTTACAGAGGGAAGACTCCCCAGTATTTCACATCATCCAATCTCTCCATCACTTGGCCTTCTCTGGCTTAGTTCATGTCCAGAAGGAATGCATCACAAAATACGACTTCTTTAAGCAGCTGTGAGTGGAAATAGCTTTTCCTGGAGACATTTATGACCCCCATTCAAAGGCCTGACATCTCAAACACAGGAAGGAAGGAACTCAGAAGTGCCATACAGTATCAAGAGGTCCATTTACACTTCCTGCTATATCTTTTTAACAAAGCCTCACAAAACGCACCTTTATTCAAAACAGAAATATACGATTATATGGGTTTGTGAATGGCCATGGTTTTACTTACATGCACGCACACACGCACAGTAAATAGGTTTGTGGATGTATAAATGCATGTGTGGATGCTTTTTATATAAGCCATTTCAAGTAACTCAAATGGCTGTGTCAAACTTTGATTAATTACACAGGGATTTACATATATTAAAAAAAAACTGGGAGAGCACTTAGCCCACCCTCCTATGACGTCGCATGTAGAATGTGTTCGGGGGAAGCAGGCCCTCCTCAAGGGTGCTTGGGATTGGAACCCTGGAAGTCTCTGCCTGATAATAGATCAAAGAGATGCATCAGAGAACAATTCTAGTTTTAAAACACTTTTCCCACATAGCAGCCAGTCACCCTAATGCATAATGGAATTTTACAAGGCCTCAGCAATTATGGCTTCAACCAATGGACTCTAGTAATAAAACACCACGTAAAAATCTGTTAAATGAGATAATTAACCCCACATTATAAAAAGTTTAAAAAGATACACACTAGGGTGCATTATGTTGCTGTCTGATTATCACTCCTATAGTCATAACACAAACTACATTTAGTATATTACCTAATGAGATCAAACATTTACAGGGATGAAAATAGACAGACATAAAATGTTTATAGATGTGGGGGAAAAAAAGAGGCATTGGTTCAGATCAAAGTTCAGGAGGATGATTTTAATGTTGGATACTTACTGACCCCCAAAGGCAATCTAGGGACATTACACCAGAGCGCTAGAGATGCTGGAGCCTTATGTCAAATGGCTGGTAGCCTCGGACACCCAGGCTTCACTGAAATGACGAGATGTCTGAATATAGAATGGTTAAAATAAGCATACATACAACTGTAAAAACATGTATGTTTACATGAGAAATCATATAGATCTCAATAAATAACCACAGTACGTTCTACAAAGACTGGCACTTCACAGATACTACATCCACCCTCTATCGATCTCTAGATCCTTCAAAAAAGGTACAATTATTTCCATTTTACAGAATCACAAAGTGACATTCCACATATTCCAGGACTCTTGAGATCTCCCCATCCTCGTTGGAAGAGCAGTCGGAGCATCAGCCAGCGAATGATTTGCTCAGATTGTGCCCATCCACAGCCAGAGAAAGCAGAGGGGTCACAGTTGAGTTTCTAAAGCCATTAGTGCTGAAAGAAAAATCAATGGTCAACTGTGCCAGAGAGACTCCTTGGTAACGTCCCAAATGGCACCCTGTCCCCTATAGGGTGCAGTACTTTTGACCTGAGCCCCATGGTTCCTGGTCAAAAGTAGTGCACTACTTGGGAAATACGGTGCCGTATGGGACACAGCCCTTTTCCAGCGCAGCCTTCACTTCCCTGCGAACACTAAGGACTTGAAGGCTGAATGTCAAACTGGCTCCAAGAGGATAATAGCAAACAACAAGCAGAAGAGGCATTCAATCAAATGTCTATTGACTATTGTAGTTAGAAGTTTGTGCTTTGAAAACATAAGTACCTTGACATATTTTCAATGATGAATCAAACCTGCAATATAACATACAGGAGGAAGACCTCATTCGGAAATTGAGGCACATAGATCATTCTTTATCAGGTGAATCGACACAGCATTGTACCAATACCAAATTGAAATGTACATTGTTTCCCATGACTCTTTGCCAAATCCATGAAAGGCTGCAATTCCGTATAGATACAAAGAACGTTAAGCAAATAGCTTGTGGACACTAGGAACATCTATTGACATAAATAATAGGTAACTGGAAAGCATAGAATGTATTTTCTGTCTAGGTTATTTGATATAAGTTATCCATTTTTAACTTTAATGTATTTATACTCTTTCATGGTCAATGACATGTTAGTAAAGCAGAAACATACACCAAGTACAATACATTTCAATTATTTCAAAATAGGACAGTAGCACAGAAACACAAGCAGATATTGTTTTAATTTGTTTTTCTGAAATGCCCAGTTTCATGACACTTTAAGCAATGCATCGCCTTCATGTTCATCGGAATTGGAACGTTCATGATTGGGAAACACGTCAAAGATGAAAATAATCAGATTTTGACTAGGTTGTACCAAACATACTTAATTCAAGCCGGAATTTATGATTAACAACTAAATTCATCTAAGCATGACATGAGTCAAGAGTCATCACTCTGTAACGGAACATTAGCTGCCATCTCACCGTTTGTTATAAATATCTATTTGACCTGTTGACCTTCAGTAATGGTGATCTAGTCAGTCTTGGAGGCCGTCCATGTTGTGTGTGTCCGACACTGAATAGAGGTTCTGTGTAGAGACTGAGAGTTGTTCTAGAACAGGCTGGTTCTGGGCAGTCACCACCAGAGGCAAGCTGTGGATGACCACTCCCTGGCTGCCTAAACTGATGCTAGGGACAATGAGACTACTGTCCTCCTCACAGGTGGTAATGCTATTGTCCCCAACCCCGTGCAACACTGTTACATGTGCCTGCTTGGCCAAGTCTTCCGAAGGGCCACCTTCGCTACACATCATGTCTGGGGGCGGGAACATGGAGGTGGCCGTGGCGACTAGGTTACCGTGGTTCCCTCCCTCCGTCACAACAGTAACCTCGGTGCCTCCCTCCTGGATAAGAGCGTTAAAGCCCTCCAGGTCTGAGCAGGTGGTGATGAAGGCCTGTGTGCTGTGGGCTGCTGAAGAGACCTGGGAGGTAATGGCTGTCTGCAGTAGGGCCTGGTGCAGAGGGTTACTGCTATCCTCTGAGGAGAGGTGTGTCAGCAGGACCGTCCCAGGCTCCAAACCAGCGCCGTCTGTTGGACCTCCTATATGCTGCATGGGCGTGAGGCTCAGGTTGACCTGCTGGATCATGGAATTTACCACCATGTCCTGACTCTCTGGGCTCAAGAGGATGGCGGAGGAACCCTTGGTGTGATGCTGGTGCTGCCCAATGTCCACACCCACCCCAGCCTGCAGGGGATGGAAGGAGCCCTCCTGACCCAAAGGGTGGGATACTATGATCTTAAGCTGGGCACTGCTATAGGGGGCCAGGGGAGCTAGGGGTACATGGTGGAGGGGGAGCTGGGTGGTGTGGCTGTCCTGCCTGGGTAAAGGGCTCACAGTCACACTACTGGGATGGGAGGTAATGGGCTGGAGTGTCAAGGAAAGAGTCTGTTCAGAGCCTGATTCCCGGTGCTGCTTCCTGTGGCTGCGCAGAGAGTCCTCCCTCACAAACGATGCCTCGCACAGGTCACAGCGGAAGGCCCGCGTCGCATCCAGCTTGGCCCGGTACCGGGAGCTCACAGGCTTGGCAGGGTCCTCTCCGTTACCGACACTGGCTTTGCCTCCTTTCCCACCAACACTGGCCCCCTTCTCAGGTTTGTCCGCATGGCACTTCTTCTTGTGGATGACCAGGTTGCTGCGCTGCTTGGTGGCGAAACTGCAGAAGTCACATTTGAAGGGTCGCTCTTCAGAGTGGATCCGCTCATGGACCTTGAGCGCCCCCTTGCTGGAGCAGGAGTAGATGCACTTGGAGCACTGGATGGGTTGAGTGGGCTGGTGCTCTCGCGAGTGCTGCCGCAGGGCTGTCTTGTTGGTGCACTGGAAGTCACAGTCAGGGCAGGGAAAAGAGTTGGACGTGCCATGTTTTATCTGGACGTGAGATTTCAGGTTGCCCTTCATGGCACAGCGGTACTCACAGAAGTCACACTTATAAGGCTTCTCACCCGAGTGGATGCGGATGTGCCTCTTCAGGTCAGAGTTGATCTTGAACTTTGCTTCACACTGAGTGCACTGGAAAGGTGCATCCCCTAAAGTAGAGGAATATATATATCTTTATAGAACACCCAACAACAACTTGACTCGAAACGTACGTTTGCCAGACTATTCAGAAGTTAAGTGGTCTTATACCGAAATGAGTCCATGTCCCATATTTAAATCCCAAATGAATGGGAAACAATGTAGACCATTTAATAGCCAGATTTCAGAACCAGATTTATATACAGTGGGGCAAAAAAGTATTTAGTCAGCCACCAATTGTGCAAGTTCTCCCACTTAAAAAGATGATGTAATTTTCATCATAGGTACACTTCAACTATGACAGACAAAATTAGAAAAAAAAATCCAGAAAATCACATTGTAGGATTTGTTATGAATTTATTTGCAAATGATGGTGGAAAATAAGTATTTGGTCACCTACAAACAAGCAAGATTTCTGGCTCTCACAGACCTGTAACTTCTTCTTTAAGAGGCTCCTCTGTCCTCCACTCGTTACCTGTATTAATTGCACCTGTTTGAACTTGTTATCAGTATAAAAGACACCTGTCTACAACCTTAAACAGTCACACTCCAAACTCCACTATGGCCAAGACCAAAGAGCTGTCAAAGGACACCAGAAACAAAATTGCAGACCTGCACCAGGCTGGGAAGACTGAATCTGCAATAGGTAAGCAGCTTGGTTTGAAGAAATCAACTGTGGGAGCAATTATTAGGAAATGTTAGACATACAAGACCACTGATAATCTCCCTCGATCTGGGGCTCCACGCAAGATCTCACCCCGTGAGGTCAAAATGATCACAAGAACGGTGAGCAAAAATCCCAGAACCACACGGGGGGACCTAGTGAATGACCTGCAGAGAGCTGGGACCAAAGTAACAAAGCCTACCATCAGTAACACACTACGCCGCCAGGGACTCAAATCCTGCAGTGCCAGACGTGTCCCCCTGCTTAAGCCAGTACATGTCTAGGCCCGTCTGAAGTTTGCTAGAGAGCATTTGGATGATCGAGAAGAAGACTGGGATAATGTCATATGGTCAGATGAAACCAAAATATAACTTTTTGGTAAAAACTCAACTCGTCACATTTGGAGGACAAAGAATGCTGAGTTGCATCCAAAGAACACCATACCTACTGTGAAGCATAGGGGTGGAAACATCATGCTTTGGGGCTGTTTTTCTGCAAAGGGACCAGGACGACTGATCCGTGTAAAGGAAAGAATGAATGGGGCCATGTATCGTGAGATTTTGAGTGAAAACCTCCTTCCATCAGCAAGGGCATTGAAGATGAAACGGGGCTGGGTCTTTCAGCATGACAATGATCCCAAACACACCGCCCGGGCAACGAAGGAGGGGCTTTGTAAGAGGCATTTCAAGGTCCTGGAGTGGCCTAGCAAGTCTCCAGATCTCAACCCCATAGAAAATCTTTGGAGGGAGTTGAAAGTCCGTGTTGCCCAGCAACAGCCCCAAAACATCACTGCTCTAGAGGAGATCTGCATGAAGGAATGGGCCAAAATATCAGCAACAGTGTGTGAAAACCTTGTGAAGACTTACAGAAAACGTTTGACCTTTGTTATATACCCTTTGTTGGCAATGACAAAGTATTGAGAAACTTTTGTTATTGACCAAATACTTATTTTCCACCATAATTTGCAAATAAATTCATTAAAAATCCTACAATGTGATTTTCTGGATTTTTTTTCTCATTTTGTCTGTCATAGTTGAAGTGTACCTATGATGAAAATTACAGGCCTCTCCTCTTTTTAAGTGGGAGAACTTGCACAATTGGTGGCTGACTAAATACTTTTTTCCCCCACTGTAACTTGTGAACACCAATTTCATGCTTCAGTGTACTAATCAACCCAAGTAGTGAAGGGAAAGTAGACCCACCAGTGTGTGAACGGAGGTGCACGGTGAGCTGGCTGGAGTTGCGGCTGGCGTAGGGGCAGATCTGGCACTTGAAGGGCCTCTCGTCATAGTGGATACGGAGGTGTTTCTTCAGACTGCTGCTGTCGGCCGCAGCGTAGGGACAGTACTTGCACTTGTGAGGCTTCTCTCCCGTGTGGGATCGGAGGTGCATGTTCAGCTTGTCCCTCCGGCTGAACCGCTTTTGGCACAGCTCACATTCAAACGGCTTCTCACCTAGACACACACAAGCATATATACACAAGCACACACACACAGGTGGATTGGAGGATACATTTATGTCAAGTCTTGCAATACATACTAGGAGGAGCATAAATCCAATTTGAATTATGATCTAATAATACTGGTATTGTTACATACCAGTATGCGTTTTGAGATGCCGCTCCATGTCTTTTTGACCGTACTGTGTCTTGAAAGAGCAACCTAGGGGCAAAGGAATAAATGATGCATTTGATTAGAAAATTGATTGATTCATGCAGCCTGAATATAATAGTGTTGTTTCACCCACATTTCAAGGCCACCTCACTGTAGTATTAAGTTGTGTAGCTATAAAAAAAAGTAACTAAATGGTTGCAACTGACCAGCAGATAATGTGCTTCCTCTCTAGCAGCAGTATGGAAGGAATGTGTCAGAAGAGTAATAAACGAGGAAAGAGGGAGTGAGCTACCAACCTGAGAAACAGCAGCTGCGTCTCTTTGAAGTCAGGGCAGGTTTTATTTTTTTGGAAGGTGTTTTGGGGGCTTTGGTCAGGATCTTTTTGACACCTCTCATAACACACGTCTGGTAGGCTTCCTCAAAAAACTCTGTGCTGGAATCTGGGGGGGATATTCTGACTGTAAAGGATACATTTCCAGACAACCGAGTTCCCAAATAACAAAGGAATCATTTTTTAAACTTGATAACATATAGACTATTCATTGTTCCAACAGTATATTAAAGGAGTCTGGGGTAGCATGTTCAAACAAGACCATGTAGAGAGAGACCATCTTATGGTCTTACCTGTAAGAGTGGGTGCGGAGTTAGATGCTGATATGTTAGAGGAGGGTATATGGCAGCCATTTTGCTTGTGGGCCAGAAAGACCTCAAAGTTATTGTACTGCTGCTTACAGAAGCCACAGATGTGGATATCTGGGCTCACTTCCACAAGTACATGGTTCCCTCCTGTTGATGAGGGGGAAAATGGGATAAAACCCTGTTTTTATTCAAGAACATTGTGATTATTGACAACCATAGCCTACCCTGCAATACCAAGACTAATCCTACCTTTGAGTAGGGACTATTTGAATGTAGGCCTACTTTGCAACTTGTAAACATAGCTAGCCATATTTTCATATAATTGCTAACAACAGACTGCTAGATGATACTAAAGCCATTGGATCTTTTTTTGTAGCACACATATTTAAATGAATAATTTGACTACCAAGTGGACTTTGTTTTGAACATTTGTTATGAGTTTTCTTACCCCCTCCGTTGAATGATGCCATTTTAACGCTAATATAGCTGGATATCAATTCAGTTTAGGGCTCCCCTAACGTAGGCAACCGACTTGGGACAGGCGCCTCGAATCGAATCCATTCAACATAAGTATACAATACAACAAGCGCCTTTGAAATAACAAAAGTTCCTTATCTACTGACTTTTAGCTCTGAACTCTCTACTGGCAACATTGTTGCAACCATTTTACGACAGGCTCCCTTCACTTTTCGGCAGTACACACTTTTCCTCCAGGGGAATTTATTTTTTCATTTTCATTTGAGCGCATTACTGCCATCTAATGACTCGGTGGTCTCAGTTCCCAGCATCCGCCACATGCTTGACTCGTAACCAAGGGCCTTATTCTAATGACATCCAAAATCTTTGAAGTGCTTTGTAAAAAAAAATAAAAAATGCAAACAAAAATAGGATCCAAACAAACAAAAGTCAGAGAGGAAGAGGTGAAACGAGAGGGTTTAGCTCCCAAAATTAATCGTTAAGCTAATTATGAGTTTTTGTATGGGGCAATGAGTGTATTGCTATTTTGATACAACTTATTTGATATAATAGAAGTTTCATAATGCTTAGGTTGTTACGAGTGTACTGATATAAGTGTGATGCATGTGACATCCTGGCAACTTTGAGAAAAAAACACTTTATATTGTAGTTGTACCTGTGGAAATTCTAGAGGCTAGCGCAGCATCTCACTCACCGTTGATTACACGCTGTTGACATAAAAAAAAAAAATGTAAAGTATGAAATGTATCCACAAATCCAAAGAGAGGAATAAGCAGGAGACTGTTAGGGCGAAGTCATAGGCATCTCGTCATTATATCCAGTATCTCTGAAAATGTCTCTTTTTGCCTCTATCAGTTGACTCGAATAACGTACACAGGTCAAAGTTGACACAGGTAAAGTCAATCAAAGAACAATTTAAATGTGAAATGTCATCCTAATCCTCTCTGTTCATCTGCAGATGGTGTTCTTTTTGACAGGTGAGTGATCAAAACGCTAACTTTACATTTCTACTACATGTTGTTAATTTACCGCCTAGTGCCTAGGCTTAGATCAGCAAACATTTTTGCGATAGGGCCACATCGGGATTTTGAAATTTAACGGGGAGCCACACATTTTTGTCAAAATCAATTTGCGGGCCAGAAAAAGGGCAGTTATTTGAAAATATATGTCCATTATCATTTCTACCTACTTTCTATCTAGTTGTAGACACCAATGAATTGCCTGGAGTGTTATTTTAACCCAAAATAATAATTTATATAATATTGTTTTATATTCTAATCCTCCTGAGTGGCACATCGGTGTAAGGCTGAGATGTCACTACAGATCTACAGATCCAGTGTCGGAGCCTGTGTCGGAGCCGGCCGCGACCGGGAGACCCATGAGGTGGCACACAATTGTCCCAGCATCGTCCGAGTTAGGGGAGGGTTTGGCCGGCTGGAATGTCCTTGTCCCACTGCACTCTAGTGACTCCTTGTGGCGGATGGGCAGAAACACGCTGACTTCGGTCGCCAGCTGTACAGTGTTTCCTCCGACACATTAGTGCGGCTGGCTTCCGTGTTAAGCGAGCAGTGTGTCAAGAAGCAGTGCGGCTTGGCAGGGTTGTGTTTCGGAGGACCCATGGCTTTCGACCTTCGTAGTCCACGTTCAGCTCCTTTGTCTTGCTGACGCTGAAGGAGAGGTTGTTCTCCTGGAACCACCACACTGCCAGGCCTCTGATCTCCTGCCTGTGAGCTGTTTCATCGTCGTCGGTGATCAGGCCCACCACCATCGTCTGTTATTTGCAAACTTAATGATGGTGTTGGAGTAGAACACATTCCAGTCTGCGCTAGTGAAACAGTCCCGTAGCTTAGCATCCGCTTCATCGGACCACTTCTGTATTGAGTGCGTCGCTGGTACATCCTGTGTGAGTTTTTACTTGTCAGCAGGAATCAGGAGGATAAAATTATGGTCAGATTTGCCAAATGGAGGGCGAGGGAGAGCTTTGTATGTGTCTTTGTGTGTGGAGTAAAGGTGATCTAGAGTTTTTTTCTCCTCTAGTTGTACAGGTGACATGCTGGTAGAAATGAGCTCAAATGGATTTATGTCATTTTTATCTTTGCTAAAAGACATGTATCTGTAAAGTGTAGGCTATGTATGCAACAACTGCTGCTGCTAAAATGGTTTTTGCATGTATGGGTTATCTAATCTTTCTCAATGGTCAATTTTGTTTTCCCAGATGTAGATAGCGAAAAGCCATGATCTACAGCTGATGGGTAAGCAAAGGCCAGGGTTCTGAAGATTTGACTCTCCTGTTTACTTTTCTTCCCTCTGAAGTTCCTCATCCTCACTTCTCTCCCCAGCAGTGTTTGTGTGATATGTCTTTCAGTCATATGTTGTTGACTATTATGGATGGTAGTAGCAGTCTGAACCAAGCCTGGCTGATGCGACCCACATGGTACAAAGCAAGGGACAGCTTGACCAAGCTGCTCTACCAGGTCAACCATCTCAAAATCCAAGCGCAGTATGAGGTAGGCTAATGAGTGAAAGGTTCAGTGGCGACCCACCTGTTATGAGCCCCACCTGTTTAGGTGGGGTTGTTATTTTGGCATTACTATGTGTCACATATCAGTTTGAGAACCATGTACCAAAACATATAATTGAGTTAATTAATAAAACAGCATAAAAACATGGTCTCTTTTTTGCTTTCTTGAGTATGTAGGTGTTTCAGACTAGCGCTGTGCTTTCTGTGGTGGTGGGGCAGTCAGCGGAAAATACAGAGCTTACGGGTTGGTAATGTTCTCTAGTTGCACCGTGATTGGCTCAGTGTTCTGTCACTCATGGGGACACTACATCACCGCAAAATCTATGGGGATCTGTGGCCATGTCAACATCATACTTTCAAAATCTTAGCTAGCAAGCTAGACAAGCAGTTGTCGTCATGAATCAAGTCGACAATCTACTGGCAAATTCTTTTAAATTCTTGTCATATGAAGATAAATTATAGATAAAAAGTATTGGTGCTCATCGGGCATTGGACATAAACATTACACATTACACACAATTGCAAATTCAACAATGAGTGGTTTGGAAGGAATCAGTGGCTATCTGCAAGTGTTGCAAAGTAATCACTAGCCTGCTATTCAATGGAGACGGTTTGTGGTCCAAGTCTGGGTTTAAGGGTCCCTTTTCCAAGCTTAAAGGGATAAACATTCACTTGCAACACCATGGGCCAGAAAAGGTTGAATACATTGGCAATGCTGTCAATCAAGCATGACATCTGCCGAGTTCAAGACAACTGGGAACGTTGAAGAATATGAGCTCCGACTGGGAAAATACATTTTGAACGGTCATCCAACTCAGAATTCCAAGTCGGGAACTCGGGCCTCTTTCTAGAGCTTCAACCTGAAGATCACTGACGTCATGATTCGACCTTGGTTTTTTCAGAATTACCAGTTGTCTTGAAAGCACCATAAATCCAGAGAATGCCAGACAAAATATGATGACAAAATTTGCCCACAAGATGGACCGCCGCACCACCTTTTGGTGGATTTACATGCACCAAGATTTACATGCTAAATTTCCCACTAGAAAGGTTTAGTAAAGTTTTTATGTTCCTTCTATAAGACTTACATACAGTTGAAGTCGGAAGTTTACATACACCTTACCCAAATAAATTGAAACTCAGTTTTTCACAATTCCTGACATTTAATCCTAGTAAACGTTGCCTGTCTTAGGACAGTTAGGGTCACCACTTTATTTTAAGACTGTGAAATGTCAGAATAATAGTAGAGAGAATTATTTATTTCAGCCTTTATTTCTTTCATCACATTCCCTGTGGGTCAGAAGTTTACATACACTCAATTAGTATTTGGTAGCATTGCCTTTAAATTGTTTAACTTGGGCCAAAGGTTTCGGGTAGCCTTCCTCAAGCTTCCCACAATAAGTTGGGTGAATTTTGGCCCATTCCTCCTGACAGAGCTGGTGTAACTGAGTCAGGTTTGTAGACCTCCTTGCTCACACACTTTTTCAGTTCTGCCCACATATTGTCTGTAGGATTGTGGTCAGGGCTTTGTGATGGCCACTCCAATACCTTGACTTTGTTGTCCTTAATCCATTTTGCCACAACTTTGGAAGTATGCTTGGGGTCATTGTTCATTTGGAAGACCCATTTGAGACCAAGCTTTAACTTCCTGACTGATGTCTTGAGATGTTGCTTCAATATATCCACATCATTTTCCTGCCTCATGATGTCATCTATTTTGTGAAGTGCACCAGTCTCTCCTGCAGAAAAGCACCCCCACAACATGATGCTGCCACCCCTGTGCTTCACGGTTGGGATAGTGTTCTTCGGCTTGCGAGCATCCCCCTTTTTCCTCCGAACATAACGATGGTCCTTATGGCCAACAGTTCTATTTTTGTTTCATCAAACCAGAGGACATTTCTTTAAAAAGTACGATCTTTGTCCCCATGTGCAGTTATTTTTATGGCGGTTTTGGAGAAGTGGCTTCTTCCTTGCTGAGTGGTCTTCCTTGCTGAGTGGCCTTATGTTGATATAGGACTCGTTTTATTGTGGATATAGATACCTTTTTACCTGTTTCCTCCACCTTCTTCACAAGGTCCTTTGCTGTTGTTCTGGGATTGATTTGCACTTTTCGCACCAAAGTACGTTCATCTCTAGGAGACAGAACGCGTCTCCTTCCTGAGCGGTAGGACAGCTGCGTGGTCCCATGGTGTTTATACTTGCGGACTATTGTTTGTACAGATGAACGTGGTACCTTCAGGCATTTGGAAATTGCTCCCAAGGATGAACCAGACTTGTGGAGGTCTACCATTTTTTTTCTGAGGTCTTGGCTGATTTGTTTTGATTTCCCCATGATGTCAAGCAAAGAGGCACTGAGTTAGAAGGTAGGCCTTGAAATGCATTCACAGGTACACCTGCAATTGACTCAATATGCCTATCAGAAGCTTCTAAAGCCATGGCATAATTTTCTGGAATTTTCCAAGCAGTTTAAAGGCACAGTCAACTTAGTGTATGTAAACCTCTGACCCACTGGGATTGTGATACTATAAGTGAAATAATCTGTCTGTAAACAATTGTTGGAAAAATGACTTATGTCATGCACAAAGTAGATGTCCTAACCGACTTGCCAAAACTATAGTTTGTTATTAACAAGAAATTTGTGGAGTGGTTGAAAAACAAGTTTTAATGACTCCAACATAAGTGTATGTAAACTTCCGTCTTCAACTGTACACGTGATCAAATATTATCTCTGTGACTCTTACAGTTAACAAAAATGAGAAAGTGACGAGAGTAGAGATGGAGTAACTGTAAACCATGAGAGTGAGTGACACACAACTCCATTTCCAGTAGCAGGTCCTTAGTTTCCTGATCGCCACCATAAAGCTAAGGGTAGATTGTCTGAACTGATTTAGGTTATATCGGGTAATTATTTATATATACACTAGATGACTGACAGGGGTCAATGTTTTGAAGCCACCGCTCATCAATTTTGATACACCCCCACCATTGTAAAAAATTTAATAATAATAAAAAACAAATATATAAAAACATTTTCCTTAAAGTCTATTTTTTAGGAGTCCCGACTACAACCCCAAAATACTTAAATACATGTAATTTTGTCCTTGAAAAATGTAATTGAAATACTGTAGAATTTCAATAATTCCTATGGAGGACTGATTCTTCTGCAGTGTACCAATATGGCTGACCAGTGGTTTCAAATCCTCTCATGGGCAATCCAGGATTTATCTCCATAACTGGGTAAGGAAGTTCTTGATGTCCTCCACATATTCGAATGATTCCCAACATGACGTTTGAGTGAGGTGTTTGCTGCTATTCCCCTTATTCATACAGCTTCAGAGGTCCCTATGTTGATACATTTGATGACACTCGCTTGAATGAAGAGCATGCAAATCATTTTTCACATAAATCCTCAAAACCGAATACAGTTAAATGTACTTCAAACGGTCTTTATAAAGTTTGCGGCAGTCTGGCAGACAAATGACTCATGGAGAGATGGGGTAATTAAACAGGCATAAACCACATCTCACGCCTTAAGCAATGTGTAGGCCTCTTCTGACTTTGATCTACAGTCAGTTTTCATAATTATGCCAGGAGAATTATGTATCAATCACAGCTTTTACAATTCCAAACATACTACTTGCCACTCAATACTCCAACATTTAGGCCTATAGCATTTTTATTCTGTGTATAACACCCTCATATCCATATCCAATGTTAACCAGGATAATTTATATCAATTAAAATTCATATCAATGATTTTTATAAACAAATTATATTTGCATCCTCAAAGCACAGGTCCAACTTATCATGTAATGTAAATAGTGCTCTGCCAATTTAGAGTGTTGCCTCATTCTCTCTCTGGTCATTGAGATCCATAAGATTCCTCTCCCTGAAGTAATGTCCTTCTTTATTCCCTGCGAGACAAGGGCAACAATAAGGGGGAGTGGGGCCTCTGTCACAGTATTCCCCCCACACCGAGGCATGCCAGCTGCTTACAGTGTCTTAATGGCAACGAGCTGTCACAGCCCATCACAGTATACCGCCACACAGGAGCGGCAGATGCTGTAATTGCAGAGTGACTTGTTGGTTGTCAACAGCAATTATAGCATGTTTCCACCTGAGGGCACCCGAGGATTACTGGCAAGCCTGGACACAGCACTGCCATAGACTTACATTAGAGCAGCATCCTGGTTACAGTGCCGCCATGGACTTACATGAGAGCTGCTGAAAGCAAGAAAGCCAGCCATACTGTCACGTCCTGACCTTAGTTCCTTTTTTATGTCTCTATTTTAGTTTGGTCAGGGCGTGAGTTGGGGTGGGCATTTTATGTGTTGTTACTTTGTTTTTGTATTTCTGTGTCTGGCCTGGTATGGTTCCCAATCAAAGGCAGCTGTTTATCGTTGTCTCTGATTGAGAACCATACTTAGGTAGCCTGTTTTCCCACTATGATTTGTGGGTAGTTGTTTTCTGTGTCTGTGGTTACCATACAGAACTGTTTTGTTTTTTTCATTTATTTCTCTTGTTCTTTTGTATTCTGTGTTCAGTTTAATAAATATATTATGGACACTTACCACGCTGCGCATTGGTCCGATCTCTCATACTCCTCGCCAGAGGAAGAAGAGAATCGTTACACATACAAGCATGTCAGATGTAGAATAATAGTTTTAGGTGTAGGTGCAGACGGGCCTACAACTTGGTGTTTATTTCAGTGAAGATTTTTTCTTCTTTTGAGGACCTGATCATGTGATGCCCAGACAGACCGCTAAATAATATCCCCCAAAAAGTAGAGTTTTGATACCTGCAGTGTTTTGGAAGTGTTCAATTGTCTCAGACTGTCTAGCTTTTATTTAGCTGATTGTGAGTTCTCAAAGATTATATGATTAAAAAAATATATTATCCATAGTCATTTCTCCATATTTTACATATGATTTTAGTCATTTAAGTTAACACTGAAAGTGTTTTTCCATCCTGAAAATGTATGTAAATATAGATTTTTTTTTATACACAGTTTAGACTTAGGTGACTGAGAAAATGCTTAGGTTGTCCGCACAATGAATCCATGGCAGAAATATCCCTGGGTGTGCATGCAGTATTTTAGTAATTTCACTCATTTATTTATTCATGTCATTGTTTTCTCCTGTTTGAGTCAGGGGAAGCTCATTTGCAGTTGCCAAGTCATCCTCTGGTTGTTATCACCCAGACAGAGCAACCAGTGTGGTGTTCTGAAAATGTATAGGTCCAACTCCTAAGTCTGAACTGATGTGCGAAGATGTTCTTGTTCAGATCTATGAAGGGATATTGTCAAGAAATACTGTCTGATGAAAACATAGTAGAGGGATGATAGGCACATACCCATAAGCCTGCTCTATACAATGAGACACACCTTATAGTCATCATGCAACATTAAAATCCAAACCGAAACATATTGGCCAGCTGATATTTGTCCTAGTTTAAAGAGGGAGGAGAAAGATGTCCCAAAGTTCCATGTTTGGTTAGAACTGCATGACAAATTATACACACATGTATGAATTCCTCTAGTCAACAGCTGCCATCTTAGCATCAGATAAAACAGAGCCGAAGTCTGGGAAACATCAGATGCCTCGGGAATCTACTTCATCAGGCGCAAGCACGGACTCACGCGCACGGACACACGCACACATGCTCACAGACAAATCAGGACTACTTCATTGTATCTGCCAAGTGATGCACATGATATGCTTATAGATGAGGACTAACTGGAAGGGCAGTGTGTGTGTGTGTGAGTCTGTATGTGACTTCATAGAGAATTGTATAGCCTTTTGGGGATTACTCCCTTGCACAAGGGACATTCTGTATACATTTTTACCAAACTCAGACGGGAATGTAAATACTCAAGGAGATCCATGTTTTACTGTAAATGTATGTTTAACCCAGAGCCTATGATGGAACTTGATTATCTAAGCAACCTAGACTTACTCTAGTTTATTATAGACATAGCTACGATAAGGACACACACTGCAAGTATTTTGCTTCGTGTACACTGAGATCTGGAAAGCCTTGTTTTCTTGTGTTGTTAAATGGTGTCAGTAGGGGGGTGTCCAAAAGCAGGCTTGAGAAGGAACACTGTTATATTTGGTTGTAGCTGCTGACATTTTGGGACCAGCAGGTCAGCAGAATGATGAAGCAGTAGACATGAATCAAAGCACTGTAAAGCAGGGGATGTGTTGATCATGAGACAAATCAATGTAATTATTATCTCACTATGATATAATACCTAATTGTTGTTGTGGACTGGTTATGAGCACAATTTCAACTTTGTTTGATCATCACTTTGTTATCAATTATTCAAATACAAATTTTTAAAAATCAGGCTGTTGACCAAAGACTGTGACTGAAACAAACCAGTATAGACTGAACTATGTCTGGATTCCGACAAAGGGAGGATACAGATGATGTCACGTTGCCGAAGATTTAGAGTACATAGAGAGTTACATAACAGTAGATGGACAGTCTGAACTGTCCGTTCAGGGAGGAGCCACACTATGCCACTAGCCCACTACACCGTTGGTTGTCACTAAGGGAGCAAGGCTCATAATTGGACAGAGGTGTCGTGAGATAATGAAGCCAGAGCTCACACCTGCCAGACCTCAGGGATACCTCTTGACTGGCCACTTAAATCTTCTCCACTCCGTCTCCACCGCGGGTCTTAAGGGCAAGAGAGTGAGTAAGAAACTAATGAAAAAACAGGGTGCTGCTGTAGGGGAGGATCCCTGACTGTCAGGATAGGGATGTGAGCAGAGAGTACCCCCCCCCCCCCTTTATTCACTACCTAACTGTAAAAATGTAAAAATGTCAAGAATCTTCAGACAAAATCTTGGAAATGCTGCACCAGCTATTTTGTTTCAAACTCTCAAAACACTCCTCACTTCGTTCAGTTCACCGATGCAGGTTCTCTTTGGTGACAGCATTTTGTGAGAAAATGCATATTTTGCCAGATTTCAGCAGACTACCCTGTAACAAAGTGAAGGAAAGCAGACAGACAGACTGACATAGAGACAGTGGGAATGGAGAGAGTGCATAGATTTTGAATCAAGATTTCATTGAGTATTTAGGGCTAGGGGATGTAAGTAAGTATCCACATACATCAGATGTCTGACTCCTTCATGGTAATTGCGAGACATGATAGAGGTCAAGTAAGCAGCAGTGATCTAGCATAGCTAGGTCTATGGCCTACATGCAGGCAACAAGTCACTTACCATAGGCCTTTGAATCGGCAACAGCAGAACCCACACACTGAGCAGACAGCAGCAATGGACAACCAAAGTCTGTCAGGAATTGACAATAAGTGTACTTAGTAACAATAGACCCAACATCATCATTATGTCCATCTCTTACAAGCTTTGAAAAGGAGTGCGGATATTTCCTAATGTGGATCTAATTTCCTAATCGCACTGATAAGCCATGTTGAAATGCACCCTGAAATGAAATCATACGGAAACCAAAAGCTTATCAAGATGAAACCATGCAATTACACCAGAATTATCTATCACCATCCGTCATGTATGCATTTGTTTGCAAGAAACTGCTTACACACACACACACTCCTGTATCCTAATTGAAATATTATTTTACCTTCTTTTGAATTATTTATGGTGTATGACTAGATTGATACTACAATACAAAGTGCACACAACATGAACACACATTATGTGATGGAAGTACAATATACAGTACCAGTCAAAAGTTTGGACACACCTACTAATTCAAGGGTTTTTCTTTATTTTTACTATTTTCTACATGGTAGAATAATAGTGAAGACATCAAAACTATGAAATAACACATATGGTATTATGTAGTGATCAAAATATATTTTATATTTGAGATTCTTCAAAGTAGCCACCCTTTGCCTTGATGACAGCTTTGCACAGTCTTAGCATTCTCTCAACCAGCTTCATGAGGTAGTCACCTGGAATGCATTTCAATTAACAGGTGCATCTTGCTTAAAGTTAATTTGTGGAATTTCTTTCCTTCTTAATGCATTTGAGCGAATCAATTGTGTTGTGACAAGGTATGGTTGGTATACAGAAGATAGCCCTATTTGATAAAAGACCAAGTCCATACTTTTACAAGAACAGCTCAAGTAAGCAAAGAGAGTCGACAGTCCATCATTGCTTTAAGACATGAAGGTCAGTCAATCCGGAACATTTCAAGAACTTAAGTTTCATCAAGTGCAGTAGCAAAAACCATCAAGTGCTATGATGAAACTGGCTCTCATGAGGACCGCCAGTGGAAAGTCCATTATAATTTTTATATACTGTACTTTCTATCTGGTTTTAAACATTCAAGCGTTCCCTGGAGTGTTATTTTAACCCAAAATAATAATTTTTATAATTTTTAAAAAATCATTAAAAAAAATTAGAATAATTGTTATAATCATTTTTTCTCAAACATCACTCGGGACAGATTGAACGGGTTCATGGGCCATAGTCCCCTCCCCACACCCACAACTCTCTGTCTCCATCCGTTTTGTTCTTTCTTGCAGTGTCTCCTTCAAATAATCAATTTCTATTTTTTTAAATCAAATAAAATTGTCACATGCTTTGTCAACAACAGGTGTAGACTAACAATGCAATGCTTATTTACGGGCCCTTCCTAACAATAATAAATAAAAAAATAACGCAAGGAATACATAGAAAAATAAAACACAAGGAATAAATACACAATAAATACACACAAAAAAAACTTTACTATATACACAGGGTACTAGTACCGAGTCGATGTGCAGGGTTACGAGGTAATTGAGGTAGATAAACTGTGTATAGAGAAGTATGTGGACACCCCTTCAAATTATTGAATTTGGCTATTTCAGTCACACCCGTTGCTTAAAGGTGTATAAAATCGAGCACACAGCCATACAATCTCCAAAGACAAACTGGCAGTAGAATAGCCTTAGTGAAGAGCTCAGTGACTTTCAGCGTGGCACCGCCATAGCCACACACAAGCCTAAGATCACCATGCACAATGCCAAGTGTCGGCTGGAGTGGTGTAGAGCTCGCCATTGGACTCCGGAGCAGTGGAAACACGTTGTTTGAGGAGATTAATCATGCTTCACCATCTTGCAGTCCGACAGACGAATCTGGGTTTGGCTGATGCCAGGAAATCGCTACCTGCCTGAATGCATAGTGCCAACTGTAAAGTTTGGTGGAGGGGGAATAATGTTTTTCATGGTTCGGACTAGACATACAACTCTACAGCATATAAACATTCTAGACGATTCTATGCTTACAACGTTGTGGCAACAGTTTTGGGAAGGCCCTTTCCTGTTTCAGCATGGCAATGCCACCGTGCATAAAGCGAGGTCCATACAGAAATGGTTTGCAGAAATTGGTGTGGAAGAACTTGACTGGCATGCACAGAGCCCTGACCTCAACCCCTTCAAACACCTTTGGACATATTAATGTCCATGATTTTTGAATGAAATGTTCGATGAGTAGGTGTCCACATACTTTTGGAAATGTAGTGTGTGTATGTGTGTGTGTATCTTATCTATTATTCAATGCAAAGAGTCTTACTGTAGCCATATAGGAGGAAATCAAAAGGCTCTTTACTTTGATACAATTTGCTGTGGATTCCACCAGCCTGAGCTGTCCATCGTCGGACTACCATTGCTAATGAGATCGGGGGTAAAATTTAGAGTGGTGGGCTGGCTGTCATCCGCTAGGTGATGGTTTTAAGACTAAGCAGTGATACTTCATTAATTAACCTTCACATTCTATGTAGATCTGCTCATCAAGATGCAGTTAATTAAAGAAAGGTCATTCCAAGGGCTGCTGGGTAGCGGCAGTATTACAATAGAGGGATGGCACTGCTCAGAGCGAGATAACACCATGGGGAGGGGGCAGGAGACAGCCAGGGGGACATTTTGAAGACATTCAGAACTAAAATGGCCAATTGGCAGTGGAGAGCAGTGGAGTGCTAAAGCCATGCTTAGACTGTGAACTTCCCTTTTTACCACCCCTCAGACCCTCTTTGCGAACATATTCTAGGTTTTTGTTTGTCATTTCGCCTCTTTTATTTTTTCTATCCTGTCAAAAAGCTCTAATGGATAAAACAGGAGTTAAAAATTCATCACTCTCAATTGACAGCATCTATCTTTTAGCATCTTAAGTTACTTTTTTTTTTCTTTTTTTTCTTTTTTTTTACAGTTCAGTGTCTTCCGTTTGAAAGAGCTAACGTCACTTTCTTTGACATTGCTCTGTGTCCAGACAACTGCAATCTTAAGTAAATAAAAGGCAAGGAACTGAAGCACCACATGAACTACTGATGGTTTATCGGTGAGTGAAACCCACTTCCAGGTGGTGACTATCTTTACCTTAGTCTCTAAAGGCATGATATGCAGAGAGCCTTGTATTATGAAGTCGTAACGTGGACATCAATTCGATTTTGGACGTAAAGGACAGTTACATAAAGGTGAACTACTGTAGTCCATTCACTTACCATGGGTCAGGAAGTAAAATGTGAAATATTTAAATGAACATTGACAGAGGAAGCTAAGGCTGAAGCTTGTCAGACAACCACAATTAACTAAATGTGTTCTCTTATACTGGCTCAGCTTCTTGAATCACTATGACCCCATCTTGTTTTGAAAATAAATCAATGTCGTAATATTTTCTAGAGTCTTAACTGCCTCCCCATGTTCATTCAGCCCTCCCACGGACATATATGAGTGTTTTTAAGAATCACCTCCAATATCTGATGAAGTGAAAAAATGTGGATGATCGGATATATATCACCTACCCACCTTACGATACAGTAACTGCTGACCCCGGACACAGCACCATTACGACAGGCAAGGAGAGGGCCGGGCTCCCTCCCCTGCATCCTGACCGAGCGACGGTTTCTACGTGGAGAGACATTACCGCGGGCCTCTGCAATAATTTATCGTAAGAGCGCGGCGAGCCGTCATCTAGCCACTGACAGAGAGCTGCAGTACTTTATCAGCCTGCCTGTAAATCAGCCATGTGTGGGTGCAGACGGCAAACATTGTTTGATCTCTTTCAGACACTCTAATAATCTGCTCCCCTCTGATTGATACCTTCACACAACAAAGCGCATTACACCAGCAAACCAGAGGAGCCATCAAAGTGTGTGTGTGTGTGTGTGTGTGTGTGTGTGTGTGTGTGTGTGTGTGTGTGTGTGTGTGTGTGTGTGTGTGTGTGTGTGTGTGTGTGTGTGTGTGTGTGTGTGTGTGTGTGTGTGTGTGGTCATCAGTATGGCCAGTCGCCTGGAGAAGGAGTGAGAGAGAGATGGAGGGAGGGAGGGTAAGGGAGGAGAGAAATGAGTCTTCTGCAGAGACACAGGGTCGTTTTCAGTCTCTAAACGAATGGCAGGCTAACGGGTTCACAAAACGATCATTGGTTGAAGGGAGGGGCAAGGAAAAGGACAAAGTCAGTGCAGCCATAACCCTCAACAAAAAATACCCTGAATAGACAGGAAGAGCTATTGAAACCGTTCTGCAGTAAAGATTTTTCTTTATAGTCCAAAGGCTACTATGCATTTTTTTCATACTGAATGTCGTTTTTTTATCATGCATAGTTTAAGCATCTCTTAAGAAAAGAACCATAACTAATTCAACATGTAACTTGTCCCTTAGATCACATATGCTAATCCCGGATTAAGTACCGTGCGCATCTAAACAACAATAATAAAAAGATAGTTGTAGTTGCCTCTTCGTTCTAGTAGGGTGAATTTGGATAGGGTGGAACATCATAAACTCTGACAGTTTAATCCTGACTCGTTTATTTCTTGATCTGACAAGAGAAAATCTAAAGTACTGTTACTAAACCCTCACAGAGAAACCACATGATCAAAATCACATCGCTTCATTGGTGTGACATCATATAGGGGGGCAGAGCTAGATTCAAACAGGAAGCTCACCTCGTGAAACACATGGTAAGATCGGTGACATAGCTTTTTTTCTGTTTTGATGTTAATGTTATAAACTGTCATAAATAATACACTGTGCCAAATTGCGATTTAAATGTGCATACTATGTACGGGTGTATCAAAATACGCAATGTTTCCAAAATGATGTTTCATTTTTGTAATTCAGTTATTTATTTAGTTGTCCTGCTAGTAGGAGAGCATGGAGTAGATCATGGAGGAAAGCGATCCCGTTTACAATAGGGACCCTTTGTACTTAGGTTAGGCAGGGCTCTGCTTCCTGTAGTACTATATCCTGTTTATTTTTTTCTTGTAGTACTGTTATTAGTACTGTTATTAGTACTGTTATTTGAGTGAATTCAGAAAAAGGGGGCCACTTTTTGCATTTCCGTCTTCTGTAACCTCTTCAGATATCTATCCAACATTAGTCTAACAAGATCCATTTCTGAAATCATCAGATGTTTCCTAATCACACAAAACAGAAAATATGGTTCTGGCTCAGTGTACACAAATGTGTCATTAATCCTGTGGATATGATATCAACATTTGTTTTTTTGTGTGATTAGGAAACATCTTGAGGATTTCAGAAATGTATCATGTGTTGGACTAATATGTTGGATAGATGTCGAAATATGTTAGAGGAAACGGAAATGCAAATAGTGTCCCACTTATTCCGAATTCACCCTACATATGTTCCAGTGGAAGCTGGTGGGAGGAGCTATAGGAGGACAGGCTCATTATAATGACTGAAGTGGAATAAACATAGTCAAACCTGGTTTCCATATGTTTAATGTGTTTGATACCGGTCCATTAATTCCATTCCAGCCCTTACAATGAGCCTGTCCTCTTATAGCTCCTCCCACCAGCATCCTCTGATATCTTTATATCTCAGATTGGAATGTTCATACTGTAACAACCACACTGAGTATACAAAACATTAAGAACACCTGCTCTTTCCATGACATCGATTGACCAGGTGAATCCAGGTGAAAGCTGTGATCCCTTATCGATGTCACTTGTTAAATCCACTTCTATCAGTGGAGATGAAGGGGAGCAGACAGGTTACAGAAGGATTTTTAATCCTTGAGACAATTGAGACATGGATTGTGTATGTGTTACATTGAGGGTGAATGGACAAGACAAAATATTTAAGTGCCTTTGAACGGGGTATGGTAGTAGGTGCCAAGGGCACCGGTTTGTGTCAAGTACTGCAATGCTGGGAGGGGGTTGCAACTCAATATTAGGAAGGTGTTTTTAATGTTTTGTACATTCAATGTATATCTGTTCAAACTGAGTGGTTGTGTATTCTCTGTAAAATGCTGATTTTTCTATTTCATTCACAGCCTCCCATCAAATCAAAGTTAAATGCATCCTTCCAAATTGCATTCCAACTCCTTGTTGATATGGCTTATGTGCAATGGAGAGCAATGTTCCATTCAATAACCCACAATACCCGTACCATTTGTGCTATAGTACTCTGCTTCAAAATGTCATTGATTTGAGTGTGACACAAAACCATAACTCTACCTCATCCACCGTTCGGTGATATTAGACATGGCTTCCAATTATTCATCCCCAAATTCAATAGCTATTTTCTGTGCAATGAAATATAGTGGTTTCAATCCAATCCAGAGAGTGATGCCATAGAGACCATTTCAAAACAGCTTGCTGCCTCAGTAAATAAATGAACATGGAGGGACTCATTGGGCTTGAAAAGGAAATGGTGCCTATCTCAGTATCTCTGCCAGCTTACTGTTTGATGATGAGAAGAATCGCTATACTCATAAATTAGACATTAGTGGTGTCCACTGTGTGTGCATCTATATCAAAAATGTTAATTGAGCCTTTATTCACTGATTTACCTTCTCCTTTGATTGACAATGCGCTCTGAAGAATGTGAGTGCATTTGCAACAATCAATAAGAGGATTCTAAATTAGAATTCATAGATATCTTACGGTCGCGGAGGTCCGGCAGACAGACATTCACCATTCTGTTAGAAGAGCATTAAAAAAAGTACCGTTGAACAATAAAATGCAATTCTAAGTGGTTTGTGTGTTGTGTGTGGAGTATCAGTAGCCCACCCAGGCCTGATAATGAACGTGATGCAACATGCGCTCAGCGAGCCGTGCGTGCGTATAGCCCCAGCCCCGCTCAATGCATCTCTGAAAATAAACAGAGCAATGGAAATGGTCTCTCATTAGTGTTCTCTTCATAATAAGTCCCTTAGACAAGGTTGACAAACCAGGCCTCTCTGGGTCTGGCTTCATCAATCCTCGGGGACCATCCCTTTAAGACAGCAGAGGGCCTAACAGGGGCTACATCCCAAATGGCATTCCTATTCCCTATATGGTGCACAACTAGCGCACCACACTTTTGAAAAGTAGTGCACTATAAAGGGAATAGCGTGCCATTTGGGACGTAGCACATGTACAGCCTCGCCAAGCAACCCCATCCCCACCGCCTTACATACTCATCCTCTACCCTTCTTCATTCACAGTGGAGCAGAAGTCTGCAGCACAAAAATAAAATACACCAGAAATATCTAATAAAGAAGAAAGTCTAGTTGCATAGATGCTATAGCATCACTCGGCATATCAGGGATAATATGTCTGTTCGGCAATTCTGTCTTATTAGAATTCAAGGGGTTTTGCTGTATGTGAGATAAGTTATTTTGTGCTCTCGAGACTGGATGAATGAAGCTGTTTGGGTTATTTAAACAGGTGTTCAGATTGTTTCATGTGCACCTGTTTCTAAATCACATACGTATTCAAAACTGTGTATTGATCATACCAGAAGGAGTGTATTTATGGAGTAAATAGGCATGATGTTCTTGTCTGTCCATCAAGTGGCTATAGAGGTCACAGTATCAGAGATCATTAGAATCAAAAGAGAAAACATGTTGAACAAAGACATCACAGATGCCCATCAAAAGTCCCTGGTTTATCCAATGCAAAACTCCAAAAAGATAATGTTCAAATGTCGTTTTTTTTATATAATCATCTAAAGTGGATCCTCTAGATACAAAATCACCAGTAATCTTCTCTTTGTGTCTCTTCATACCTCCATTCCGCTCCTCCTCCACCCAGATACAGTACCTGAGCTGTGATTTGGCAGGACAGGCACATCACACGGCTGCTGTCTGGAGGGCACTGTAAATATCACCTTTCTTGTTATCTCCAAGACCTGTTTTTCCCGTAAAATAGGGGAACATGTAACTCAATATACTGTTGGATAAAGCCGTTCGCTTTCGGAGGACATTGTTGGTGACGTGCCTTAGTGCCCTGGATGGGTATGAAACTACAAATGAATAAGTAATGCAGATATGGATAATGTTTTCCTACAGATCCCCTTTTCGATGTTAGATCAAAGGTACCGATCACAGTGGAAGTGGTAACGCTAAACGGATTGTCCGAGAACACAAAGTGCTTTCTGTTCTTGTGGATCATTTTCTTTGTCAGACTCTGTGACATCACAGCACACCAGCCTAGAGTCGAGATTGTAGATTATTTTGGAAAATCTCTTGGCCCATTCAGAATTCACAAGCTAACATACATGTCTGCTCAGAACAATCGTGTTGATATTTCAAATGACAAGGGAACAAAGGATCTGACAAATCCCGTAATGAGGTATTATAAATTGCAGCCAAATAAAAGGGCCACTGAATATCGCATGAGAGGGATCATGAAAGTCATATCCACTACTAAGTATTAAACATTCAGCCACTATATTCAACAATGATATATATTTCACAGCGCACTTGATCATTTAAATGCATGAAATTGCTGGAAGCCATGAAGATGTTTCAAATGGTCTAAAATGTATAGACGGTAGAATAAAATTGGAAAGCAATAACCCAGTCTGAAATGAAATGGCGTTTCCCTCTGTAATACCCTCGTCCCCCTGGCACGTTGTCGTTTGTTGCTGTTGTTGTGTTCACCCACACACTTATATTACGGCGTTGTTTCATTTGAGCTGCAAGATAAAGTTATTTCATTTTGTGGGATTAACTTACTGTAGGTATTTGTGTTTTGTTTGATCAGTGCATTATTTAGAGGTAAAATTTAAAAAAAAAAACTAGGATAGTGGCTCTCTTTTCCAGCAACCTCTGTCCCGGGTTTAATTTGTATTGGTATCATGAAAATGCATCCATCCACTATAACCAGGATTAGGTGGTGGGCTAAGTAATTTCCCTAAAGGAAGAGGCATGTTGAATTGGAGCATAACAATGACAAATAAAACATTCAAGTGAGCGAGTACAGTATGAAAAGACGTCTCTAGCACGTTGAGGCATACAGTGGCTTCAGAAAGTATTCACACCTCTTGACTTTTTCCACATTAATGTGTTACAGCCTGAATTGAAATGGTATTCAATGTAGATGTTGTGTCACTGGCCTACATTGCTGTTAGCAATAAGTCACTAAAGTAAAACTGCAAAACATTTGGCCAAGAAATTAACTTTATGTCCTGAATACAACTTGTTATTTTTGGGGCAAATACAACACATCACTGAGAACAACTCTTCATAATTTCAAGCATGATGGGGGCTGCATCATATTATGGGTATGTTTGTCATCGGCAAGGACTAGGGAGTTATTTTAGTTGATAAAAATAAATGGAATAGTGTTAAGCACAGGCAAAATCCTAGAGGAAAACTTGGTTCAGTCCTCTTTCCAACAGACACTGGGAGACAAATTCACCTTTAAACACAAGGCCAAATAGTTTCTTACCAAGATGACTTTGAATGTTCCCGAGTGGCCTAGTTACAGTTTTGACTTAAATTGGCATGAAAATCTATGGGAAGACTTGAAAATGGCTGTCTAGCAATGATCAACAACAATTTTGACAGAGCTTGAAGATAATTAATCAAATAAAAATAATAAAATTATAATTAATATTGTAGAATCAGGTGTGCAAAGCTCTTAGAGACTTACCCAGAAACAAATCAACACTGTAATCTCTGCCAAAGGTGATTCTAAAATGTATTGACTTAGGGGTGTGAATACTTAAGAGTACCAGTCAAAAGTTTGGACACCGCTACTCATTCCAGAGTCTTTCTTTATTTTTACTATTTTATACATTGTAGAAAGTAGTGAAGACAATGAAAAACTATGAAATAACACATGGAATCATGTAGTAACCAAAAAAGTGTTAAACAAATCAAAATATATTTTAGATTTTAGATTCTTCAAAGTAGCCACCTTTTGCCTTGGTGACAGCTTTGCACAATCTTGGCATTCTCTCAACCAGCTTCATGAGTTAGTCACTTGGAATGCATTTCAATTAACAGGTGTGCCTTGTTAAACGTTCATTGGTGGAATTTTTTCCCTTCTTAATGCAGTTGAGCCAATCAGTTGTGTTGTGACAAGGTAGGGGTGGTATACAGAAGATATCCCTATTTCCCTACATATACAAATTACCTCAATTACCTCGACACTGGTGACTCCGCACACGGTACCCCCGCTATTGTTATTTACTGCTGCTCTTTAATTATTTGTTATTCTTATCTTTTAATTTTTTTGTGGTATTTTCTTAAAACTGCATTGTTGGTTAAGGGCTTGTAAGTAATCATTTTACTGTAAGGTATACATACACCTGTTGTATTCAGTGCATGTGACAAATACAATTTGATTTGGTAAAAGACCAAGTCCATATTATGGCAAGAACAGCTCAAATAAGCAAAGAGAAACGACAGTCCATCATTACTTTAAGACATGAAGGTCAGTCAAATCCGGAAATTATCAAGAACTTTAAAGTTTCTTCAAGTGCAGCCGCAAAAACCATCAAGCGCAATGATGAAACTGGCTCTCATGAGGAAGGAAAGGAAGACCTAAAGTTACCTCTGCTGCAGAGGTTAAGTTCATTAAAGTTACCAGCCTCAAAAATTGTAGCCCAAATAAATGCTTCACAGAGTTCAAGTAACATACACATCTCAACATCAACTGTTCAGATGAGACTGTGTGAATCAGGCCTTTATGGTCAAATTCCTCGTAAGAAACCACTGCTAAAGGACACTAATGATAATAAGAGACTAGCTTGGGCCAAGAAAAACGAGCAATGAACTTTAGACCGGTATAAATCTTTTCTTTGATCTGATGAGTCCAAATTTGAGATTTTTGGTTCCAACTGCTGTCTTTGTGAGATGCAGAGTAGGTGAACAGATGGTTCATTTGTTTTTCAACAGGACAATGACCCAACGCACCTCCAGTTGGAGGAGTAAGGGCTATTTGACCAAGAAGGAGAGTGATGGAGTGTTGCATCAAATGACCTGGCCTCCACAATCACCTGACCTCAACCAAATTGAGATGATTTGGACAGCAGAGTGAAGGAAAAGCAGCCAGCAAGTGCTCAGCATTTGTGGGAACTCCTTCAAGACTGTTGGAAACGTATTCCAGGTGAAGCTGGTTGAGAGAATACCAAGAGTGTGCAAAGCTGTCATCAAGGCAAAAGGTGGCTACTTTGAAGTATCTAAAATCGAAAATATATTTTGATTTGTTTAAAACCTTTTTGGTTACTACATGATTCCATATGTGTTATTTCATAGTTTTATGTCGTCACTATTATGTAGAAAACAGTAAAAATAAAGAAAAACCCTTGAATGAGTAGGTGTGTCCAAACGTTTGACTCATACTGTATGTAAATTAGATAGTTCTGTATTTCATTTTCAATGAATTTGCAAACATTTCTAAAAACATGTTTTCACTTTCTCCTCGTAGGGTCTTGTGTGTAGATGGGTGAGGGAAAAAATATATAATCAATCAATTTTGAATTCAAGGCTTTAACACAGGGCGTGTCAGACGGTTTTTGTTTTTTCCTTTCAATTAAGACCTAGACAACCAGGTGAGGGGAGCTCTTTACTAATTAGTGACCTTAATTCATCAATCAGGTACAAGGGAGGAGCAAAAACCCGTAGACACTCGGCCCTCCGTGGAATTTGACACGTGTTGTAACACAACAACATGTGGAATAAGTCCAAATGAATGAATACTTTCTGAAGGCCCAATAGTAGCTTGTTGCTACTATAGCTTGTTGCTACTGTAGCTTGTTGCTACTGTAGCTTGTTGCTCCTATAGCTTGTTGCTCCTATAGCTTGTTGTGTTGAGTATTTGTCTGTCAGGCAACTATAACCAGTTACGAACAACACTATCAGTGTTTGGTTATATATTCATCTACCTACTATAATACCATAGTTATAAAGCTCTGCAGGTCTATTACTAAGACTACCCCTGAGTATCTTTCTACTTTTTAATGTTTTTAACAAAATGCTAATGGTCTTCCACATGCACCTGAGCAAGGATAAAAGTGCCCTAATTCCCACTCCAAAGGTCAGGAAAATGAGTTATGGTGGTATAAGCACCTGAAAGCTATTCCCTAGTTAGATTTGACAAAGAGAGGCTGCCAGTTTCCCACTTAAAATAGTGTGGGGTAATAAATGATAATTTGTGCAAGTGTTAGTAGCTACAGGCACGGTAGTGACTTTTGACATAACTTTAATGCTGGCTGATTTTACATGCTCAACATGTTTAAAAGGATCATTTTATCCATGATCCCCAATATGTAGGCATATTTGATACATATTCTTTCATAATACCGGAACATATTATTAAAGGGTTATTTAAAGATGTCTAGATCACTTCATGCAACATAGTCATCCTAATCCTCAATAGAATGAGCAACACTTGCATGATGCCGTAAGTGATACATGAAAACCTTCACCTTCACTAGCCAATATATTAACCCGTTCACTAGCATTTCACAGGTCTCACATACAGTACAGAGGGGCAGGTTCCTCCCTCAGTGAATTTCATAAAAATAGTTAAATATAAAAAAATATATATACAACAATACTAAATATATTCACGTCACCAAATAATTGATTAAAACACATTGTTTTGCAATGAAGGTCTACAGTAGCCTCACCAGCACTCTGTAGGATAGCACCACGGTGTAGCCGGAGGACATCTAGCTTCCGTTCTCCTTTGAGTACATTGACTTCATTAGAAAACCTAGGAGGTTTATGGTTCTCACCCCCTTCCATAGACTTAGACAGTAATTATGACAACATCCGGAGGACGTCCTCCAACCTATCAGAACTCTTGCAGTATGAGCTGACATGTTGTCTACCCAATCAAAGGATCAGAGAATGAATCTAGTACTGAAAGCATAAGCTAAAGCTAGCTAGCACTGTACTGCATAATTGACTCAGAGAGAGAAAGACAATACTTTTACAGTTTTAAAAAATATTTGTTTTTTTAAATGAAGGAGAAGAGAGAGAGAGATTTTTTTTCACTTTCACTTACTTAGCTAGTAAATGCAACTAGCTAGTTTAGCCTACTCAAACACTGGCTCAAACCCTGCCACCCCGGCAGGGTAGCCTAGTGATTAGAGCTTTGGACTAGTAACCGGAAGGTTGCAAGTTCAAATCCCTGCGCTGACAAGTTACAAATCTGTCGTTCTGCCCCTGAACAGGCAGTTAACCCACCGTTCCTAGGCCGTCATTGAAAATAAGAATGTGTTCTTAACTGACTTGCCTAGTTAAATAAAGGTAAATTATTAAAAACAGAGAGCTCAAACAGAGGGATGCTAGCTGGCTATGATTATCCAACACTGGAACTCTTCCAAGTAAAGGTAAGCTTTTGGTTTTACTAATTTAATCCCACTAGGTGGTGGTGTAACTGCTAATCTGCTTACTGACTGTACTGCGTGATTGTAGCAGGTTTACTAACATGCTAGTTCTATTAGCTATGTTGACCATGACGTTACTTTAGCTAATATGGTGACAGCAATAAAGGCTGTGTGTAGCAGTTATGATATGGTTTGGCTTGGAATTTTTTTTGTGCCTGGTCACTGACAGCTGATGTGTTGTGCATTGAAATCTTCAAGCGAAGGGAAAAGGTGAGAGGAGGACAGCACGTAGATGCAAGAAGAAATACAACGTGTCTGCTATGAAAGTGAACTGTGTTTACGTGTGACCAGGGGTATATTCAGTCTGCTGATTCTGCTGAAAAACATTTCTTAAATGGTAGCAAACAAAACTAAATGGGGATAAACATACCTGCATTTGTCCAATAGACACTCTCGTTTGCAACTGTTGGACTAATGATTACACCCTAGATCAGCTAGGTGCAGGCAAGAGTGTGGAAGGCGGTGTGTCACTGTCTGTCTGTCACCTGAAATTCTCTGAAATTCTCTGTGCACCTACGTTGTAAACTTGACTAGGTTGAGGCGGCAGATAGCCTAGTGGTTAGAGCGTTGGGCCAGTAACCAAAAGGTTGAAAAAAATCTGTTGTTCTGTCCCTGAGCAAGGCAGTTAACCCACTGTTCCCCAGGCACCAAAGACGTGGATGTCGATTTAAGGCAGCCCCCTGCACCTCTCTGATTCAGAGGGCTTGGGTTAAATGCGAAGACACATTTCAGTTGAAGGCATTCAGTTATACAACTGACTAGGTATCCCCCCTTTCCTTTCCAACCTCATGATGGGCATAGGGAAAATTCAAGTATCATGTAGTAGCCTAAACCTACAGGTGTTACATTGAACTGGGTGAATGGAATATGAATGACAGTCATCCAATATTCTGAAAGAAATAAGGCCAAGCTCACAAAAAAAACGATATCATCCTCTCTCATCTTAAACGGCAACGACCGCCACTGCAGTACCGAAGCTGGTATTACTGATGTGGACACAGGGCCTTAGAACAGTATGACAGTTTCAGGTGCTGGAGTCTATTAATAGTTTACCTCTTAGCCTCAGCATTTCATCATTCTGCTGTCCGAGCTCTGAGGGTTTACTGCTTCCTGACAACAAAAAAAAACACAAGAAAGTTTTGCATCTCCATCTCACCCACCATCATATTTCATTGGGCGGATTATTATAAATAAAGGCACAGACGGTGACCTGTGCTATTAGTTACACAGGAACCTGTGAGTATCCAGGTGATTTGTCTTCTGTCAGGCCTTCAGTGTTTATCCTTTGCAATCCAACAGGATTGGAATCAAAGACAGTGGCATTCATTCAGCATGAGATATAACCTGTCGCTCCCAGAGGTGAGGAAAGGGAAGGAGGGACCAGAGAATAACAAAAGACAGTCATCAGCAAGACATCATACACCGTTCTATAGTCCCTAAAGTGGCCTACACACAGAGAGAAAAGCATTCTGTATAGTTGGGGTTTTTACAGCACCAAGTCTGTTGACAAAGAAAGAAATCAGGAGGGAACCAGGTGGGAGATTCGTGCCTTTAAACAGCAGGTCAGGCTGCGGGTCATATCCAAGTGGAAGTCTAGCGCTAGCTAGCTAGCTAGCTAAGCTTCCCTCCCTGTGCGACTCTCCTGCTATGACCACACAAACTCGTCCCGTCTCCCCCGAGCATAGCCTCCCTGACAGAGTGCTGAGGTAAAGAGTAAATCGAAACCTCTCACCCTACCAATCCCCAGGTCTCTCCTCTCCAACCCAGTGCTAGGCCTAACACATTGAGACAAGGCTCTCTGTGGTTCTAGCCGTTAGATCTCCCTGGATCTTTGATCTCTGACAAATAGAGAATATGGTCTGAGTGCTGCAGCCTGAGGGCATTACCAAGCACCAGGAAATGGCATCATAAAGGGTCAAATTCAGGGAGACACTAAAATGTAGGCCTTATTGGCCTCATTAAGGCTACAGTCACGTGACAATTACATTATCCATGAAAAATGACTAAGCTTTGTTCTCCCATCATCTGAGAAATGGCCATTGAGTTTCAGCCCTGATGAGTTTTAAGCTAAAGTGATGGATGTCAATCAGAATATGTTCGAATAGATCATGTAATGTTAATGTCTATTCTCCTTTAATTTAATTTGCAGTTAATTTTCTATTTTTTAAAATTCCAGGCAGAGAAGTTACCCTTTAGCCTTTTAAAATACACAATTATTTTGCTTGGGAAAAGGTGCGTCCCTAAACATTTAAGATTTTTTTTCAAGACCACTGTCAGTTAGCAACCACCTGAAACCCTGCATTGACTTTCCAACAGATTGCAACTCATCCATTTTTTAATTGTGTTTTATTTTTTACCTGCAGGTCCCACAGGGGCTGGCTGCGGCGGTGGTCGCTGTCATCCATCTGCCGTGACAGGAAGAGAGAGAGAGAGAGAGAGGGGGGGCGAGAGACAGAGAGGGATGCAGAGAGTCAGAGAGAGAGACAGACCGAGACAGATCGAGAGAGATGGAGAGCGAGAGAGATACACAGGTTGGTCGACAGAGAGAGAGAGAAAGAGAGCGAGAGAGAGAGAGAGAGAGTGTGGCTCCCTGCCACCACTACCATCCACCCCAAGCTGATGTGTCAGGCTTATCACCCAGCAGAGCGATCCTGAGGTGACATCCTCCACTGAATCAGTGACATTTCACGGACGGTGCAAATCTATCCATCTTTGTCAAGCGTCCGCCTCAATTTTAGCATTCCACGAGTTAGCATATTGATCACCGAAAACCGGTCAAGTGAGGAGTTATTTTTTTGCTTCTAGCTTTCTCCCTAAACTGAGCATTGTGAGTCCACAGGATTCCTGTCACTGTCCACCGCATTGGTTTTTAATCTGACCAGCTGCATGTACCATGATATAGGTCATTTATCATTCAAGTCCAGGATGCATTAGATGCTTTAGGGCTTTCTTTCCTAAAACATGGTAAAGTTCAAGGAAAACAGAAGAACAACAGAACTTTGTTTCAAGGGGCTGACAATAACCATTTCAATTGGTTATGAGGCATCAGTCAACATTGATTTATACGCCAAAACAGGAAGTTACAACATGAACCCTTTGAATAATGTCGCACATATGGCAAAAAAAAAGTTATGTGAACATGTTTTTCTTCAGAACACTGTAATAGATTCATTATGGAAAGAAAGAGCAGTTTACCGGCAACACTTGTGCAACCATGTCATGAGATGCTTTGCTAGCTGTCAACATTATGTGGGTGTTTTTTTGGCACAGATGTGTTCAATAAACCAAAGATCCATGCTTCCCTGAGCTTTGTTTCTCAACAACAACGAAGTTCCTTACCACCGGGTTTAAATTGCTGCAGTGACGCACCATCATCAAACAATAAACAAACTTACAAGAATCAGACGTCTAAAACACCACAGACAAAACAGAATGTACGTTTAAGATAGCGAAACCAATTGGGTCCGTTAGTGATTCTAAACTATCACTCACCTTTGTTTGTGTAGTAGATGCGCAATGCAATAATTTATTAATATAAACACGAAGCTTTGGGGAAAACGAGAGCCTTGAAATGAGAGTCCTGATTGTGGATGTGCAAAACAAAATGAACAGTGACAGAGGGACACCTGGGACTACAACATCTGCAGTGTGTGGTGTCGAGGTTAACTTGTCCTGTGATTACAAAACGCATTTCCCCGGGAGCAGGTGTTGCATTGACACAGTTACTATCATGTAGAAATGCACACAGCACTCACACAGGCACAAACAAGCAGGCAGGCAGACAGACAGGCAGGCAGACAGACAGGCAGGCACACACACACAAACACACACACACACACACACACACACACACACACACACACACACACACAAAGAGAGGGCTCCAGAGTGGAAAAAGAGAGGAGAATGGTTGCCTCCCCAACCATATACTTTTGGCCCAACGTCTCTGCTGTGAGCCTCGTGTGAAAACATGAATGAGCAGCCTGCAAATCGATAGGGACAAGAGATCTGGTGTCGAGCAAATCCAGTGCAGAGTGACATGTTCCCCGTGTAATCTCCCACATTGTGCTGCGAGGGGAAAGATTACCTTCCCCTGACTGGCTGCTAAAAGGCTGCTTTGCTGTAGTTCATGTCTTTCTGGTCTGCTCTCTGTGAAGGGAAAAGAAGTAAAGGGAAGGGAGAATATGACAGCATCCAAAATGGCACCCTATTCCCTATTTAGTGCACTACTTTTGACCAGGGCCCATAGAGCTCAGGTCAAAAGTATTGCACTATATAGGGAATAGGGTGCCATTTGGGACTTGAGCATATGCCTCCTCTGTGAATGTGTACTCTCCCCCTCCTCCTTGTCAGATGCTGGATTACGGCCGACATTATCCCTCCCTGACTCTCCGACAAAGGAGGGTTCTTTCTGGTCTTTGAATGTATGACACAGGATTCGGCGAAAGTTCTTCCGCGCCAATTTTGATGCCTGCTAAGTGCCCCATGCAGGATTAAAAGGCCCTTTGATGTGATGTGCTCTCTCTCTCTCGCTGCTACTGTGACGGGCTATCAGCCGAGGAAATATAGCACTGTATAACACAAGGCTCATCGTGACCTATGAACCCTGAAGTCAGTGTGTGTACTACTACATTTCGAGCTCGCAGATAGAAGGAGATGGTAGGAACGTAATGGCACTTGTAGGTGAAATGTCGGCATCGCCATTGGCACTTCTACTGCAAAAAGAAAGGACCGCCTGCGCTGACAGTAAAGTGAAACTCAACACTGCGGCACAATTTATAAAGGTATAATAAAAAGCAGTGACTGGCTCAGGATAGTCTTGTGAAAAGAGCAATACATATGTAGTAAACTGTAATGAAATACGGGAATGACTTTGCCACTGATCTAGAAATAAACAGAAAAAGTTTGAAATCTGATGCGTGATTTATTAGCTGTAGAGCGTACGAGTGTGTTCCAGACGCAATATGTAGACAGTCACCTTCACAGCCAAGCCAGCTCTCCGTCCAGCACAGTTAGGTACACCTGCATTTCTGCCTGCCTATGCAGCTTGGTGGGCTGTGTGTGTGTTTGTGTCGCTGCCTTGTTGGCTGTAAACTTTGCTGAAGCAGGTTTGACTAGACCCCTCATCTGACAGCCTTGTGCAGGTGTGAGAAGAGAATAGGATTGTGTGATCAGACGGGGGCTAGACTCAGTTAATAAACCCCCAGCCAGTACCTGTTCCTGTGTCTGTCTGCCCACTGCCCTTGGAGATCGTTTACATCAAAGCACCAATCAAAAACTGGTGCAGATATAATTTGTCATCAGGGATTTCCTGCTGGAGAATTATAGAGAAGATACAGGGCCGGATCAATACTATGGATTTTCACTGCAGTGGCTGATTGTCCAATTGCCGTGAAACATGTGCCGAGATAAAAGGGCACGCCTGCCATTTTGTAACAGACTGCAGAGTCAGCATACGGCTCTGGCTGTCAGATACTTATAAACTGCTGTTATAGAAAATTATCATGCTGCAGTGTCCAAGTCCTATTTAACACACTGCTCTCACATGGGACATGATTTATCATGGATCCGCTCTCTGTCTCTCTCTGTTTCTGTCTCTCTCTCTGTCTCTCTCTCTCTTTCTCTCTCTCTCCTTACTCCCCCCCCCCCCCTCTCTCTCTCTCTCTCTCTCTCTCTCTGTCTCTCTCTCTCTTTCTCCCCCCCCCCCCCCCTCTCTCTCTCTCTTTCCTCTTTCCCTCTTTCTCTCTCTCTCTCTTTCCCTCTCTCCCTTCTCTCCTCTCTCCGCCTGCTTTTGAAGAGGCGTCACTCGGTGTCACTGCTGAGTACAGCTTTGGCTACACATTCATGGAGCTGACAGAACCAGACACACCATGGATGCCAGTGTAATACAAGCCTTCCTTTACAACATCTCTGAAGAATTAGTTGAGATGTGGACTGAATCGGCTAAAACCCTTCACTACCCTGACCTCTGAGTGTATTTAGCTGCCCTATAATAATCTCTAATTCCAGACTTGGACTTGAATATATACATCTTTTGGACACTGTAAATGTTCAAGATTGTTGCCTTGCTACCATCGGACCTTATCCAATTGCTGGAGCACCAATCATTTGGTTGTTCCATTTGGTTGTGTCAATGATATTCAATGGCTGGCCCTGTGTTGTCAATTTCTTTGTAATCTGTATCGAACCATCTCAATGGCTGATCACTTCTCCAGCTTCATCATAGCATCGTTTAGATCCTCCGGGAGTGCAATGTAGGCCTGTGTATAATGAGGACATACGTTGGGTATACAAGGACATATGGCATGAAAGGACATATGTCGCTAGGCCACTAGGCCTTGACCACGGAGACAGTCATTTCTGCCAGGTCTGTCATGCGTGCCCAAGTCAATCCTCTGCATGAAAGCTGGGTCTCAGGGCACCATGCCAGGCAGTGAAAATGGGAAGTGTGAATGTACTGTGTAGCATTGTTGCCATAATGTGTCTGTATTCACATCGCTGCATGATTCGATGGTTGGCTAAAAAACGATCATGTGATCATAAAAGAACGTTGCCTGGTTCACTGCAAAGCCAAACCTTAACAGTGCCTTGTAAGAAACAACCGACGGTCAGTATGTCTCTCTACGTGTGCATATTTGTGTTCTACTGTACCTCAAGTGGTTCATATGTTCGAGGGAACGTGTGAGAGAAAAAGTAGTATACTGTGTCGTAGAACAGACAAGAGAGTTTATATATAAACAAACCTCATAATGATGAAGACATGCGTGTGCTGTAATTGTTGTTATTGCCACACACACAAATTGAAAGGCATAACCTGACTGACTCCAGCTATCAGTTGTCATTACGTGAGAAAACATGCCCTGGTTGCAGATAGCTGTCTGCTGACACCCAAAGTAATTGAGGAGGTAGTCTGGCTGTTGAGCACACTCAAAGGGAAAAATAAACACTTGATCAGAGCATTTTTATGTCTTTGGAGATGATTTGATTTCACATAATGTCTATTTTACAACCAGAGTTGCCATTAATTTGCATGATAGCGAGTCAAAATGTGACATTTTTATTTAGACGTTCCACCAATGTTTGGAGAACAATTGGACTGTGTTTTTTCTTCTGTCAGTCTCTCAGCGTCGCAGCCTCATTATATCATATCTAACAGAGCACTGAGTAGCTGCCTCCCTCCACACATTGCTGTGTCAGGTCAATGTGCCATTCTTTATGCGGTGATGGGGCGAGGATGGTGTGTTGTTGACAGCAAGATGATTTCAGATTGAAGTCTTCGGTGCAATACTGTATTTACGAACAATAGGCTAAACCATGATGGGGAGTGGGAGAAGAAAATAACTTTCTTTTTAATTTTTTATCAATAAACATCTCTGAATGATGAGAGATTTTAACACGACATTTTAGTGCATTTGCACATACATTGCTGTAAAAAAAGACAACTGTGTTATTAAAGCACAATTAGGTTTTAGAGCAGTATGTGACACTATATTTGTGTCATTTAGCAGACGCTATTATCCAGATCAACTTGCAGAAGTGAGTGCACACATAATTGCACTTTTTCACACTGGTCTCCAGTGGGGATTGAAACGACAACGCTGGTGTTGCAAGCACCATGCTCTACCAACTGAGCCACACTACACACCTAATATATGAAGTTGCAATACTTTGTAAATGAGTATCATTTCATTCCAGGCGAGAGGATAATATATGTTTTAGTTAGTCTGCCTCCGCCTCCATAGCCTGCCCATGTTCTCTCCCATTAGTTGCTCCTGGCAGACAGGGTAGGTCTGTGCCTCAGCCTGTAGCCTGGTGCCTAGTTCCCGGTTCCGTGCCGAGGCAGAAGGGAAGCGCTGAAGCGGGAACACGGGGCTTCTTTCCCATGAACTGGAGCCAAGTGGCAGCATTTAAGGTGAAGGGCCGAGGCACTAGAGAAGTAATTTAATCTGAGCCTCTGCCCGAGTTTTAGAAAGGTCGCGCACAGAAACAGGCACTGGTGACCCCTTCCCAATTACGGTCTGCTACAGCAGAACATATCACAGCACCTTCTGGAGTGACAGTCATTTAGCAGCAACTCATCTGAGGGAAGGGAAGAGACGGTTGATAAGGAAATATACAATTATTTGCCAGGACCTGTTGACCACTTCTCTTTCTACACCACCAGGCCCTGGCCCACTGTTCCCTGCTTCAACTCCCCCCACCTCTTCCCTCCTCCTCCTTGTCTCATTCACACACACTAACTCTAACACACTCTCTCTTTTCATCTCTCCATTCCTCTCTCCTCTCTTGCCACCCCTGCTGCCCATCTCTCTCCTCCCTGGCACTCCACAGACACGTGACAACTCCGCATGATTATTGGCGCAATCACTCATGTAACAGCCTGCCCAGCTTTCCGTGGGGGCTCCAGTATTTGTCACTGTCACTTCTCCAAGTGCTCCGCCATTGTCTTGGAAATTGTATGTGTAAGGCAAGAGATGCCTGTGACCCACTTCGACAAGGGAACCGGCGATGTGAGGGCGCTCATCACACAGAAAAAACAGCAGTTTGATGTGTCCTATTATGTGTCCCAGCAAGAGCCATAAATAATTGTGACAAGTTTTTTGTTGCGAGTGAAAGTCCTTGACTCTGCCTCCTGTTCCAGCACCTCCTCTCTGGTCGAGACGCTGCCAAGCACCCCCGATGATAGATGGCACGGTGCAGCAAATGACAACGGGATAGATTTTTAGTTTGTGCTTTGGAAGGGATCAGTAATGGTGCTTTGCTGTACAAAGCAATAAAAGAGAAGGACAAGAGAGATAGAGAGAGAGAGAGAGAGAGAACCAAAAAAGAAAGATCCATATGCAGTCTGGAGGAGGAGAAGAATGATCGCTACTGAATCATGATTTCTATGCGTTTGAGCATTTAAATATATGAAATGTGTGTTTTTTAAACTACATGATTTTGCTTTTTGGGCCATCAATGACCACACAATTCAGGAAATAGACTTTATTGCATCATATACTACACTTTATTATTGCTACAATATACTGCATCTTTTTGTAGTTACTTTGTGGGCAGGCCTAAATAACTAGCTTCTAGATGTTTTCCTACTTACATTTCTAACATTTACTTGTACCTACTTTAACATTTTTTTACCTTTATTTAACAATGCAAGTCAGCTAAGAACAAATTCTTATTTTCAATGACGGCCTAGGAACAGTGGGCTAACTGTCTTGTTCAGGGGCAGAATAACAGATTGTTGCCTTGTCAGCTCGGGGATTCAAACTATGATAATCTCTTCAATAACACACATCAACATTTATTTTGTTGTTGGGGGACAGGACAGGACAGGACGGGGGGGGGATCGATCAGCTTTAATATTGCAGATAGATTGTGGCTTCCATCAATGTAAATGTCTGCATTATTTGTTTTTGTTGTAAATATATATATATTTACACAGTGCATTCGAAAAGTATTCAGACCCCTTGACTTTTTCCACATTTCTTTTTAACGTTACAGCCTTATTCTAAAATGGATTAAATACATTTTTTCCCTCATCCATCTACACACAAAATCTTATAAAGACAATAGCTTTTTAGAAATGTTTGCAAATGTATAAATAAAACAAAAACAGAAATACTTTATTTACATACGTTTTCTGACTCTTTGTTATGAGACTCGAAACTGAGCTCAGGTGCATCCTGTTTCCATTGATCATCCTTGAGATGTTTCTACAATTTGATTGGAGTCCACCTGTGGTAAATTAAATTGATTGGACATGATTTGGAAAAGCACACACCTGTCTATATAAGGTCCCACAGTTAACAGTGCATGTCAGATCGAAGGAATTGTCCGTAGAGCTCCTAGACAGGACTGTGTCAAGACAGATCTGGGGAAGGGTACCAAAAAATAAGTTTGGAACCACCAAGACTCCTCCTAGAGTTCGCAGCCCGGCCAAACTGAGCAATCGGAGGAGAAGGGCCTTGGTAAGGGAGTTGACCAAGAACCCGATGGTCACTCTGACAAAGCTCCAGAGTTCCTCTGTGGAGATAGGACAATCATCTCTGCAGCACTCCATCAATCAGGCTTTTATGGTAGAGTGGCCAGAAGGACGCCACTCCTCAGTAAAAGGCACACGACAGCCCGCTTGGAGTTTGCCAAAAGGCACCTAAAGGACTCTCAGACCATGAGAAACAAGATTCTCTGGTCTGATGAAACCAAGATTGAACTCTTTGGCCAGAATACCAAGTGTATGGAGGAAACCTTGCACCATCCCTATAGTGAAGCATGGTGGTGGCAGCATCATGCTATGGGGATGTTTTTCAGCGGCAGGGACTGGGATCGAGGGAAAGATAAACGGAGCAAAGAGAGATCCTAGATTAAATTCTGCTTAAGAGCTTTAGGACAGGTCTCTGAATGTCCTTGAGTGGCCCAGCCAGAGCCCGGACTTAAAGCTGATCGAACATCTCAGGAGAGACCTGAAAATAGCTGTGCAGTGACGCTCCCCATCCAACCTGACAAAGCTTGAAAGGATCTGCAGAGAAGAATGGATGAATCTCCCCAAATACAGTTGTGCCAAGCTTGTAGCGTCATACCCAAGAAGACTCAAGGCTGCAACCGCTGCCAAATACGCTTCAACAATGTACTGAGTAAAGGGTCTGAATACCTATGTAAATGTGATATTTCTGTTTTCAATTCTAATAAATTAGCAAAATTTTCAAAAACCTGTTTTTGCTTTGTCATTATGGGATATTGTGTGTAGTTTGATGAGAGAAAAAGACAACGATTTAATCCATTTTAGAATAAGGCTGAAACGTAACAAAATATGGGAAAAGTCAAGGGGTCTGAATACTTTCCTAATGCACTATACAGTGCTTTGCGAAAGTGTTCGGCCCCCTTGAACTTTGCGACACAAACATAAAGATATAAAACTGTATTTTTTTGTGAAGAATCAACAACAAGTGGGACACAATCAGGAAGTGGAACGACATTTATTGAAAATTTCAAAGAAAATTAACAAATCAAAAACTGAAAAATTGGGCGTGCAAAATGATTTAGCCCCTTTACTTTCAGTGCAGCAAACTCTCTCCAGAAGTTCAGTGAGGATCTCTGAATGATCCAATGTTGACCTAAATGACTAATGATGATAAATACAATCCACCTGTGTGTAATCAAGTCTCCGTATAAATGCACCTGCACTGTGATAGTCTCAGAGGTCCATTAAAAGCGCAGAGAGCATCATGAAGAACAAGGAACACACCAGGCAGGTCCGAGATACTGTCGTGAAGAAGTTTAAAGCCGGATTTGGATACAAAAAGATTTCCCAAGCTTTAAACATCCCAAGGAGCACTGTGCAAGCCATATTATTGAAATGGAAGGAGTATCAGACCACTGCAAATCTACCAAGACCTGGCCGTCCCTCTAAACTTTCAGCTCATACAAGGAGAAGACTGATCAGAGATGCAGCCAAGAGGCCCATGATCACACTGGATGAACTGCAGAGATCTACAGCTGAGGTGGGAGACTCTGTCCATAGGACAACAATCAGTCGTATATTGCACAAATCTGGTCTTTATGGAAGAGTGGCAAGAAGAAAGCCATTTCTTAAAGATATCCATAAAAAGTGTCGTTTAAAGTTTGCCACAAGCCACCTGGGAGACACACCAAACATGTGGAAGAAGGTGCTCTGGTCAGATTAAACCAAAATTGAACTTTTTGGCAACAATGCAAAACGTTATGTTTGGCGTAAAAGCAACACAGCTCATCACCCTGAACGCACCATCCCCACTGTCAAACATGGTGGTGGCAGCATCATGGTTTGGGCCTGCTTTTCTTCAGCAGGGACAGGGAAGATGGTTAAAATTGATGGGAAGATGGATGGAGCCAAATACAGGACCATTCTGGAAGAAAACCTGATGGAGTCTGCAAAAGACCTGAGACTGGGACGGAGATTTGTCTTCCAACAAGACAATGATCCAAAACATAAAGCAAAATCTACAATGGAATGGTTCAAAAATAAACATATCCAGGTGTTAGAATGGCCAAGTCAAAGTCCAGACCTGAATCCAATCGAGAATCTGTGGAAAGAACTGAAAACTGCTGTTCACAAATGCTCTCCATCCAACCTCACTGAGCTCGAGCTGTTTTGCAAGGAGGAATGGGAAAAAATGTCAGTCTCTCGATGTGCAAAACTGAAAGAGACATACCCCAAGCGACTTATAGCTATAATCGCAGCAAAAGGTGGCGCTACAAAGTATTAACTTAAGGGGGCTGAATAATTTTGCACTCCCAATTTTGTTAAAAAAGTTTGAAATATCCAATAAATGTCGTTTCACTTCATGATTGTGTCCCACTTGTTGTTGATTCTTCACAAAAAAATACAGTTTTATATCTTTATGTTTGAAGCCTGAAATGTGGCAAAAGGTCGCAAAGTTCAAGGGGGCCGAATACTTTCGCAAGGCACTGTATATATTTATATATTTTAAATATATTTTATTTTATTATTTTACCCTAACCCAATCACCCCTACCCTAATTGGAGTAAACTAATGAACAGCAACACTTAGGCTTCTCATTCCAGCTTATACATACTGTATACATTTTACGGACACAGTATATTTTACAATGGTTATCTTTTGTTTTTAGTCCCAGCCTACCCTCAACCCCTTCCATCTATCTCTGAAGACCATCCAGTTTTTGATTTATATTTGACAGATATTTTTCAACTGTGCTGTTTCCCAAAAGTTCTGAAACGACATACATTTTACGGACACAGTATATTTTGTTGTCTTGTTATTTTTTTGTTATTACACACATCATCATTTTTTGTTTATTACACATATCAACGTTAGATGAAGTACTACCTCCAGGCTCTCAGTGCCAAGCAGGCAGGAGAGAAGAAGATCATTCATGGTAATGACAGTAGGTCGACATGGTCCACTGTAACAGGATTTACGAGGCCTCTCAGCCTTCAGTTCAGTCCTCAGCCGTTACTTCACCTCTCTCCTTATCGCAGAGCCAAGCTGTGACGATCTAACAATGTCATCTCTACCTTACTTTCTCCCTGATTTTACTGTGACAGGTTGTGGTATGTGGCAGAAGCTTCTCTTGAGATAAATGCATTCGAAGGACATCAGTTTTGACCCTTGTGTTCTTATCGTAATGTGAGTGAACTCCTCCCATCATTTGTTGTGAAAACACACTTTTAAAATATGTTGTTTGTCTATTATGTATTGTTGTCTACCACAGGAGGTTGGTGGCACCCCTTAACTGGGGAGGACAGGCTTGTGGTAGGGGCTGGAGCAGAATGAGTGGAATGGTATCAAATACATCAAACACTTGGTTCCCATGTGTTTGATGCCATTCCATTTGCTCCATACCAGGCATTATGATGAGCTGTCCTCCCCTCAGCAGCCTACATTGTTATCTACATTATAAAACCATACAGTTTCAGCAGGATCTCGTGTTTGTACACTTGTATAGCCCACAGGTCCTCGAACACAATCTATGTCATGGTTATCCTGGCACCAGAGTGCGGCAGAGACCGCCCTAGAGACTTTTATTGGACTCAGGTGTGTCTTATTATTTCATGATTGTGTCCCTGTTAAAAGAAGTGTGTTTCTGTGGTCCTTTGCAGAGTCTTGAATTGTTTACTGTGTGCTGTCGTTTCCTAGACTTATTGTGTGTTGTTTCTTCAAGCGTATTGTGATTCTGCAGCTACTGTTTCGTAATAAAGTATTATGTTCATCCTTAACTTCACCAGGGTAGGGGGCAGCATTTGGAATTTTGGATGAAAAGCATGCCCAAATTAAACTGCCTGCTACTCAGTCCCAGAAGATAGGATATGCATATAATTAGTAGATTTGGGTGGAAAACACTCTAAAGTTTCCAAAACTGTTAAAATAATGTCTGTGAGTATAACAGAACTCATATGGCAGGCGAAAACCTGAGGAAAATCCAACCAGGAAGTACTTTTATTTTGAAAGGCTGTTTTTCCATTGAAAGCCTATCCACCATACAAAGACTTAGGACCCAGTTAACAAGCTCTGTGCCTTCCTCTACATGTGACCAGTCTTTAGGCATTGTTTCAGGCTTTTACTCTGAGGGAGATACACCACTTTCAATCAGTAGCCAGTGGAAATTTCCATTCATCAGCCATGCGCCCTGATCGTGAACGTGCCTTTTTTGTTTCTCCGTTCCTATTGACGAAGCTTTTGTCCGGTTGAAATATTATTTATTATTTATGACAAAAACAACCAGAGGATTGATTTTATACATCGTTTGGCATGTTTCTACTAATTTTTATTGTACTTTTTAAAAACGTTTCGTCCTGGAATTAGTGCACGCTACATTCGGATTACTGGACAAAACGTGCAAACAAAAAGGAGGTTTTTGCTCATAAAGAGGGACATTATCGAACAAAACAAATATTTATTGTCTAACATGGAGACCTGGGAGTGCCACCAGATGAAGATCATCAAAGGTAAGTGATTCATTTTAATGCTATTTCTGACTTTTGTGACACTCTTCTTGCTGGAAAATGGCTGTATGCGTTTCTGTGGCTAGGTGCAGACCTAACATAATCACAAAGTGTGCTTTCGCCATAAAGCGTTTTTGAAATCGGACACATCGGTTGAATTAAGGAGAAGTTGATCTATATTTCCATGAACAACACTTGTATAGTTTATCAATGTTTATGAGTATATTTATGAGTATTTCTGTCATTTGATGTGGCTCTCTGCACTTTCACCGGATGTGTGTTTGAGACAATGCATTGCTGACCCGCGCCAATGTAAATTGAGAATTTTGGATATAAATATGAACTTTATCGAACAAAACATACATGTGTTGTGTAACATGAAGTCCTATGAGTGTCATCTGATGAAGATCATCAAAGGTTAGTGATTCATTTTATCCTCTCATTTTATCCTCTCTTTGGCTGGAAAAATGGCTGTGTTTTTCTGTGACTAGGTACTGACCTAACATAATCGTTTGGTGTGCTTTCGTCGTAAAACCTTTTTGAAATTGGACACTGTGGTGGGATTAACAACAAGTTTATCTTTAAAATGGTGTAAAATACTTCTATGTTTGAGGAATTTTAATTATGGGATTTCTGTTGTTTTGAATTTGGCGCCCTGCAATTTCACTGGCTGTTGTCAAGGTGGGACACTAGCGTCAACTGGCTGTTGTCGAGGTGGGACGCTAGCGTTAACCACTGATTCCTCGTCTGGTCTCTTCTCTGCACCTGGGTCCAACCATAGCACTTCACAGTAAGCTTCTGCCACAACATGGACCCAACAGAGATCACCCAGATCTGGAATGTGGTAGCCCAACAAAGAGCACTGTTAGGACGGCAGCAAGAACAGCTCCCCCAACCCAGGAGGAGCCAATGCCCAGGTCTCATCGCCCAGTGCCACAGACGTTGTCGTGGTTCCTCCATGGAACCTGCACCGGGAACCCATGATCCCAGCCCCCGAGCGGTATGACGGCCACCCGGGAGGATGCAAGGCGTTTCTCACTCAGTGTTCTCTGGTGTTTGAGCTATAGTCCTCCTAGTTCCACACCAATCGTGCCATGATCGCCTACATCATCTCTCTACTCTCGGGCAAGGCCCTGGTGTTGTCAATGGCAGTGTGGGAACAGCAGCCCCCAACTTGCAGATCCACAGTAGCCTTTACTGCTGAGCTGCGACAAATATTCGACCACCCACTCAGCAGATGAGAAGCGGCCAGCCGACTGTTTAACCTCCGCCAAGGGGCCAGACCAGTGGCTGACTTCGCCATTGAGTTCCGCACCCTCGCCACCAAAAGTGGGTGGAATATGGAGGCACTGGTTACCGCTTTCCACCAGGGTCTGTCTAACTCCATCAAAGATGAACTGCCTGCTCGGGAACTGTGAAAGGACCTTGAGTACCTGATAACGCTGGCAATCAGGATTGACAACCGCATCTGTGAACGGGTGAGACAGCGCCCTTTTGACACCACTCCAGCGTTCCAATTTCCTGAGCATCCCAAGCCCACCAAGCCCAGCATGGAGGATCCCATGTAGCTGGGTCGCACATGTCTGAGCCCACAGGAGCGTGACAGGCTCATGTGCGATGGCTGCTGCCTCTATGGCGGAGGTCTCGGCCATCTCTGTGCTACCTGCCCAGAGCTAACAGGAAACGGCAGGGTTAGCCAGGACAGGGGGAGACCCTGAGGAGGTGTGCAGTTACATCCCGGCTACCCAGTCACCGTCTGTTACTACCCGCAAACCTCCACTGGGACACCCTTCCCCCTGATCGTCCTTATGACTGTGCCATAGAACTCCTACCCGGTGCCACACCTCCCCGGGGTCAACTGTCCTCCTTCTTGACCCCTGAAGCAGCAGTCATGGAAAATTACATCCGGGAGTCACTGGAGGCAGGTTTCCTTCACCCCTCTACATCCTCTGCTGGTGCAGGCTTCTTCTTTGTGGGCAAGAAGGATGGGTGCCTGCATCCCTGTATTGACTACAGAGGGCGGAATCAGATTACATTCAAGAATCGTTACCCCGTACACCTGATGTCCTTCACATTTGAGTTGGTCCAAGGGGCCCAATTCTTCACCAAACTGGACCTCTGCAACGCATACAATCTGGTGAGAATCAGGGAGGGAAATGAGTGGCCCCTAGTGGCCCCAATGACAATTTAGTTATGCCCTTCGGATTATTGAACTCACCGGCAGTCTTTCAAGCATTGGTCAATGACACCTTGAGGGATATGTTGAATTGGTACGCCTTTGTTTACCTCGACAATATCTTGATCATCTCCAAGACCCTTCCGGAACACATACTGCATGTCCGCCAAGTCATGAGACGCCTCCTACAGAGTCAACTATATGTTAAGATAGAGAAGTGTGAGTTCCACGTATCCCAGGTTTCCTTATCTCTACCGCAGGCATCCAAATAGATGAGGTAAAGATTGAGGCGGTTGCCGACTGGCCCCATCCCACCTCACTCAAGCAGGTCCAGTGGTTCCTCGGGTTTGCCAACCCGCTAGTCCCAGACCCATTTTTGCTGGAGCCCCGAGGCTGACTTGGCATTCATGGAGCTCAGGGGACGTTTCACCTCTGAACCCATCCTCGTTCATCCTGACCGACTTCTCCCTTTGTGGTGGAGATAGATGCCTTGGACATCGGAGCAGGGGCGGTCCTTTCACAGCGGAATGAGCAGGACAAGAAATTGCACCCATGTGCCTTTCTCTCCAAGCGGTTCTCGCCAGCGGAACGCAACTACGATGTAGACAACCGGGAGCTCTTGGCAGTTAAGTGGGCTCTCGAGGGGTGGAGACACTGGTTGGAGGGGGCACCTCATCCTTTCGTGATCTGGACGGACCATAAGAACTTGGTCTCCTGTCAAGAAGCCAAGAGGTTGAATGCTCACCAGGCTAGGTTACCAGGTTCAATTTCACACTAGCCTATCACCCGGGATCCAAGAATCAGAAGGCAGACGCCCTGTCCCGCCAACACGATGTCTCTAACGAGGAGAGGAACTCAGAGCCCATCATCCCTAGCTCACACATTGAGGCCCCTGTGATATGGAGTCTTGAGACCACAGTCTGACAAGCCCAGACCTAAGAACCTAACACCAGCTAACAGACTTTACGTTCTGCGATCAGCCCGGTCCCGGAACACTCCTCTAAATTAACTTGGCATCCAGGGGTTAATCAGACACTGGAGTTCCTGAGGCAGGAATTCTGGTGGCCCAACATGGTGGAGCCTGTTCTATCTGTGCCCAGAGCAAGTCTTCACGTCAGCGACCGGCCGGCTTGCTCCAATCTCTGCCCATCCCCAGCCAGCCCTGGTCTCATCTGTCTGTAGAGGGTTACCTCCATCTCAAGGGCTTACCACTATCCTGGTGGTCGTCTTCAAAGCAGCCCATTTCATCGCCTTACCCAAGTTGCCTTCAGGGAAGGGGACCGCTGATCTCATGATTATCCATGTCTTTCGACTACACGGACTTCCCCAGGACATTGTCTAAGATTGTGGGCCCCAGTTTGTCACACGGTATTGGAAGGCCTTCTGTTCCCTGTCGGTGATTCTCTCCTCGGGGTTCCACCCTCAGTCGAATGGGCAAACTGAGCGTGCCAACCAAGAGTTGGAGAAGTTCCTCCGCTGCTTTGTCTCCACTCAGGCCAGCAACTGGAGCAAGTTCCTCATCTGGGCGGAGTATGCTCATAACACATTGCCGAACTCGTCCAGTGTACTGTCGCCATTTGAGTGTCAGTTCGGGTTTACCATGTGCGTTCGTTTCCTGAGTGATTTTTTGAGACTTAGTGTTTGTTGTTTTTTCAAGTGTACTTTGATCCTGCGGCTACTGTTTCTCAGTTATGTTAATCCTTAACCGCTGATTCCTCGTCTGGTTTCTTCTCTGCACCTGGGTCCAACCTCACCACATCACAATCTATTCCAGTTCATTATTGAATCTCCTAAATGAACTGCAGTGATGATGATCATCCATATTTTTGCATCCGATAGTTAAGTCTGCTTCCATAAAATCCATCATGTACATCACAAAGCTAATTTATACAGGCTAATGCCTGCAGATACCACAAACAAATCTAACAGTGATCACTCTCTCCTTAATACGTGCATAATCATCTACAATATTGTACAAGAAAATGGGAGCAACCGAAGAGAAAAAAAACTCTCCCAATACACACAAATGAAGATGTAATTTGTCTATTTTAGGGGTTTCTGCATCTTCATATTGTAATGCGATGAAAAGGACTACTTATTTGAAATATACTGATTACAGGCTGAGAATATGGCATTAAAATAATTACTCCTGAGAACCTTTCAGTGTGTACATTTAGCCCAGTAGCACCATTATGAATAATCTGTCCAATTAAAGGATATGTAATTTATTAAGTGCACATTCTGTGAACAGGAGAGATGGGAGAATTTATCAACCTGCTGAAATATGACCTATCTTGTCCAAAAGACTAATATGTTTAAACAAAAAGATGAAAATTGATGACAGCATTATTTGTAACAAAATGCTCACTGTGCAACTCTGATGCATCTGGGCCTGGATTCAGCATCTTAGGCATTGTCCTTACAGAATCAGTGATGTATTACCCTGAGCTGGCTGGCAATAACTTTCAATGAAGGGCGCTTCTTTGCCTATCCACTGAAACAGTCTGCTACTTTATCACTTGAAATCTAGGCTGTTCACTCTGTAAACATTGCCCAGGAAGACAACTGTGTGTCTCTTGATAATATGCATCACCTTTGCATAGATAAATACTGCTGAGACTTTACAAACAAGAAGTACAACATGAAGTGATCCATTAAACTCTGGTTAGTAAACAAGGCTTCTGCTACTTGGCATGGAATGAACATCCTGAAATCACCAGCAGAAATACAGCAGGGGAAACATGGGGAGACATTTGTGTTAGCAGGCAAATCAGAGCCAAAGTATTGTTTGTGTGTGTGTGTGTGTCTCTCTCTCTCTCTGCCAGCATCACATAAGGCCCTGATCAGCACTACAAGGTACAGGCCATTGAGTGCCATCAGATCCTAACATAGGAACAGTGTGAAGAGGATGCTGCTTTAACAATACTGTTTTTGACTGTTGACACAACTATATTGTGTTGAATACCTGGTTGTAAAAAGCCACCAATGACTTTCACAGCTACAGTTGTAAGATCTTAATTTGAGCCAGTTTGCTAATCCTGAAGCGATAGGAAATATGAATGATGTGGATTATAAATCATGGACATTTTTGTACTGGTTGATACATTTTTCGTAAGGGAAAATCAACATTGAATTTTCAAAGTGGAAAATATTAACTTCAGAAGCCTTTTTTAAACCTCAAATACACAACAAAAAATGTCTTGCATTGCAAGAAATGTATCCTGCAACAGGGTGACCAAATTAAGATCCCACATCTGTACAGGGGGCTACCTTGGTCACAACTAAACTAGCAATGTCCAATACGCTCCACATTCGTAGTTGTTGCACCTGGGAAAAACTTAAACCTTCCTCTTGTAGTGAAAGACACAGAGTGGACAGATTTTTGTTGTGTAAGGGAATTCACAAAGACAGGTTTGAATGTGAGACTATGAGCCGCCTGGCCTCTGTGCTTGGGGGCTTGATGGCAACCCGGCCCTAGCAGGCACTAACTCCCCCCCCCCAACCTGCCATCAGGAAGCAACCAGCTGACAGCTCCAGTACCAGCCAGGGAAAAAGGAGAGAGGCCGAGACGAGGGGAGGCATAAATCCTATGTCCTACATAAAAATAAATACTATCCATGTCAAGGAAAGGTGGGATGCCCTAAAATGAATGATAACAGACTCATTAAAAATAACGGCCACCTAAATGATAAATGACCTGCTTTCTGGAAAAAGCACAGAATGGTGGCCTCGCCAAATTAAGACTGCAGCGTTAAAGGTGTTATTTTCCTCTCATACCAAAATCTCACCCGGAAATGGTACATGCTCAGTGACACGTGTCCAGTTTATTACTAGTGTTAAGACACAGCCTTCCAAATTTATTTTCCTAATTCGCAAATTAAAGTTAAAGGAATAAAAATTATTTTAAAGTAATATACTCACACAATTAGTATCCATGAAATGAGTATGTACTGTATATTAAGTGCTTCAGACTGGAAAAGCTATTCTGCTGTGATAGATACCAAATGATGAAACCAAACTATCCCATCAAATTCAAACCAAACCCACTATGTTTGGACAATAAACATTTATATCAGTCAAATATGTAAATATTTAAACACGAGGGACATAAACAGATCCCACCTTTCTAGAACAGACACCGATCCCATGGTTCTCAGGGGGAGACATTGAGAGACTGAGGGATGGACGTCTCGTGTCAGTTCCTGACTTCTCTACTGATAGACGTCCAGTTCAAGGAAGCCAGTGTTTGCGAGTGGCAAAACAGACATGTCAGTGAGTGATCCCTCTCACTGTCTTTCCTGTAAACACTGGCATTCCACAGACATGAGAACATCATCTGGCAAAATCTTGCTCGAGGTTTCAAAGACCTGCGAAGACAAGAGTTATGGAGCTCGTTCCGTCTAGCCCGTTGAAGCTCAAACACAAATCCCCGAATGCATGCAGTTTAGTGCCTCCAGGAGATCATTTTAGAAAGGGATATATAAAGGCCTAAAAAGTAGCTTTTTGGAGATACAATAATCATGCACATAGTGTTGTTAAAAGGCATTATTACTACTGCATGGCCAAAGTTTTTTAAATGCTAATGTGTTTGCCCTCAAACACAGTTGAAAGGAGGTAATGCTACATATGTCTTGATGAGATGTAAAGTTTTGTGAATATGGGGTTGTTCTGTCCTTCATACATACAGTATATGCTCTCTCTCTCTCTCTCTCTCTCTCTCTCTCGCGCTCTCGCTCTCGCTCTCTCTCAGAGTGAGCTAGAGGACTCTAGATAACAAATACAGCCAAAGTAGGTCAACAACAGCACTGTAGGTGAACACACTGACCTACTACTGTGCTGTACGAGAGACGTGCTCGGTGGACTAAGGTGTTGACTGTAACAACGCTCTCTGCTGCTCCCTGCTACTCCACTTGACAGCCTCTTACCACAACAGACCCTGTCAGATATAGACCACAACAGACCCTGTCAGAAAAAGACCACAACAGACCTTGTAAGATATAGACCACAACAGATCCCCTAGCCCATCCTGATCTAGACATGTCAGCTGGGTGTATGAATGCTCACTAGACATCTCACAAGACATTCACATGGAGAGTGTTTTCTGTACTTGCTGTGTTGAGGGGAGCCCAACCTCTTTTGGCAGTGACTGGACATGACCATCCAAATCAGTCAGCTCAGAATAGGTCTTAGTGGTTGTTACTGTAATCCTTCATCAGCGCAGTAGAGCCGTCGTAGTAGAGAACTCATGTGAACTAGAAGAGAATGTTGCCTCAAACGGTTTGAGCGAGGAGAACCCTGGCCAATGATAGGCCGTTGACTATGACAGAGATTTGAGAGTTCCAGAACAATAAAGTATTATCACGTGTCGAATCTTCTAAATGTCATAATTCAGAACCCTAGACCCACCTTAGATAGGCAGTAAAGTGCAAATAGAATAGCTATATGACATAGTGTATAGCTCACATCCCAAGCACTATCTCCTCTCTAAAGAATGTTAAGTGCAAAAACAGACGCTTCTCGTGGGAGAAGAGAAGCCATAGATTTTCCATAAGTGTAAAACATACATTTTGGACAAGGAGCCGACTTTCATTGTTCATTGTTCCCAATATGATAAAGCTCAAGTTTATTGTCCAATGTGTTTTAGCGATGTTGTCACCTTCACTTGGATTGTCATCGTAAAGACAAAATGCCATTGGATGCCCAAACTTTGAGGCCAAACAAAGTCTTATTCCTCATCACAATTTTGCTCTAACAACACCCTATAATGAATAAAATGGTCACTTCCAGAGAACCGGTAATGAAGTTGTGTACAACGGTTGAAGCCAGGGGAGTGTAAAGGTTTATACGTAGTTCATTCTAGTACTTGTCCTTCTTCATTGTACGTAGCAGTGTGATATTGCTTCATTGAAATTAACAACAAGCCGTCCTTTACCATATGGACTCACCAAATGGTGATCACAGACTGGCAAAAAGCAATCAGCAGTTTAATTAACAGAATTAACAGTGCGATGTTAAACTATAATGACAGCAATAAAAACACTGGATGTGACAATCATGCCACAAAAAACATCCATAACTGTTATTTTCATTAGTCCAGGCAAAAGACAATACAACTATAAGGGAGGACGGAGAACACTCTCTAACCCTCCTGTGACCAGTCGTACATTAGCAGAAGATAATGACATTGTGCTGATGATGGGCAATAAAACTAGGGATGGGAGTTCTCCTGGACCTTCCATTTCATGTATTTTATTCTTCAGGAAGATGGTGAAATGTTGTTCGTCGGCCATACATCTTGAGCCCCTGCAAAAGGGCCCACGTCAACAACAATAACCTATTCAATCCCCCTCTTTTTCAATGTCATTAATCAAAATAAATCAGATGACCTGATGGGCTTTAGAAAGACATTGGCAGCTGTTAATTGACTAATACGATCACACACACGCACACGCACACGCACACGCACGCACGCACACACACACACACACACACACACAGGAAGATAAACCACACCACAACAAGGACCGCTGCAGCAGGAGCAGAACACAAAAGAAAAGTCAAATTATCAGAAATAATGGAAAGCCATCAATAAGAATTCAGCAGAGACTTGTTTCATTTTGTTTTCAATGGCGCTTTTCAACCCATTATTTTCTGTAAATGTTAACATCGCCCGGCCTGCTCTATCGATTCTATTCTTTGTGACCTTGCATTAGTGTCGGCTAATCTCGCATGCCATAAAATTTCATTTCATAGTGAAAAATACTCAGAGGCCCTAAGGGTGAGTTATACACAGGTTGCGGCACCCTTGGGATTCAGAAGTGCACACGCGGGTAAACAAAACGCACATTTAATGTTTCTTAGATGAGTGAGCAGCGCTGGGGGTTTCATTTGTTCTCCAACTTGAAGGTTTTTTTTGCATGGTGGCTCAATGAGGTGTTTAAGTAGGTACGAAGTCTCATTCAAAGATGAATGCCAGCATCTTCCAACTGGATATTGTTTTACCCTTTAGTATTCAGGGGTTGAGAGGAATACTGATCCAATGACCCTATATGCCAGCTGTAGGCCAAAAGTGTAACTAAATGACCTTTGCATTGACAGGTTTGTGATTTGTGGTAGTCATGGTTGCAGACCATATTTTGGAGATGACCTACACTCAACCTATGATGACTTCATTAGAATGATTCATAGGTAACAATGTGAAATGTGTCACTATATTCTATGTTTGCGGACAAAGAGGTCCATCAAAGCAGAGAGATAAATCTCTATCCCTTTTCTGATCCTATGTTTTGTCCCTGTACCTGCACAATAATCTGGATTTCAACAGACCTCACAGGGTAGAAAAGAAAGCAGGGTTGATGTAAGGGTGCAGGTGTTATTGTTTGGATAAGGCAGTAGCTGCAGAGCAATGTATGGAGGTAGGGTACTGATTACACCCCTACCCTGGCGACTGGGGACGCCAAGATCTAACCATGCTGGAGATTATTTCATATGGACAAAATACTAAAATATTTTACTCAGAGTTCACTTAAGTTCGGGAAGTTTTGTTTCAGGGGACATTCAAAGCAGACGTGACGGGGGCATTTAAGATCATGAATTCAATGTATGTTTTTTTTTACACTGTTAAACACTCTAAAATATGATGGGTTTTTCCCAACAGAGATACTGTTTTTCCTAGTGGTTTTCCAGCAGTCGATTCCATGGGTTGTGTGGATGTCACTTTGTTTAATAATCCCCTACCAATCCTTCAACTCTGGTGTATGCTCAGGACGCCTCAACCCATGGAAACAGCTGGCTGTGAACAGCCCAACTGTCAGGGTCTCCTTTGCTGTCCATGATGGAAATATCAACCCAGTGAGCCGTGAATGGACATCTCAATTTGAATCCTGCTCGGCTCGGCTCTGCCCAACGCCTGCCTAACAGTACTTCTTCAGACAATTCATGCAACATAGACTCACATACAAAGTATCTCACAAATAAGGCACATAAACTTCTGCCTCCATTCTCTGCCCGGAACGCATGGCCTAGGCTTCTGGGGCTGATCTTCAACTGATCCACTGTGCTATGTCCTCGCAATATAACACTGAAAACTATTTTTTTGTTTGTTATTTTTTTTCTAAACGACTGTCATCGTTTTTTTTGTGATACGGCCATCGGTATGATAAAAAGAGCCTATGTGTTCGCATCAATCGTGTCCATTCGAAATACGTGTATGGTTCTCGGAACTATTTTCAGACATAGAACAAAGTACTGAAGTGGATGAAAAAAGGACAATGACGCCGTCAATGGAAAGCATTGTGTTTGAGAAATGATGTCCATTTAGAGCACAATGCTATTGGCATTGTGACCACATTGGAACGAGAGTACACCATTCCAATCATTTTCAGAACATCTATGTCTTTCCGGGTTCCCGGCTAGAATGCTTTTGATGTCCATCCTCCATTTCCATTGTCAGCATCTGTTGTGAAGCACAAGACAAGGACACAATGGTCATGTGACTCCATCTGGAGGATGTCCAGGTTCTATTCCTCCTCTGATGTCTTGCACAAACAAGCCCAACAGCATTGGACTTTTAGGTCAAACAGTTGAACAAGATAAATATTTTTTTTAAATCAAAGCTGTTTTTAGTGCTTTAAGTAGATATGTTGTTACGAGAAGTTCACTAATACTAAGAGTTACATTCTGTCGACTACAAACTGTCATTTAGCTGGTGAGATTGCCTCCACACCCATTGTGCATGGGGATCGCATAACGAAACAGAGCACATGTGTCTCTATGGTTGGAATGTTATGTTTGTTTGTCGTTGGGACTCCACGTCACCAAATGGTGTTATCAACATGATGCAAGTTGGTGATAGAATGATGGAAATGCCTGGAGCTCATCCAAATGTAACAAACCAAACCATCTCATCAAGATAGACAACCTTACCTTTAGCCCCCCCATTGGCGCGACAGTACAATGCCTCTCTAAGGGAAAATAATGTTATAAATAAATGAGAGGACAAGTTTGGTTCTGACAAGTGAGGGACGTGGCGTACCAGGCACATTTCTGATAGTGATCTAATTCATCTGGCAGCCGTGGATGTTGATTAAATCAGGATGTCAGCCACTTGACAAGACGAGACACAAACCGACGTGGAACCTGTTTGAACAGCGTGAGCAGTGCAAGATGGCCAGGGAGATTTGCTCCAGAGCTGCCTGCATGTCTGCTGAACGTTGAACGCCACAGACACACACACACATACACACACACACACCATCCTGTTACCGTCACTTTCCACAACACGTCCAGAGAGGAATCTACCGAGGCCTTTACATACCTCTTCTGTTCTCTCTCACAGCCACTGCCATGGCTACTCACTCAGAGGATAACATCAGCCCTCTCCCTGACACTCCTGACTGAGAGGAGGACTCCTCGTGTCCTAACACACACGTACCCACACACGGGCATGGATATGTTCCCTTCACTCACTCCTCTCTGTGCTCGATGCCACCATGAAGTATCTCTGACAATGGCAGACAGACAGAAGGCAGGGTGTGTAGAAATAACAGGGCCTGTAATTACAGTGTGCGGAGAACAAAGCCTTTCTGAGGCCGTGCTCAGTATAAAAGACCATCCATGGCACATCATTCAAATGGCAAGAGAATAATATTTTGGGTTGACACATTGCCTGCGGGACACAATGGGACTGTGTAAGAATGTGGGTTCAGTGGAGAAAATCATCAAGATATGTTACAAGTCAACGGCTGAGGATTTCTACAGAGTTACTACATCAGTACAGAAATGAGTGACTACTCTTTCAAAATGTGACCTGTAACTATTTTGTCAAAACATGACAGGATGCAGATGAGCTAATCACGCCGAACAATAATAACGGGTCATACAGTAGCCTACAACACAGTATTGAGAGGGTAACGGTAAGAATGACTGACATCCGATGCGTTCAAATCTGTCTCTTTCTTCCGTCATTTTTAATCGAGATATGCTTTGAGAACAGTGATCACGTTTCAAAAAAAGAATTTCCGGCCATATTCAAAAAGGATTTTCTATTATAAACTAGATGCATACAATGACTACAAATACAGATGATTCCGACTGGAGTAGATGCTGTGCTTGGACTAACCCCAGCATCTTCTTTCCTCCTTAACCCAGCCTCCTGTTCTCCTTCCTGCCTGCCTGCATAGCCCCACGGAGGTCAAAGTTACATGTACAACGTCGCTCTGCTAATCTTCTTTGTCACTCATAAAATTTACACTACATCTCCCTCTTGGAGGCCTGTCATTCTGGTGCTGCCTTTGGCTGTCAGACGAACACAGATAATTACTTGCAGGGTTCCAAGAAGGCCTTGATTATTTATGGGTCTGGATCTGGATGTGCTGCTATATCCAGCTTTGAATTATTTCACATTAGTAATAATACAAGAAAATTAAGCTTTGGAAGAACTTCAGGATTTTCTTACGTTTTATCCAGTGTATATAATATGTCATCCCTACAGGTTAATGGTTCTGTCTTTTGTCTTTCAGCCATTGGAAGGACTGATTTACAATTCACCAAAATGATGTAGATGAGTACAATAACACAGTTGGCCTTGAAAACTAAAGCCCCCACTTCCCTTTTCCTTGGGTTGATGGAAGACGAAATGTAGAACTACAAGCCAAAATCATTTATACATTATTTTATTCTGTCCCATTCGAAATTAATGGATTATTAAGATTGTGGGAATCATGCTTACTGAAACACGCAGAAAAGATGCTGTAGACAGATTTGAACGAAACCTTCCATACATATTTGCCCATTGTAGAAGTGCTTAGAAAGTGACTTTTTGGACCTGAATGCCAAAACATTCAGGACATGAAGGTGTTCAAAGTTGCATGTCTTCATCAGTGGAAAAGATAAGCAGTTGAGATATAGTTGAGATATCATTTAAAAACTTACAAATAGGGTTGTCAAACTATTGTATCATTTCTGGATAAAAATAAATAAATACAAATCATGTATTTTTTTAAACTATTAACATAAATGATTTAAAAACACATAAGTTGTAGCTAAGGTTGCAACATCTAAGGTTGCTCTTGAATAGAGGGTGGGTGTCATGTTTTGGCAGATACATGTAGTAAAATGAGAATTAATTGAAATTGTAACTTTCAAATGGTACCACAAAGATGGTTGGAGATCCACACATCAGAGAATGTTGACTTGAACGGTTGTTTTATTAAATTATACTGTCAAGCTTCCATGGGAAACCAAAAGAAATCATAGAAATATAGATAACAGAATAGACATGACTATTTAAGTTGACATTCAACAGTGGGTGGCCCGACGTTCATCTTGACATTTCAAGTCAAGTAAAATCTAAAATCTTCACGATGTAGCAGCTAAATTGCAGTGGTCTGAAGGGATAGGCCCATTCTATGGAATATATTTCTATGATTGAAATGTCACCCACTCTGTATTCAGGAGCATGTTGTGTCTCAACTGATGGCGTGCAAAACTGAAACACCTCAGATGATGTAAAATAGGGTTTAAGCTACAATACATGCACATTTAAAATAAAAAAACGGGAGTTTACACTGTATGTAACTGTATGTAAGCTTTAAAAATGATATCAAACTTAACCGTTTACTTTTAAGTGATGAAAATATGGATGGATGTGTCATCTTATGGTGGGGTATGCATAATGAGTGAACTTGGAGCACGTTTATCTCCTGAATGTTTTGGAATTTAGGTCCAAGAAGTGACTTTCTGACCACTTCTTCCTTGATCAAACATGTATGGAAAGTTTTGTATAAATTGTATGAATTCTAATGGATTTACTGAAAAATGAGTTGCCCATTTTTCTCAGCCATGACGCACTCCAAAATGTCACTTGTGTTGTCTGCTGTCCTTCACCTGAAGAATCCTTGTCTCATCCACGTCAGGTCAGTTGACTGAGACCTTCTGTCCAGCAGTCAAACAGTCGCTGTATTGTTTTCTACCATCTACAGTATGGCATGACCTCAGGCCCTGTCACTCAATGAGTCACTCATAATTATACCAACATGTAAAGCGCACAACATGGAGCGAGAGAGAGAGAATGGGCAAAATAGTAATGTGGTGTCAGTTATAAGTGGCTTGTGTCAAAATTATACCAATATTTTTGTCATGTTAGTCATTTCAGAGCTTGGGACTATACGGTTATATCTGGATCTTAATTTGAGCAAGTTTGCTACAGCAGGAAAATAATCCTGCAGCAACAGGAAATGTGAATTATTATCTGGATTATAATTATTGGACATTTTTGTAGGGGTTGATACATTTTTTGTTAGGGCAAATCTGAAACTTCAAAGTGGAAATGACAAACTTTAGAAGCCTTTTTAAAACACAAATACACTAGAAGCTTGCATTTCCTGCTATGCAGGTGGCACGTACAGGAATTCTCAGCAACAAAATAGTGATCAAATTAAGATCCTACATCTGTAGCCTTGTTCTGTGCAATGTTCTCTACCTATATAGTACTCTAAATACACCAATTCGTGTTGTTAAGTAAAAAGAAATACAAGATAAAATTTGCTGACACTGTTCAAACCAATAAGGATTCGGAACAATAAAGCCAATTATCTCAGAATTATCTTTTTGCATATAGAACCTTATAGACCCAAGCTATCGGAATTGATGCAGCCACAAATGGGAATGATTCATGTATTTTAAATACATCTGCATATTTGAATCTAATACATCTTAAACACAGGCATAATAAGAGATGGCAATTCTGTGTGCAGTCAATTTGGTGCCCCGTCGGGACTTAAAAGTGCATGTCATACCGTAAGAGTCAAGATCAAGCAGGAGCAGGTTCCTATTCTTTGGAATCACAAGGAGAGTTAGAAGACAGTCATGAATTTACAATTAGCTTCATCCTGGCGAACATCTTAAGGTTTGTGACAGTGTCTCTCTGGCCTTCACTAAAGGGCATGTGTGTGAAACCATGAATTTCTTGCGACAGCCCTATGAAACCAGAGAGGCTATATTTAGTGAGGATAACCAGTGCTGCACGGTATAATCTGACATTTGTACCACAAGGGAGTCATACTGCATTGCTCACAAATGACAGTGTCACTGTTGGTTTGCGTCCCCGGTGGAATAGGTTAAAGAGAACAAAACATGTTTTTGCAGTGGAGTGCTACTCCGCAAGACAGATCTAATAAAACTATATTTGATTGTGAGGATATGATCTGACTGTGCTTGTCACTGGTGAGTGAGCCCCCAGAGCTCCCAGACAGCAGCAGCCTGGCTGAGGAAGGACATAGAGTCCCTCAGAGCAATCTCAGTAGACTCAGGAACAGGAGTCTGCATGACTGGCCTGCTTTTGATGGCTGACTCCAACAGTGCATTTCAACTTTCCTCTGTTGCCTAGCCTTGCTCTCTGTTAGCCTGAGACTTGGTACAAAGACAAAGCGTGCTCTTTCTGTCATTTTAATTACGGGGATTTGATAGGAGTTTTATTATGATTTTTTGGGGGGAAATAGAAACATGTAATAAATATATAAACACTTTTTGATTGTAAAACATAGTAACAAAGACGTATAATCACTCCTGCTAGTGCTGGTGGTAATAGTCTATATACAACATTTTCAACGCTATATTGCTTCAAACTGGTGCTGATATCTTAGTTTAAACTAGAATTGACAACTCATTAACATTTGAACCACTGTCAAACCCTTATAAAAACAACAACCATGATGAAAGGGCTCTCAATGAGGCTATTCATTAGCCAAAGTCAAACAGTAGTCCTCTTCAGTGCTGTGTTGTGCTCCCCAGTGTTGTGTTGTGCTCCCCGGTGTTGTGTTGTGCTCACCAAGGTGATCAAACCTGCGTCAGCCTGCACCTGCCTGCCTCATCTCTGGAGGACGCCACAGAGGTTGCACAACGAAGCAGTAGTGGCACACTAGGGAAGTTCTGCTAGCATCTCCTCCAATCACATTCTCAGGGCCATTGGACAATTTGAAATACCTGGAAAATACATTTTGGGGGACTGCATCGAATTTGAGGACTGGTTTAAGATTTAAGCAAGCCGATCAAAGTAAATAAATGACTTCTTCCACTTTTACCATTAACCAGGGATGGTTCTTTTCCACAAGTATGCACAGTATTCTCCCCCAAACAATAATCCTGTATCGTCTTCCATTCAGTATTACACTCTATGTCCTCCTTCTTTTCATTCTGTACCTTGCTTGCAAGAACAAGGACCTGCAATGCACAGACTGAATTGAGAACATCCAATTATACTCTCCGAGTGATCTTTGTTGTGAAGAAGTAATACCAGGCATGCTAAAATAAATTCTAGAATATAGTACAGTGCTCCCAATTGAGGTTTTGGGGATTAGTAACTGGCAGGCTTTTTTTCAATGATATGTTTGAATTATTTCTCATGGGTGTGCATAATGGTGATATAAATCTTTTTGTGTGCGCAATTACAAAGACTGGCATGGTCTATTCCCCACTGGGTGATCGCCTGCGAACAATGACATATCACCGGCTGGCCGGCAATGGTCATTAAGAACTGATATGGGATTTATGGGCAGTCCTTAAACATGAGACCGTATTAAAGAGATTTGAATACAGACAAAATGGCGTAGCTGCAGATGATTCTGAGCTAAGATGTAGCTAATGAAGTGTGGTTGGTTGAAATGCTAGGGGATAAAATAGTTATTTTGGGTAGGACCAATTTCTCATTGAGCAAAATGAGTCTGAATTTTAATAATTGGTCTTCAAAGTCCATAACATGGTGGCTGGCTATTGTTATTTATGTCATTCGTGTGGTTTCCTATTGCTGTAATGAGATTATGAAGACTATTGGACATAATTAGGACATTGTACTGTTTATTGAGTGGAAATTTGGTTGCATTTTATTTAACAGTACTTCCACTGGTATGTGCCTGGTGTTTGCTAGAAAATGATGTGGTATCGATGAGTACTTTCTGGTATTTACACAAGTGGTAAATTATTTATTTATTTGTACTTTTATTTAACTAGGCAAGTCAGTTAAGAACAAATTCTTATTAACAATGATGGCCTACACCGGCCAAACCTGAACGACGCTGGGCCAATTGTGCGCCTCCCTACGGGACTCTCAATCACGGCCAATTGTGATACAGCCTGGAATCAAACCAGGGTCTGTAGTGATGCCTCTAGCACTGAGATGCAGTGCCTTACACTGTCGCGTCACCACTGTTCATTTCTGTACCGTAACAAAAACGTAACATTTGTCAAAAATGTGTTTCATGAATAACACATTTTTAACAATCAAGAGCATAATAATAAAACCATCTTTGCCTGTAACTGGCCATGAGGAGAAAATGCAAAGCCATGTGCTGCAGTACCTATGCAATATAATTAGGAATCCCCCAGTCCCGCTGTATCCTCAATAGCTCTACAAGCATTTGACTAATTTACAGAGGCAATTAGTAGCCTTATACATTTCAAACTGCGCTGTTCCTACCGCTGCTCCCTCGGAGTGAATATAAGGAGCTTAAACATGAGACATGTTCATTGGAAAGTGAGAAATAAAGCCTTTGCCGCATCATATTAGTGCCTGCCCCTAAAGTGACTGTTTACCATGAGGTAGTGCTCACAGCTTTTAATGAGCCCTCTGCCTGTTCTAGTATCATTCCAATTAGGCCCCTCTTCTCACACTACGGCATGATTACCACCATGTGACGCCTCAGACTCCATTGTTTTAGGTGCAGCAGGGAATGGAGCCCAGGCTGTTTAATCTGTTTTCCCTGTGTAAGCCAGCACCTGCCAGGTGAATTACACCTAGTAGCCTTTGATCACACAGTTATTGGTTAATTAATACAGAGGATAGGAGTGTAAACCTCCCTTAGGTCACATGTGTGAAAATGTATATTTTCATTTTCTCGAGTTATTCTCTACAGGTGGATGGAGGGTACGTTCCACCACAGCTTCCATTTTACAATACATTGGTGCAGTTTGAAGGTTCCTTCAACAGTTGATGGATGTGGACACAAACTGGATGGAGACAGATTACTCTTTTGTAGATTTAATCATCAATTTACCACATGTACAAGCCATGCATGAACTGCCTTACTTCGTGTCCTTTTAACCATCAACTAAGTCTGACCAATCAGAACAGAGCAAACTAGTTGCCAGGTAGATAATCCATAACTGTACTAATGGCAAAGAACTGATTTACCATTCTTTAAAAATAAAACAGTGACATAGAAAAAAATCATAACTCATAAAATAATCCTACATTGGTATTCGATTCTCCTAGAATAATGGATTGACTGATGTCAGTAGTATAGATTTTGAATGACTTCATTAGATCTTTGAGTATGTGATAACAATCCATCACTAAGAATAGAATAGGCTGATCCGATATGGTACAATTACCACAATTCTGGCCACTGCCATATCCCCAGCTAGCAGAAGTACCGTGGCAAGATATTTGTGATCAAAACACAGGCAGTAGAAAAGTATGTCATTAGCTGCAGCCATTTACACTGTCATCTTGTTTGGACAGCTTACGGCTGTAGTTCTCCAGGAAATGTACCCTCTTTTTTTCCCCATTTTACCCCATTATTTTAGTTTTATCCTACAGTTGGGCCTATACTGTGTCTGTGACAATTCTGATTTGTTAAGAAACACACTACCCTGACATTAAAGCGTTGATATCGTTCGCAAGAGAAGGCTGTGGGAGTGAATGATGGACAACACTTTAGTTTAGTACAATTCAGGGAAACACAGTTCAACAGAGCAGGAGATAATGATAATGGCTAAAACCGACACCAGATTTGAAATTTACCCTAGATTTGACACTCATTCAGATGAAGAAGAGACAGGGCAGAAAATGCTAATCTGCCAGAGAAAGCCCTTAAAAGAATCAATTTGGCAAGTTGTCTTGGAATGTGACTTTATCCGGCACTGTGGTTTCGACTGTCTCCCAGAAAGAGTAGGATGACTGTCTCTCTTCCACACTGACAGGCAGACTGGGGCCAAATTGACAGTCCTTTAAAGTGGCTGACAGAAAGCGGCATTAATTAAGTCATTTCTGGACTTTAATTGTGTTAAGAAGAAGAATAAAAATCTAATATGAGAAAAGGTTACCAAGTCCTCTCTGGTGTCAGATTCTTTACTTTCTATGAATATTAATGTAACTAATGAAGACAATCTTTTCTTCATCTCTTCCATTGTTCTGTGTTCAGGTTCCACCGCCATTGATTTGTTGTTAAAGAACAAATATGGCGCGGGGGGGAAATGACAATCTTTTTTCTTTTATCTGAAATGTATCAAAATGCTTCTTTTCTTTTCACGTGATGGGATTTTCTTTTTTTGTTGATTCTTTTTCATGCATATTTTATTTTCAAAAAACAGATTTGAGTGTGGATGTAGTCGTGCTATATTGGATCAACTGGATAAGCAATATCATTTTATAGTAATTATTTAAAAGGGGCAGTGTAAATTCAGTATGGACATTTCACCAAACCCGGCGTCAGGATAAAGTGACCAAGGGGCAATTTTAAATTGGCGGTGAGGCTACATTTTGGGGGGGGGGGGGGGTTCTTGCATTGGAATTATATTGAATTCTGCTTATATAATCACACTATACCACAATAAACATAACGTTTGAATGCCTAGAGTCCGAGATCATTGAGAGCTTTTGAAATCTGTAGCCTACTGTATCTCTGCTGCGCTCTATCAGCACTATGGACAACAGCTACAGCTAGGCTGTTTTGGCAATGAATTAAGGCTGCAAGATAGGGCAATTCACCTATTACAAACAGCCTATGTGAATGCAGCTGAACACACAGCTGTCTTACAAAAATAATGCAAACTAAATGCTGAAAGTAGTAGCCTACAGCTATTCATGCACGCAAACAAAAATAGTGAATAGCAGTTTGGCTTATAATACCGACACAACTGTGAATGCGAACAAATGCGACCAGAACAAAAACACCGGTACCAAGTCGTAGGCCTAGCACAGGAAGTTGGTGGCAACTCAATTGGGGAGGACGGGCACGTGGTAATGGCTGAAGTAGAATAGGTGGAAAGATATCAACAACATCAAACACACGGTTTTAATGTTTCCAGGTGTTTGATGCCATTCCATTTGCTCCGTTCCAGACACTATTATGAGCCGTCCTCCCCTCAGCAGCCTCCGCTAAGGCCTAGTAAACAAAATATCAGATCGATAAAAGCGATCTATATTTAGTCTAGTTATAGTAACAGTAAAACAAACGCAGTAAACAAAAGGAGAATTGCGATCCAAATAACAAAAACATAGCCTACAGCCTACTACAGTGAAATGCAGCCATGCACAGCTGTCTTGCCAAGTAAATAGGCCTATACATGTCTGCTTCAAACATGGAAAATCATGCCGCTCGCTCATGAGTTCAGCAAAACGTTGTGATATGGCACAATACACTTCGGTGAATCAAATTCGACCCACGTAATCAATTACGAAATGCCAGCCTACAATAAACATGTTTCCAATACTTACAGTTCCATTTACAGAAATGAAAACCAATAGGCTACCAAGAAAACCATAAAACATCTGCATTAACCGAGTATTTCAGCCACTCTCTTCCTATGAATCAGTTGCCATTAAATGAACGTTTTTGGACAGAAAACCTGTGGCTAGGGTAGGATTCTAGGCTAACCTAGGCTGGCTCCTCTGTTCCAAGATCATCAGGAACAGCCGGAGTGGGAGGCGGCTGTGGAGCCATTATCCTGGAGGCTCTTGTGGAAGGGTGGGTAGGCTCTGCACATGGAGCCAGTTGGAGCTCGGCAGGCAGCATCATCGCAGCTGGGCTTGGCGGCCTCGGTGGTTTAATGCTTCTGCTGCTGCTCATCGCTCTCCTCCTTCTCCTTTGTTTGGGTACTTTGGCGAAGCCAATTTCTGATATCCATCGTGGCAGATTAGCTGGTTCGAGCTAGCTAAATAGGCTAAGACTAATAACACTAACTCTTTTTACAGCTAGCTAGGTAAGAGTGAAGCAGCTTCAATTTTAAACTTGACCCCGCCCTTATAAACCAATATCAAATATTACTGGCGGAGACACATCACGTTATTCACTTAGCCTACAACAGAGATGAGAGATGAGAAGTGTTTTTCCCCGCTTTTAACGGAAACCCAAAGGAGCCATACCTAACCGGCCTGTGGATTTCCATAGATCCAGCACACCCTGTCCATTGTGCTGACACAACGCAGTGGAGATACAGATTTTTTTCGTGCCAACCTGACACTCAATAATTTTAACTTTTTTCTATTTACATATAGGGACAAACTAAAACTGAGGTGCCTAAGCCCCCTTTAGCCGGCTCGTGAAGCCGGGCCGACACCATTCTATTCAGCAACAAATAAACAGGAAGCCACCAGAGCCACATTGTTATATCACACTATACTATATTGCAATATTTTTCCAAAATCCCAAAAAGTAACACAACGAATCTGTTTAGTCTAAGCGAATGAATATCAAAGAAAAAAATACTATATTAGCCTGAAGATCATCAACTTTGCAAGGTGGGGGAGTGAAAATGTCAGCCATTGTTGGCAGATAAAGTTCGGTGATAAGATGTTTGATGACAAGTTACGTGCTCCTTCTGCATGCCATGGGGCCCTGGGGGGAGGAAAACACCAAGCGCTTCCCAAACTTCAATATTAACCAAGCATCATGATCGCCAGCCTCAATGAAGAGACAGAAATTCAAATGAACTTCATTCTCTATGATAAGGTGACCTGAGTCCTTGTGAAGGATGAGCTATGGCTATTTCTGGAGAATGAAGTGCTGGGTCTTTGCCACAGGGCAAACCCTGAATAGCCAGGGCTGGAATTACTTGAAAAGAGGGACAGGACTGATGTACTCTCCACTTGTCATTGAAGGAGTGTCTTTTGTTCCCAGAGCTCATAGATCAACATGGAGAGGGAATGGCTGTACAAGAGGACTGATATACTAATACATTGGTGAAATCTTATGTGGCAAATGATCCTCCCAAAGTCTCAGAAAATACAACGAGGACATTGTGTTTCTCGATAGCTAGTTGTTCGATTTGTGAGTATCCCCCTAATAAAAACAGACACTACCGTTCAATAGTTTGGGGTCTCTTATAAATATCCGTGTTTTTTAAAGAAAAGCAAAAAAAAAATTGCCCATTAAAATAACATCAAATTGATCAGAAATACAGTGTAGACATTGTTAATATTGTAAATGACTATTGTAGCTGGAAACGGCTGGAATGGAATATCTACATAGGCGTACAGAGACCCATTATCAGCAACCATCACTCCCGTGTTCTAATGGCACGTTGTGTTAGCTAATCCAAGTTTATAATTTTAAAAGGCTAATTGATCATTAGAAAACCCTTTTGCAATTATGTTAGCACAGCTGAATACTGTTGTTCTGATTAAAGAAGCAATAAAACTGGCCTTAAAGAGACAGTTTGCGCTGTTCTGTTAATGGAGTAGTACACAGCGTTGTACGAGATCTTAAGTTTCTTGGCAATTTCTCGCATGGAATAGCCTTAATTTCTCAGAACAAGAATAGCCTGACAAGTTTCAGAAGAAAGTTATTTGTTTCTGGCCATTTTGAGCCTGTAATCAAACCCACAAATGCTGAAGTCCAGATACTCAACTAGTCTAAAGAAGGCCATTTTTATTGCTTCTTTAATCAGAACAACAGTTTTCAGCTGTGGTAACATAATTTCAAAATGGTTTACTAATGATCAATTAGTCTTTTAAAATTATAAACTTGGATTAGCTAACACAACGTGCCATTGGAACACAGGAGTGATGGTTGCTGATAATGGGCCTCTGTACGCCCATGTAGATATTCCATTAAAATCAGCCATTTCCAGCTACAATAGTCAATTACAACATTAACAATGTCTACACTGTATTTCTGATGAATTTGATGTTATTTTAATGGACAAAAAAAAAGTGATTTTCTTTCAAAAACTAGGACATTCTAAATGACCCCAAACTTTTGAACTGTATTGTATGTTTACGTCAATATCATCTACACTACATCTACGTGTAAGATAAACTGTATGTCATTGGTATCCCAATGTGCACTTAATGTGAGTTGTAAATATAATCATTGTGACATGGTGCGTTTTAAGATTTTCTCAGAAAAGTCCAAAAAACGACTGGGAATATTCAAATGCCTGTTTTGTTTTAAACATGTCTGGTTGAGGAAGGATAAACTGTCATAATATTAATATCGCCATATCTCAACTGAATTTACTGTTCAGATTTGGAAAAACTTGGCCACGTTCAGATAGTATTTTTCCAGATGTCTTTCTTTGTCTTGAATGGTTCATAAAAAGGAATAATCACCTTAGCTAATTTATGTCTTGGAGTGGTTGTATATAACTGTGTGAAGTATGGGAAAGTATGCGCCTGTGGTCCTCGCTTTACTGCATCTGACAGAGATGACTTCTTTAATGTTGTGTCATCGTCTGTACTGTACTGTACTGTTCATGTGGGAGTTCCTCGTCTGTAGTTCACATACTTTCCCACCGGAGGAGATACAGGAACACGTGAGGTTCAGTCAAAGCTGCAACAATAAACTTTACACCGTCATCATTGGATGACGGCTTCTTTCAATAGAATTCATGTTGATGATTTGAAGTGTTTTTTTTTTGTGTGTGTGTGTGAAAGAGTTATTCAGGCCAAGATGATATTGTTCATAGAAATGACAGAGTCATTTAGGAGAACCGAGAGGAAAACTTCTAATTTCTTGTGAGTCTACTGTGGATGTTTTGGGGTTGGTAGTCTTATGTTCCTCTCCCCATCAGCGGTTTATGTGACAAATGGATGCCACAGCACACTAATCTTAAAACGATTTAAGAGAGGATATTTACCTCCGCTTCCATGTTTTACTTTGCACCATTCGTTGGTTTTTTGTTTGAGAATCAGCTCATTGTACGGCATACCAGTCTGTGACCAATTTGGTTCTGTGGATTCAGATACAATTACAGTATTCCTTTTGTTATCTTTATACTTTTACTTCCATGGTTTTGAAAGTAACGTTGTGAAAGGTTGTTCTCCTTTTCCTGATAAGTGATTGTTGAGTAATCAATGTTCTCATCACAAAGTTTATTGACTTACATGTCAATACCATTACACTTTACGAGGAAAATACAATACATGAGGTAAACCACTGCAATGGGACATGCAGGATATCTCATATCAGTTTCTTTACCTTCTTATGAATGTATCAATTCCTGCCCACTGGGCACAGAACGTCCTTTCAACGTCTAGTTTTGGTTTACATTTGGTTGAGTTGTCAACTAACGTCAATTCAACGTCAAATAAAGAATAAATCAAATGAAATGACGTGGAAACAATGTTGATTCAACCAGTTTTTCCCCAGTGGGTGTGTGACGTTTGTTTTTCCCCTCTGATCTCTGCTGCGCCACAGACGACCCAGGAGGCTGTGGGAAGCCTCTGATCAGAAGGAAAGTAATGGTAAGTCCTTCAAAAAACGCTTTGTCTCTCTTCCACGAGCCAAGTCTGGCCTACCTATTAACACTCCCTTTAAATTATTCATTCTGATGGATAAAACACCTCCACAATTAATTCTATGTGAGCAACCAGTACCCCCCTGAAAACTACTGACAGGGCAGATACTGTAGTCAATGCAGAGCCAACCACCATTCATTGACTTTTAGGCCTTTTCAGGCTTCTTCAGGCTTGTTTTTGAATAGCAATTTTATACTTACACTATTATGTAAACATCTCTTAGACACAGTAAATTGAGGTCTAGTGTCACATCCTTTCTTCATCTTGGCTTGCTCAAGTAATAATGTGCATTGAAGAGAAAGAGATATGAAACTTTCCCAGCTTGAATATTCTGTTTGACGGACAGAACTTCAGAGCGAATGAGCACCATACGTCTGACATGCTCATGTAAATTAGATTAGAACCCCAACCTTGAGCCCATTGCTATGCAAACAGCATTTAATTGTATGTATTAATTATAAACATTCACTGGATGCAGTATTAATCGGCTCTACTTATTTAAGTATATGTCATTTACTGTAAAAGATGGTCTGTTGGAGAGTTTTGGGATCACACTTCATATTGTATGCATGTGTGTTCTTCAAACTAAACTCCGCGGGGTATCATTTTTCCTCATACCATGTTTCTTGACTATAAGCTCATATCTGGACAAAACCGCGAAATGTGCCCATTTGAACAGTATCTTAACTAATTAATTTCAGTTATCAACCACTTTCATGTATTTCAGACACAGGAGGTTGGTGGCACCTTAATTGGGGAGGATGGGCTTGTGGTAATGGCTGGAGTGGAATATGGGAAATTGTATCAAATACATCATGTGTTTGGTGACATTCCATTCACTTCGTTTCGACCAGTATCATGAGCAGTATCAGTATCATGAGCCATCCTCCCTTCAGCAGGCTCCTGTGATTTCAGATGCAATTCAACAAAATGTAATCAAACATTTGAACCACGATTTTGTCAATGTTTTTGTTAAGATTGATTAAACAAAACTTTTCTTTAGTTTTATTTTGCATGTTGAGCTGTAGATTCTGGATCATAAGACATAAAATACAAAAAATAATATATATATTTTTTTACAGTCAACTACAGTATGCTTGAGCCCAGCTAAGGATAATGTGTAGCCCAGTTTATTATTTCTGAGCTGCTGTTGCAACACTGTGCATGCAGCCCAAAAGGCTTCAAATCATTGGGGGAAATGTAAATCTTCTGTGGAAATTACGGAAATGCAGGGGGAAATGGACGAGCAACACTTCATAACAATTAATCAGAGTCCACTGATTAATAAAGTTCATTTTTTATTCTCGATGATTCAGGGGATTATCAAAAGGACACTGTCCTTGTCATTTTGATTAACAAACCCATCCTCGCTCTACAAGAGGACGCGCTGAAGGGAGACGCTCTCTCTCGCCCATAAAATAAATATTGAATGAGAATATTAACTCGTTAACCTTGACAAGTATTTGTAATTTTCATAAGGGGTAAACTCGCAGATTCAGCATAAAAAATGCTGTGGGGGTTTGAGAAAGGGATGGGAGTGGGGTGGGAGGGGGGGACGACAACACACAACAAATGAGAGAGAATGAAGAATGCTACTGCATGAATCCTGTCATTTTTATGGGCTGCAATGATTAATTTGTTTGTTCAAATTCTCAATTAAGTCAGGAGGAACTGGGGAGAATTAGAAAAGGACAGCAGTGCAGTGCTGTCTTGGCTTTGCTAGCGCCCAGGGGAAAGACACCTCATAAAGTACATAGGCCCTGGGTCAGGCTATGTCCACTGTACATTGAAGACAACTCACAAAGGATGAAATATAGGATACATACGTACATACAGTGGGTATCATAAGTATTCATCCCACTTGGATTTCTTCAAATGTATTGTGTTACAAAGTGGGATTAAAATGGATTTAATTGTCTTTTTTGTTGTTGTCAATAATCTACATTTAAAAAAAATCTTCATTAAAAAGAAAACACTAATATACCTTAAGAAAATAAGTACTCACCCCATGAGTCAATACATGTTAGAAACAACTTCGGCAGCGAGTACAGCTGTGAGTCTTTCTGGGTAAATCTCAATCCAGGTTTTGCACACGGATTGTGCCATATTTTCCTCATTTACTCTTTTCAAAATTCTTCCATTTCTGTCAAGGTGTTGGCAATCATAGCTAAACCGCAATTTTCAAGTCTTGCCATTGATTTTCATGCAGATTTAAGTAAAAACTGTAACTTGGCCACTCAGGAACATTCACCATCCTCTTGATAAGCAACTCCAGTGTAGATTTGACCATTTGTGGTAGGTTGTTGTCCTGTTGAAAGGTGAATTCCTCTGCCAGTGTTTGGTCTGAAGCAGGTTTTCCTCTAGGAATTTGCCTGTGCTTAGATCCATCCTGTTGATTTTTTATGCTGAACATTATTTATGCTTAGTCAGCTCAGGGATTTGATCCAGCAACCTTTTGGTTATTACCCCAATGCTCTAACCACTAGGCTGCCTGCCACCACTTTCAGGGTGCAAAAAAACATTTAACTGATGTTGCAAGAGTGTTCCCAGAACACATTTCATCTGGTTTTTTAAAAAGTTTCTCAAAATGTTTATTTAGGTTGTGGGAACATTGTGGGGATATGACAAAAGATAGGTTCCCAAAACACAAAAACTGTCCAGTTGTGCTGACATTCAGATACTGTTTGATTTAGGGTGCAAAAACATTCATTTGATGTTGCAAGAATGTTGACAGAACAGCCTTTCTGAGTTCTTGAAAGGTTCTCAGAACATTTAATTAGGTTGTGAGAACGGTTGTAGGCACATTACAAGAGATAGGTTCCCAAAATACAAAATATGCTCAGTTGTGATGAGATTCACACAATGTTTCAGTTTGCAGAGGACAATTCTATAATTGTAAAAATGTAAAAATGTTGTCAGAACACCTTTTTTAAGTTCTTAAAGGTTCCCAGAAATGTTATGCGAGTTGTCTGGGATGTTGCAAGAATATTGTTGTGATAATCACATAGGTTGCACAGAACATTCCCACTATGTTGCAGAATGTTCCACAAGTCCGTTTTTATGACGTTCATAGGTTTAACATAATATTCCATTGATGTTCACCCAATATATATTTTAACCTTGTCTTGGAGGTCCTTAGAACAGTTCAAGAACATTTAGAAAATGTTATATTAAAACTTAATATTACCACAACATTATCAGCATGCAATTATGTTTCTCTACAGATGTAATGGCTGTTTGCATTTCGAGGTGGTATAGAGACACATGGCATTTCAATTTCATTCATAGGACATTTGAAAAGCATTTAATCATACCAACACAACCATGTTTTTTACACTTCACAAGTGGACAATCTGCACATGTTTTTTTTAATCCTCTGCGCCACCAGGGAAGCTCTTTTACATTTAGTTTTTCAATATATAGCCACCGCAGTATGGTCAATCAGGAATTCCATGCTTCCTTTTTAGCCTTCTTAGACATAACTAACCCAGGGAAATACTGGTAACTGGGTTATTCACCACCACTTCACCCATCCTCTTTATATGCCGCGTACTTCTGAGTCCATATTTACAAGGTATCCAAGACTATGAGTGTTCATCTAAGATCCATTTTTCTTTTCAGATCATGACAAATACGAGAGGGGGGACCATGTCAAGTGTCTCAAAGTAGGAATTATATTGGGTGCGTTTGAACAGTACATTTTCACACAATGTTTAATTTTTACAGTTTGCCTAAATTCTGCATTTCTGACTGGATTTATACATCTGGACGAAATAAAGACATGCTCTCATTTAGTATATCTGGTCCTCAATTTCACTCAATTTTCAAAATTAACATGGTTAAAGAATGTGGGATTGAACCTGCAATCTTTGGATGTGTGGTCAAAGTTTTAACCCTCTGTACCACCAGGAGATATTTGTGACCATCTGTTTATATTTTTTCTTATCTATTTTTATATATATATATGGCCAATCAGGACCTGTCCTCTTCATATGCTGTGTACTTCTAACACTGTATTTTATGAAAATGCTCTTTAATATTGCACCTTTCTTTTTTTTCATTTTCATTTAAAACAATCACGGTAATGTATGCAGCATATAAAGTGGGTGATGGTAAAAAACCTAGTTAATAGTATATCCCTGGGTTAGTTATGTCTAAGAAGGCTAAAAAGGAAGAATGGAGTCTTGATTGACCATACTGCCATGGCTATATACTGAAAAAGAAGATTTCAGAGAGCTTACCTGGTGGCATAGGGGATTAAAGACTGGGCTTGAGAACCTAAAAATTCCAGATTCAAACCCCACTTTAAGATGGTCAACATATAAAGTGTAAAAAAATGAGTAACTGCTGTTAAATTGTTCCATGAAGTAATGTGCAGACATTAGGTAAAACTTTTTTTTAAAATTCTAAATGTTCTGAGTAACTTCAAGGCAAGGTCAAACGTGTATATAGGGTGAACATCAATAGAATATTATGTTAAACCTAAAACAAATATGCTGTGAACTTAATAAAACCAGACTTATTTGGAAATTGTCGAACATTATCCAACGTTGTGGGAATGTTCTGTGCAACCTTCGTGAATATCAGAAGAATATTCTTGCAACATAAAGGGAATGTCCTGTGCAACCTAACTTAAACATTGTATCAATGTCATCACAACTGTTTTTTTTTGTGTGTTTTGGGAACCTGTCACTTGTAATGTATCCACACTGTTGCCACAACCTAATTAAATGTTCTGGGAACATTTAAAGAACTCAAAGGCTGTTCTGTCGACATTCTTGCAATATCAAAGGAATGATTTTTGCACCCTGATACAAAGGGATTAAGTCACAATGTCAGCACAAATAGACAGTTTTAGTGTTTTCAGAACCTATCTCTTGTGATATACCCACTAATTTTAAACCTTTTAAAGGACAGGCAAGTTTTTTGCACCCTAAAAGAAACATTGTAGAATCATCTGAGCAACTGGACAGTTTTTGTGTTTTCTTTTGTGAAGTCCCCACAATGTTCCAACCAGACTATTCCAACAACATAATAAAACATTCTGGAAACCTTTAAATAACAGACAAAGTGTGTTCTGGGAACGTTCTTGAAACATCAGGTGATTGTTTTATACAAACATTGAATAATCATCAGCACGACTGGAGAGTTTTTGTGTCACAGTATGAGAACATTTTGCTGCAAGCAAACAAATGTTCTGGGAACTTCCACGGTAACAATTTTGGTTTGCTGGGAAAATATTACTGGTACATTGTGTTATTACATTACCCCCCCCCCCCCCCCCCACACACACACACACCCCACACACACCCTACCCAGATGTTGTATGTGGGGGATAGAGGAAGGGGTGGTCATAAAAAAATCTGAAATCCAAGGGGGTTGAAATGTATGATTCCCACTGTACATATTTACGTAGGGCTTCATTTGGGATTAAGTCACATAACATAGAATATTGTCAATAAAACAATATTCATTCCTCCTGTTACTGTTATGTCATTGTGCATACTGTTTTTATTTGTCCAGGTTTCTGGATCAAGGGTAATTCCCTTAAAATATCAGTTGTTCTATTAGAAATAAAGTACAGCTCACCACATACACCAGCCGTGGCATCACAAACACAGAAAATAAAATATGGAGCTTGCATTTCCTTTTCCCCAGAGGGCCAGTGCACTTATTATTTGTCAGATTCACAGATGTTTTTGAAATGACGGTGTCTTGTGTGTGTTGAACCTTTACCAAAACTCTACCATGAGAGACTACTGCATTTTGCATACCATCTGATTGAAGAAGCCTCCATGAAATGAGGAGTCTCGTGAGTCTGAGGGAATTTACACTTCTGTTGGATGCTCTTTTCTCTGTATATGTCCATGATGTCGCTCTTGCTGCGGGTGATTCTTTGATCCACCTCTACGCAGACGACACCATTCTGTATCCATCCGGCCCTTCTTTGGACACTGTGTTAACAAACCTACAAACGAGCTTCAACGCCATACAACACTCCTTCCGTGGCCTTCAACTGCTCTTAAATGCTAGTAAAACGAAATGCATGCTCTTTAACCAATCACTGCCCGCACCTGCCCGCCCAACCAGCATCACTACTCTGGACGGTTCTGTCTTACAATATGTGGACAACTATAAATATGTACCTAGGTGTCTGGCTAGACTGTAAACTCTCCTTCCAGACTCACATTAAGCATCTCCAATCCAAAGTTAAATCTAGAATTGGCTTCCTATTTCGCAACAAAGCATCCTTCACTCATGGTGACAAATATACCCTCGTAAAACTGACCATCCTACCGATCCTCGACTTCGGCGATGTCATTTACAAAATAGCCTACAACACTCTACTCATCAAATTGGATGCATTCTATCACAGTGCCATCCATTTTGTCACCAAAGTCCCATATACTACCCACCACTGCGACCTGTATGCTCTCATTGGCTGGTCCTCGCTACATATTCGTCGCCAAACCCACTGGCTGCAGGTCATCTATAAGTCTTTGCAAGGTAAAGCCCCACCTTATCTCAGTTCACTGGTCACCATAGCAACTCCCACCCGTAGAACGCGCTCCAGCAGGTATATTTCACTGGTCATCCCCAAAGCCAACTCCTCCTTTGGCTGCCTTTCCTTCCAGTTCTCTGCTGCCAATGACTGGAACGAATTGCAAAAATCACTGAAGTTGGAGACTTATATATCCCTCACTAACTTTTAGCGTCTGCTGTCAGAGCAGCTTACCGATCACTGCAGCTGTACACAGCCCATCTGTACATAGCCCATCCAACCAACTACCTACCCCATCCCCATATTTGTTTTTTTTAATGCTCTTTTGCACACCAGTATTTCTACTTGCACATCCTCATCTGCACTCCAGTGTAAATTGCTAAATTATAATTACTTTGCCACTATTGGCCTATCTATTGCCTGACCTCTAACTTCATTTGCACACACTGTATACATATTTTTCTATTGTGTTATTGACTGTACGTTTGTTTATCCCATGTGTAACTCTGTTGATTTTGTCGCACTGCTTTGCTTTATCTTGGCCAGGTCGCAGTTGAGATCTTGTTCTCAACTGGCCTACCTAGTTAAATTAAGGTGAAATAAAAATAAACCAATAAGATGCCCTTCTGGTTGTAAAGATTTCCATCCACCAGCAGTTGATCTCTTGGCCCGTTTTGCCTTTAGTTCTACTTCCCGCAGTTGCACGTCTACGGGACTCACCTCACTAACCGTAGCACCCTTTTCATCAGCCTCTCTCTTTGGAGTGGATTCCCTCCTCCACCAAAGCAGCCTCAAGCTACTCTTTGACTACTGCTTCTGACTGCGAAGGTGTTATACAGATGTCAAAATGCTTAGCAATAAGGATCAGATTTGCCTTGATACATCAGTCTTGTACTTCCCTAGTGGGTTTTTCTTCAAATGCTTTCACTTCGAAGTCCGTGGTCTTTTTAAAATGTACTCTGTGAGTGTTTATGCAACTTTCCACTTCTTCAGAGTGATTTGAGCGACTACAACAAACCTGGGACACAACATGCCGGACGAGACCCCATTTTGGTACGTTCCCCAATACGAAATAAAAAAAGTCGCTCAACAGAAAAAGGGAACTAACAAATGAGTCACTGGGTTCTGAATGGCATCCATGTGGGGACAACTCCAGTTGGGTCTTAAAAGATCTCTTCTATGGACCCCCACTGGATTTGCCTGATATCAGAAAACTAAAGTAGAAAACCCACACCTACAGTACCAGTCAAAAGTTTGGACAGACCTACTCATTCAAGGTTTTTTCTTCAAAACAATGAAATAACACATATGAAGGACAGCAGCATCAGATGACCTTGCCCCCACAATCACCTGATCTCAACTCAATTGAAATGTTATCTTTATTTTACTAGGCAAGTGAGTCTACTAGGCAAGTCTTATTTTATATGATGGCCTAGGAACAGTAGGTTAACTGTCTTGTTCAGGGGCAGAACAACATATATTTTTACCTTGTCAGCTTGGGGATTTGCTCTTGCAACTTTTGGGTTGCTAGTCCACCACAATAACCACTAGGCTACCTGCCACCCCATGGTTTGGGAGGAGTTAGACCGCAAAGTGAAGGAAAAGCAGCCAACAAGTGCTCAGCACATGTGGAAACTCCTTCAAAACTTTTGGAAAAGCCTTCCAGGTGAAGCTGGTTGAGAGAATTCCACGAGTGTGCAAAGCTGTCATCAAGGCCAAGGGTAGCTACTTTGAAGAATCTCTCATTTAAAATATATTTGATTTGTTTAACACTTTTTTGGTTACTACATGATTCAATATGTGTTATTTCATAGTTTTGATGGGTTCAATAATATTCTACAATGTAGAAAATAGTACAAAATTAAGAAAAACCCTTAAATGACTATGTGTCCAACTTTTAACTGGTACTGTACATAGGATAAGTTGTGAAAACAAAAGTGGAGCAAACCCAAACAAGGGAAAACAAAAAGGTAAAGGCTCCTAAAGTGGAAGAGCTAAACATAGGTTTAGCACTTCCAAAATCTATTTTTCCATCTCAAGTACTTGGCCAGAAGCCCTTAAATATCAGCTTTGCTAGCACAGGTAAAACGCCTTTTGACTAACGAGGACAACAGGTGCAACACATCCTGACTAACGAGGATGATTCCAATCAGCATGCCACACCCAAAGAGAGACAAACCCAAAATATTTACGAAATTGATGGGAGAAACAGAATCTGTAACTCAGAGGAACAGCAAGTTCCAGTGACAATATCACCAGTTATATGTGGACAATTACAGCCCCTCTTAGATTGTACATGGAATTGGATGAGAGGTGCTCATCTGTCCCTGGAACCACTCTGAGATGGAGACATCACATCATTCTCTTCACTGATATGACAACATTGCTGGATTTAGGTTACTTATAATGTTTAGTGACTTGGGGGAAACCTGTACAGATTTACAAATGTTGATCTTATATATATATATTTTTTAAACAATCCTTTACTATCCACTGCAAGCCTTACTCAACGTTAGAGCATCAAAACATTGCCTGACAGTAAATGTTTTAGCATTTGACATGCACTACAGTATTTTAAAAGACAAAGCCCAACTCAGTTAGCAAGTTTTGGATCATTTTATGATTTTCCTAATGAAATCACAGTGAGTTTTCCAGATCAGTGGCTGCATTTAATGGTGTTGGCCACCCTTTCCTCCAACAAGGTGTCCTCTACAAATCCAGAACTGCGTGGCATTGAATGGAGCCAGCACTTCACAGTGAAGTGAAAATGCTAATTAGTCAAACAATCCACATCGGAATAATGTCAGCGTCAGCCAGTAGTGAAGGACGATACGCTGAAACCTCTGCACATGGAAACCAACTGTTTGATGTATTTGATACCATTCCACCTATTCTTCTCCAACCATGACCACAAGCCCGTCCTCCCCAGTTAAGGTGCCACCAATATCCTGTGAGGCCAAGGTAATGACAGTTATGTTTAGCAGCATATGCCTCTTACACTGAAAAAAAAAAAGGTTCTTCAATGGTTCTGTGGAGAACTCTTGCCCGATAAAGAAGCTTTGGGTTATGAATGGGGTTCTTGATGTGGCATATACGGTTCTTCAGAAATCAAAAGCATTGTTTTGTTTTTCAAATCCGTTTAGGAATACTGGCTGTCCAAACAGCAGGTTACAAGTGACCAAATCGTATTTGTGCGTGTTCAGACAGCAGTCATTTGCTGACATGTCTATGCTAGTTGTCATAGTAATGATGGTTGTGTGCGCAGTGGTGTAGGCTGATTTGTGGGGGTGCTCATGCTTCATACCACTTAGAAGTTATGTAGCAAGCTAAAGCGACAACATTGCCTGCCAAGGACGTTTCCCAGTTGATTTGAATGTTCAAAATCATAGAGTGAGAACACTTTTAAAGCCTCAAAGAACAAGATGATACAACTTCAATACAAATAATTTTTTGCTTAGCCACAGCAGTCAACTAGCTAGCTAGGTAGCTGTTTGGCTTTCTAGCACATGCACTAATTTGTTTGTGAACAATTAACAAGCTAGTTAGCTACCACATGTTCTTGTTAAACTGTCAACAGAGTAGCTAGCAAGCAATAAGAAAACCACATGAGGCCAAATAAATCAGATTTCACCGTTCAGTCACAAGTCACATGACAGGAATTAGATTTGTATCTGATTTCAAACCACCTATGCCTATGGTTTGAAATGTGGCTTGAAATATCCGATTCCATGTGATTTTTGGCTGTTCAGACTGCAGGAAAAATAATAGATTTGAATCGGACATGCCCAAAAATGGCATTTGAGTACCTTCAATCTGTGTACAAGGCTTAAAATGTGTACAAGGCTTAAAAGGTTTTTGAATTGTATGAAAACCTGCAGATTGGGTCCCTTTCATAGCACACAGCAAATTGGCCATTGTTAACTAGTGTTGATCTTTCAGTGTAACATTTCTGGTGTTGTTTCAAAAGTTAAATTAACACCATAGAGTTAAATTAACACTCAGTGGTGTAAAATAATCCCAGTGTTGGTGTTAATAACCAGAGTTGAACCAAATCCAAAACCACGCCCATCATTATCATATTTTTTATATATGTTTTATATTGTTTCAATATCTATGTTTCTACATGTACCTTGATTATGCTACTCAAATATAGATAAGATACATTTTCCTAAACTATTCCAATCTGTTACTTGGACTTATTGTACCTGCACTGAAATGGTTGTTCCAGTTTAGATGTTAAAGGTAGTCTCATATCTTAATCTTCCCAACCTGGCAGTTATTCTGAATGCAGGTTGCGGGTGGATACAAATTCAGAATTTTGGATATCCCCACTCTGTCTGGATTCCTATAGGAAATACACATTACTTTGTATAATGTGCCAGCATAATGTGACTTGCAGGCCTGATGTGGCCTGTAAAATGAGTTTCAGACCACTGTAATTAGGGTAAAACTCTCATATGAAGGCCTTTTCAAATATGAATTGTATTATCTTAAATAAATACATTTGAATGACAACATATTCAATTAGGATCTCACTTGGTGAAGACCACAGGACTAAAAATGTATTAATGCAACAACCATGTCTCTGTCAATAGCAAACACAGTCATGGGGAGTACTGGTAACTCTTAAATTCACTTGAAAGGCACCCTGGGAAAATAAGCCTTAAACCTCTAGAGCAGGACTATTCAATTCTGTTCCTGGAGGGCCAAAATATTTCTTGTTTTGGATTTTTGTATGGTTCTTCAAAGAACCATCCCATGTATAGGTTCTTCAGGGACCCTCAAATGGTTCACCTATGGCATTGCTCTCAAGAACCTTCTTGAGTTCCTCCATGCACCTTTATTTTTAAGAGTTTATGAGTTTTTAGCAAATTCATACATTTGTATACATTTTGGGATGTTACTGGTCTGCTTTTGATCCTTTTTTAAAACTTATTGTCAATCAGAGAGCTACGGTCATGTAATGCTGATCATCTTGTACATTGAACTATGATTCTAACACACCAATCCTTTGTTTCCACATGTTTAATGCAGAGGTATGTCAAAGCAGTGGGTATTTATGGGGAACATTTGCTGCGTATGGAAAAGTGTGGAATCAATTTCCCGCTCCTACTGATAATTGATGGCTTTTCTGAGTGTGCTCCTGGAGGGAAAGATGACAAGCCAGGTCTATCATATTTGGAACGGTAGTAAAGCTGCCAGGGCCTAATTTCCTGGAGGCTTCTGACCCCTGAGCAACCCAGTGTCTCTCTTAAATGCTTAGAGCCAACACTCATTCATCAACCAGGCCTGGAAAAGTTCCAAAATGTCAATATCACTGTCAGACATATATTTCTATCTATAAACTGTAGGTATGTATCTATATTTATTTATCTCTCTATGTGTTATGGTAAATGTGTAAAAATCTGAGATTATAGACACACTGTAGGTTTCCCTGTTGTACACATTTAACGTGACATATCTATGTATCTACAGTATATATCTTTCTATCAATATGCATCCATCAGTCTACACTCTGTCTCTAATCACAGTGGCGTGTAAAACCATTGGTTAGATTTACTGCTTAACTACATTTGTCTGTTTAACATTCTCCAAAACACCTCATCAGTGAGTCTGCCCTCTCAAAAGAATTGTCATCCTGTAAATCTGTCTGTCTCCAAGCGAACCTGATACTTTTAAAGTGACAACAACGATGACCTTGAGATGTATTTTTGTCAGACCTAAAACTGTCTCCCTCAGCAGTGAGAGATGTGCCTGTCCAGATGGTTTTGCGTGGCACCGTCTTGCTAATTGTCAGTGATGCCATCAAAGGGGATGTAGCAGACCTGACAACATAGCTGATGAGCAATGAGATGAGCATGATGAAATTAGAGCCGAAAAACATGTGACAGTTATTTTGTGCACCTTATACACTATAAAGTACATGAAAATGACAACTTAAACTCCCACATTTTTATCCACCAAAGAGATGAATGATATTGTGATATTCAACACTTCTTTATGATGATTTGTTCAGTTAGCAGCCATACAATCGCTTCATTGAGTATTTAGCCAGTATATTGACACCTATTAAAGTATAAGGCTTCATTCACTGTCAAATGATAACACTTTATTTGAAGGATAGCTACCTACGTAAGGACGTCATAACACATTCCTAATACCAAACATACCCCAACAAATAAATATCAAACATCGAATTAAGTGTTACCAAATAGGTTACTATAAGATGCAGCCCCAACCAATCCCATGGCTGTTCATGCTGATTGTGTTACTTACAAGACAAACCATATGACACACAGGATGATCCTGACCTCAGACTGACATGTGCTAAAGTGCATTATGGTTATAGCTTGGATAAAGGTCATGTAGCCTGCTGTTATAAATGAAACAGGACAGCTCCAGCATACATGCAGTGTCAAGTGGGAGGAGGTCTGAAGGGAAATCCCCTTGGATCTTTTAGGGACACATGCAGAGATCGTATTAAAAGATCTTCCCTTCTGTCCTTGTGATTAGCAGACACTTAATCATCAAATTTAACAGAGAGAGTGCAAAGTATTTTAACCAGTTCATCATATAATAGAGATATAATAGACATGGAGATGCTGTGCCTCTGTGTTCAAATGTGACAATGCCCTTTTGATTTTCACTACTCTGTCTGAGCTAGAAGGTTTGAAACATGCCAGGGGGTTATAGGAATACTGCGTCATGCAGGAACAGTTAACAAACACTTCATACTGGCTAATTCATCTCTGCTCCATGATATTGTCTGGTCGTCATGTAAATTCTGAGGTCTTATTTATTCTATTTCAGAATTTATTATATCTACATATTCATTGCAGCCATAATGGTCTGTCAGTTACACTGTCAGGAGCAGCCAGTGTGCAAGCAGCAGACTTTTGCTCCGAGAGAACAAGAGAGAGAGAGAGAGAGTTTGCTCCGAGAGAGCAAGAGAGAGAGAGAGAAAGAGAAAGAGAAAGAGAAAGAGAGAGAGAGACTTGAAAGGAAGTAAACAAATGAATGCAATGCCTCATTGACAGGGTTTTATTTGACCGTGGCCAATTAGAGAGCATCTGTAATTTAAAACATTCAACCTAAATAAAATAAAACTTATTTAGCCAAGAGCACATTTTTCTCATGGGACTCCATCTTGGCCTTGTTTTCATTCAAATTAAGTTTTTCCCAGTAACACACGTTAGTGGAGTGTGTACAGATATCGCCGTTGGTATAATCAGACTCAAATGCATGTAGATGGCTTACAGCATCTATCTACTTGGAAACTTGGGATGATGGAGAACGGTGTGAATAGTTTTTTAATACTAGGACCGGGACGACACCAGTATCGAGGTACTTATTAGTATCGTTTCAAGTAAAGGAAACATGTAGGAAAACAGATTTAATGTTGAAAACAAACATCGTTATGTTGTCATCTAGAGACACAATTATTTATTTTCCAAGCTAAAGCACACAATGTTTTACATACATCAAAGAGTTTGGTCTGCTTCGTGTTTGAATTTTTGCCATGGGGAAAAAAATATATCCTGATACTGGTGTCGTCCCGGCCCTACTTTGTACATGAGGTCAAGGTTAGGGCCAGAAATCACAAGGCTCACATCTGTCTGACATGTTTGGCTATTGCTCTTTGTAATCAATATTTTTCCGCCCTGTCTAAAGCAATGGACACTTGGCTGAAATATTGGTGGGCTGCCCTAACGACAAAAACGTGCAGCTCTGCTTGAGACAAAGTTGCAGTCAGAAATAGATTGACAGACAGTTGGCCGATGAATCACTCCCTCACTAAAGATTAACATGGCATACCTCACAATCACAAACCGAGACAGCAGGGACTGACAAATGGATACAAGAACAGTAGAAGACATGGCAATTGATCCGCACCAATGATAGCATCACGACCAAAACAAGATCCAGACCCAAATGCTTATTTTGACTCAGAGACTCAGCCACGTGAAAAATAGTAACACCTGTATTGCTTATACTGGTTGTTAAGCATTGGAATAAAATGTTGTGCAATATGCATAACCAAATGTTGGAATAATGAGCCATCTGTATGTGTGGTCTCCTCCTTGGAGATGCCAGGAACGGAGCCATCTGTGAGGCTGCTGCCAGCTGTTTTCTTTCTTATTACATGTTTATTAAAAGCTGGAGTTGTTGTCCTTTTCAACAAAAAAAAATAAAAAAAAAATATGGGGTGGCAATGTCTGTCTGTAATCCTATTGCCTCCGTCATCTCCGTTAGACAATTTTGGGGGATTCATTTCCAACTCCCATTAAATATTAATTAACAGTTTAAATAGAACAGTGGCAATGCTGGTTACATGTTTGTTGTTTCCTTTTCAGTGAAATGTAATGTCAAAATGTAGATTTCTGCCTAAATAGACATACCCAAAAGTAATGATTTATCATGAGAGGGCCATAAACAATACCTTGTAATGCTTACACTGCCAGAAATAATAAAAATCTCACTTTTTGGGTAAATAATTTTTATAAATTACTGAGGTGTAGTCACTTTTAAGGACTCAAGCTCACAGTATAAATATGATAAAAATGACAAAATCGTATATAATTGTTTGTCCTATTCAGCAAAAGTGGGGTAATAGGGCTTGAAATGCTTTCGAAATACACTAAAACATTAACAACAACTTCCTAATATTGCTTGGCGCCCCTTTTTGCCCTCAAAACAACCTACTAGGTATCGAAAACGTTCCCCCGTGGATGCTGGCCCATGTTGACTCCAATGCTTCACACAATTGTGTCAAGTTGTCTGGATGTCCTTTGGATGGTGGACCATTCTTGATACACATGGGAAACATTTGAGCGTGAAAAACCCAGCAGCGTTGTAGTTCTTGACACACTCTTACCAGTGTGCCTGGTACCTACAGTGCATTCAAAAAATATACAGACCCGTTGACTTTTTCACATTTTGTTACGTTACAGCCTTATTCTAAAATGGATTAATTTGTTTGTTTTTTTCTCATCAATCTACACACAATACCCCATAATGATAAATCAAAAACAGGTTTTCAGACATTTTTGCAAATGTATAAAAAAACTGAAATATAACATTTACATAAGTATTCAGATCCTTTACTCAGTACTTTGTTGAAGCACCTTTGGCAGCGATTACAGATTTGAGTCTTCTTAGGTGTGATGTTGTATTTGGGGAGTTTCTCCCATTCTTCTCTGTAGATTCTCATCAAGCTCTGTCAGGTTGGATGAGGAGTGTCACTGCACAGCTATTTTCAGGTATCTCCAGAGTTGTTCAATCGTGTTCAAGTCCGGGCTCTGGGGGGTCACTCAAGGACATTCAGAGACTTGTCCTGAAGCCACTCCTGCATTGTCTTGGCTGTGTGCTTAGGGTCATGGTCCTGTTGGAAGGTGAACCTTTTGCCCAGTCTGAGGTCCTGAGCGCTCTGGAGCAGGTTTTCATCTAGGATCTCTGTACTTTGCTCTGTTCACCTTTCTCTCTATCCTACCTAGTCTCCCAGTCCTTGCCGCTGAAAAACATCCCCACAGCATGATGCTGCCTCCACACTGCTTCCCTGTAGGGATGGTACCAGGTTTCCTCCAGATGTGACACTTGGCATTCAGGCGAAAAGAGTTCAATCTTGGTTTCATCAGACCAGAGAATCTTGTTTCTCATGGTCTGAGAGTCCTTTAGGTGTCTTTTGGGCAGTGGCTTTTGTCTGGTCACTCTACCATAAAGGCCTGGTTGGTGGAGTGCTGCAGAGATGGTTGTCCATCTGAAAGGTTCTCCCGTCTCCACAGAGGAATTCTGGAGTTCTGTCAGAGTGACCATCATATTCTTGGTCACCTCCCTGACAAAGTCCCTTCTCCCCCATTTGCTCAGCTTGACCGGGCGGCCAGCTCTAGGAAGAGTCTTGGTGGTTCCAAACTTCTCCATTTAAGAATGGGGGAGGCCGCTGTGTTCTTTGGGACCTTCAATGCTGCAAGCATTTTCTGCTACCCTTCACCAGATCTGTGCCTCGACACAATCCTGTCTTGGAGCTTTACAGACAATTCCTTCGACCTCATGGCTTTGTTTTTGCTCTGACATGCACTGTCAACTGTTGGACCTTATATAGTCAGGTGTGTGCCTTTCCAAATCATGTCCAATCCATTGAATTTACCATAGGTGGACTCCAATTAAGTTGTAGAAACATCTCAAGGATGAACCATGGAAACAGGACTTGAGCTCAATTTCGAGTCTCATAGCAAAGGGTCTGAATACTGATACTGGTATTTCTGTTAATATTTCTAAAAACCTGATTTACTTTGTCATCATGCGGTATTGTGTGTAGATTGATTCTTATTTAATACATTTTAGAATAAGGCTGTAACTCAACAAAGTGTGGAAAAAGTTAAGGGGTCTGAATGCTTTCCGAATACTACCCGTACCCCATTCAAAGGCACTTAAATATTTTGTCTTGTCCATTCACCCTCTGAATGGCACACATATCCTTATCCAATCCTTATTTAACCTGTCTTCTCCGATTCATCTACACTGATTGAAGTGGATTTATCTAGTGACATGGATTCACCTGGTCAGTCTATGTCATGGAAAGAGTTTTGAAACATGTTCATAATGTTTCGTACACTCAGTAACAATCACATTATGAACGACTTACTTTATTTCACCTATAAATAAGATCATGCTTAGTAATATTACAAAATTGGCACCGTTTCGTATAACTTTTTTGGAGCGAAGCAGAGACGCCATTCAAATGCCTGCTGACATAGAGATTTGCAAGCGGAGCTGCGAGGTACACAGCAAGAGGAAATCTATACTTTGTCTGGATAGGCCACAAAATGTGACGTACCGCTCCCTATGCAAATGAGGTGTCAGATTCCACATACTGCATCTCAGCTGAGAAGCAGAGAGCGGCATGTGAAGCGGGACAACCAGAGTGCACAGCAATGGATGTTGTGCCATTCACAGCCTGCTCTGTACATAACAATGTCGGTCGGAACCAGTCAGAACCGCTCAAAGTCTTTACATCTAAGATGTTTTAAGAGAGCTATGAGTCACTATAAACACAGACATAAAAACTGGAAAAATATTCATCAAATATCACCTATGACCTATGATGCTATTTGTATGATACTACTTTATCAACTGGGTCGTATCTTCATTATGCACAATTATTATTCAAAATCTCATCATGAGATCAAATCAAATGACTTTCCATTTTCAGAGTCAATTAGCAACATATTGGTTTACCACAATCAGGCATTCATGCACAGCAGGCAACCTCCAACCTAAACTCCTCAAGTCAGAATCAGATCAGATCTCTCGTAATTGAGGGTGGCAGAACTGCAGACCACCCTCTGTACCTGTCAACAAATTTCAGGAGCTCAAAGTAAGCTGCATCAGGGATGCATCCTGCCATCCTGCCTGGGATAGGTGATGGACACAGAGAAGGAGCACTGGAAATGTCCATCAGCATCCTCTAGCCAGTGCCATGTGCTGAACAAGACAGGTCAGGTCTGAACTGACACTGACAAACCCAGGGTGGACACACTGTCGACACAGACTAAAGCAATGCCAAGGGACAAGTGACAGGTTACTTTGATGCCTTACCTAACTGCTCACTGCAGTAGGCCCACATGCCAACAGGGAGGCAGAAATAGGCACATGGAGTGGATACTCTCATGAATGTGAGTACACAGTACTACACACGCACGCACAGAATGCACACAAGCACACACAACCCACACACACACACATGCACACACAGTTTTGTAGAACTGTGTGGGTAAAATCACTGGGGAAGCCAAGCCAGGAAAAACGTCATACTACAACCTATGTGGTGATAATTGCGTTGTTTGCTCTATACCCTTTAGTTCATACACCACCGTGATATACAATAAGACAGTGACAACAAAAAGACAACCGTCACACAGTGGTGGAATAAATTCCACGGCACAAACGTTTATTTCATCACAAGACCGGAAAGCAACATCTATCCAGATAAAGCAAATATTGCATTATCACCTGCAGCACGGTCAAGCAAGTGAATGTTTTCGACAGTTTACTAAACAACTACTGATTTAGAACCATGGAGTCACCTCAAGTCAGCAGAAAGACAACAGGAGGGATGTCTCCACTATTCCAGCGCCATTTCAACTTAAACATGTTAACATCAAATCAACAAGGCTATATACAGGGTGGTTAGTTTAACACGCTGAGAAACCTCCCCCGTAAAGATACTAAAGCTATTTAGTCCAATCAATGTTGCTAAATATCATGTGGCTGTCCATGGTACTGAGTTCTGTAGGTGTGTGTGTGGGTGTGGGTGTGTGTGTCCGTGTGCAAGTAAAACAACATGATTGACTCACCATACTAGACTAGGGCGGCAGGGGCGGCAGGTAGCCTAGTGGTTAGAGCGTTAGACTAGTAACCTAAAAGGTTGCAAGATCAAATCCCCGAGCTGACAAGGTACAATTCTGTCATTATTCCCCTGAACAAGGCAGTTAACCCACTGTTCCTGGGGCATCATCATCATTTGTTCTTAACTGACTTGCCTAGTCAAATAAAGGTAAAAAGTAAAATAGTTGAACTCCAATGTCATTCTCCTCTCTTTCATGTTGACAAAATGGTCTATGGCTCTGTTATACATTCCACTTTTCGTTTTTGTTGTCATAAACTATGTACCTAGCTAAAATACTTGCTAGCCTGACTTCCTCGCATGGGCAACAATGAGCCAGCTAAGTTAGCTAGCTAACGTTAGTTAATGTGAGGCTACTAGGCTACATATTGAACTTCAATCGTTTCAGACCAGTGGCACAATATATTCACTTATGTTTTGATCGGAATTGGTGTCATAATCATTGGCTTGTACAGAGAATTAAGTCAAAACCACAAGTCCAAATCCCTATCTACACTCATGGCTTAAGAAAGGTCCGATTTAGTAAGCTAGCTACTACGGGACATCAACACAAGCAGACCAGAAACAGACACGTATTTCAGAAAAGTGATTTGATTGGTGTGAAGCCAAATCCAAATTGGCCTCCCCTGGGGGCGTTTTGCTGCGGAAGGACAACCCACAGTTGAGCTCAGCTCAACACTGATTGGGAAATTATTATTTTTTGCTCCAGAGCACCTCAGACTGGGCGAAGGTTAACTTTCCAACAGGACAACATCCACAAGCACACAGCCAAGACAACGCAGGAGTGGCTTTCGGGACAAGTCTCTGAATGTCCTTGAGTGAACCAGCCAGAGCCCGGACTTTAACCCGATCGAACATCTCTGGAGAGACTTGAGAACAGCTGTGCAGCAACGCTCCCCATCCAACCTGTTAGAGCTTGAGAGGATCTGCCAGAGAAGAATGGGAGAAACTCCCCAAATACAGGTGTGCCAAGCTTGTAGCGTCATACCCAAGAAGACTCTACGCTGTAATTGCTGCCAATCATGCTTCAAGAAGGTACTGAGTAAAGGGTCTGAGAACATATGTAACTGTGATATTTCAGATTTTTATTTTTAATACATTTGCAAAATTTTCTAAAAATCATTTTTTTCTTTGTCATTATGGGGTATTTTGTGTAGATTGATGAGTGGGGAAAAAACAATTTAATCCATTTTAGAATAAGGCTGTAACGTAACAAAATGTAGAAAAAGTCAAGGGGTATGAATACTTTCCGAATGCACTGTACGTTGATGTACAGCTCTAGACTAGGTAAGATGGAACAGTGCTCAGTAATTTAACAAACAAATTCCCTTTTTCTTTTTTAAGCAATTACCTGCCACAGGGTAACCTTGGAGGATCAAGTGAAATGTTAGAGATAAATCGTTAAAGACACTGACAGGGTATTTATCTTCACTCCTGCTTTAATGCCTTAGTACACACACCCAAACACACACACACACACACACCCGACCTACACACACCCACACTGAACACAGTGGAGGGAGGTGAAGCGTTTTCAAATAGCTCTGCTGCCTTGTCCCAGTGTGCCTCAATGTATGCGCTTGTAAGATCACTGTTGCGTGTGTCAATCCTCCAGTTGAATCATGTTCTTAAAGCGCTTCATTTTAAAATCAAGCATGAATAATTAAGTCATTTCACGAAGCTGCTTTAGCGATATATTACAGGAGAGGAAATAGGTCAAGCAGCTCGACTGTAAATATATTGTTTGAATGGGATATTATTGGGTTAAGAATGCACACTTTCATTTGGTAAGAAATAACCTAACCTTCTCACTTTCTCTCTTCCCAACACCGCCACCACCTTCAAAATTGACTAACAGGTTTGATTTACGTATGCCAAAACAGATATATTAGGATATATTTTCCAAAGCCATTGTTCAGTTAATGACTCCGTCCTTTTAGATAATAGACACCAAATGTAGAATACATTTTTTTTTTTAAACTGAGATATTTAGATCCAAATGCAATATTCTTGAAAGTTAAGCAGTGTCACTCTCAATCATGTTAGTTTTGGGAAACTTTGACAATGATTCCTCTCAATTAAGCATCTGCTTCAAGGATAGCAATCTTAGCATAAAACAGTAAAGCATTGTTTTAGTCATTGTCATAAATACATGCATTTCAATTTAGTCTAAATTGTGCAAATTGAATCCCTGATAATACCCAAAGTTTTCATGCAAAGCTAATTGTAATATAGTTTGATGTTTAATTCAAGCTCTTTGTCCTTTTAGCTCGTTTTTTCCTTCTTAACTAGGTTATATTTATTAGAATATTAAATCGGCATCTGCTGTTAACAGTATGCATATGTTGTTGTTCTACTTTGAAAATTATGACTCTCAAGACTTCAATCACCGGCTGTCCGTCTCACATGAAATTTCAGCTTTGAATCAAAAACAGGTTTGGATTCCCCAGGCCTTCCTCCTTTCATCATGGCTAGTGCATTTTAATTAGACTGGCTATGCAGCTCTGATTTGTAGCAAGCCTGCGTAACTAAATAGTTGAACCACAAGATGCAAATGAGTACTGGGTTGTTGGGTTCTTGCAATATTGGAAACAGTCAAGAGGAGGTGAAACTAACTGCTCTTAGTGAATTTGCTGAAGAACACCCATGTTCAACATGAGGTCATGTTCAAAAGGTTTTCTATTGTGTTTCACATATGACGTCGGTAAAACTTTATTTAGACAGTCCATCCACAGATGCTCTACCAACTATTAACATTTCAACAAACTACCTACTAACCCTAGTCCTAACCTTAACCCTTATCCCAACCCTAAATTGAACTCTTACCCTAACCGTAGTCATAACCCCAACCTTAACCCTTATTCTAAACCTAACCCTAACTGTAACCTTATAGCAAACAGATAGTTTGTTAATAGTACAACCGTCTGTAGAGCATGTACCGATGGACGATCTGGACTGTCCGAATAAAGTGTGACCCACATATCCTGCTGCGTGGTATATGAGGTATGTGCTGTAGTTCATTCAAAACAAAAGGGATTAAATCATGGTTGTGCAATGCAAAGGTAGGCTTATTTTACAGGTCAAAGGTAATCATGTACAATAGGTACATGGATTGAGAAGAATATTATAACCATGTTGAAAGAGTAAACTGTAAACATTTAACAGAGAAATGTTGAGGCCTTTTTTTGACAAACAAATTGGATTAATTGATGTCTAAGTGCATGTTTGTGCCTTTCTTGTGTATAGCAACCATCAACATGTTTCGTCATTGAATGAGTACATGTGAGCAACATCATCTGCAACTCAATTTCAGGTAACAAATATGTGATTTGATTTCATAATGCCGGGGCTTTGATATTCTCAGACAGACATAGTTCAAACTACACACACATCAATGTGTCTTTGTTAACTGCCTTCTCAGCATGCAGGCGACACAATGCATCTAATTGCTGCTACGCTGATAATGATGGAAGGATAAAGCCACAAGTAGCCACAGCTAGAAAAAAACAATACCACCGATATATTTGCTACCATATGTTATGGTAGTGGATCATCAGCTCTGTGGTGGAAAATCCATAAGCAGCCAAGTAAGAGAGATGCAGCCATGTAAAACAGGAATGCTCGACAAACCTGGAAGAAGTGGGACTGTACTATATCATACACTACTGGCTACTAGTTTCAGTCGTTTGCAACAATATCCCATAGACGTCAATACATGATTCACGCAAAAACATCTCACATTTGGACACATTTCACACAAACGTCGTATTCACACACACACACGCACACACGCACGCACGCACGCACGCACAAACACACACACACACACACACACAAACACACACACACACACACACACACACACACACACACACACACACACACACACACACACACACACACACACACACACACTGAAGCTAAGCAGTGTTGGTCCTTGGATGGGAGACCAGATGCTGCTGGAAGTGATGTTGGAGAGCCAGTAGAATGCACCCTTTCCTCTGGTCTAAAAACAAATGTCCCAATGCTCCTGTGCAGTGATTGGGGACATTGCCCTGTGTAGGGTTGTCACTCCCTGACCTTAGAGAGCTTTTTATGTCTCTATTTTGGTTTAGACAGGGTGTGATTTGGGTGGGCATTCTATGTTCATTTTTCTATGTTTTGTATTTCTTTGTTTTGGCCAGGTATGGTTCTCAATCAGGGACAGCTTTCTCTGATTGGGAACCATACTTAGGCAGCCCTTTTTCCCACCTGTCTTTGTGGGTAGTTGTCTTTGTTTGTTGGCACTATAACTTCACGGTTGGTATTTGGATTGTTTATTGTTTTTGTCGGCGTCATATAAATAAAAGCAATATGTACGCTCACCACGCTGCACCTTGGTCCAGTTCTTTCAACGGCCGTGAAAAGGGTGCTGTCTTTCAGATGGGATGTTAAACGGGTGTCCTGACTCTCTGTGGTCACTAAAGAACCCATGTCACTTATTGTAAGAGTAGGGTAACCCCGGTGTCCTGGATAAATTACCAATCTGGCCTTCATACCATCATGGCCACCTAATCATCCCCAGTTAACAACTGGCTCATTGGCTCATCATCACACCTGGTAAAATGTATATAATTACATCATACCCCTGCACATTGACTCGATACTATTACCCTGTGTATGTATCCACGTTTTTGTTACTCATTGTGTATTTTTTGTCTTATATTATGTTTCTATTTGTCCCTTGTTTAATTATTTTTTGTAACGGATGTCGTCTGGAGATAGAGAGGAGGACCAAGGTGCAGCGTGGTAAGTGTTCATGTCTTTTTAATAAACAAACTGAACACTGGAACAAAACAATAAACGATGTGAACAAAACAAAACAGTACCGTGTGGCCCAAACACTCACACGGAAACAGACACCCACAAACCAAAAGTGAAACCCAGGCTACCTAAGTATGATTCTCAATCAGGGACAACAATTGACAGCTGCCTCTGATTGAGAACCATACTAGGCCGAACTCAAAAACCAACATAGAAAAACAAACATAGACTGCCCACCCCAACTCACGCCCTGACCATACTAAAACACAGACAAAAACAAAGGAACTAAGGTCAGAACGTGACATTTTTCTACTATTTCAATTGTTGGGAAGGGCCCGTAAGTAAGCATTTCACTGTTGGTCTACTACGCCTGTTGTTTATAAAGTATGTCACATTTGGAGAAACGTGGGAAAACGTCTAATTCTGCAGTGATACTGTGAGAGCTTGTTGGGTAGAGAATTGAGATAAGCTGAATTGAGGGGTGGTGGGTGATGGTGGTTGTGTGGGACCTGTCTGTCAGTGTACACGCACATGCTTCTTTTGTACACACAGTCGGGCGCCAGGTTTGGTGTGAAAAGCTGTCAGACTGGGGTTGGATCTAAGCCATGATTGATCACACAGATTCAGGACGATTTCAGGAGGTCTCTGCCATTGTGGGCAAGATAACTGACATCCACATAAATGGGAGGATGGAATATTATGAGAAATTGTTTTTCATGGAGTGACGAACTAGGCAGGGCAAACCAGTTTCTCCAAAAGGGCCACATTTGTGAGATCATGTTGCACTGAGAGGTCTGCCAAAGTCATCCATCATATCACCTAAACCTGGTTTCTGATTGGGTCAGGAGTAGCTTCTCAATGTCATAGGAACACACTTTGTTGAACCATAAAGCTACCCACTTACCTCAATAATCTAGAAGCGAGGACACTGAAGCAGTTGGTCAAGTTGTACAGGATATTTCCAAAACATTAGGGTTAGGGTTTTTATGAGAATTTTTATGAGGGTGAATGTGAGGTTGATGAATATGACGCTGCACAAGAGTCGCAGATTACAAAGATATACACATGCAGCTGTTGAATACTTGTTATACAACTCTATAACCTCATAATATCCCTGCGTGTCTCGGACACCAGGCGGTGTCAGAGACTCCCGCATCCCAAGTCATAGACTGTTCTCTCTGCTGCCGCACGACAAGTCCGGAACCAACAAGACTCTGAACAGCTTCTACCCGCAAGCCATAAAACTGATAAATACCATAGATATTCCACGTAGCTATTGGTGAACTATTTAACCATCTACGGTACATTGACCCTTTTTGCACTAAATGGTTTGAGTTATCACATAAGCTGCTGCCACTGTTTATTATATATCCTGTTGCCTAGTCACCAATTAAGGTGCCACCAACCTCCTGTACTGTATGTACATATCTACCTCAATTAGTTCATACCCCTGCAAATCAACTCGCTACTGTAAATCAAAATCTCAAATCAAAATCTCAAATCAAATCAGATGTTATTGGTCCGATACACATGGTTAGCAGATGTTAATGCGAGTGTAGCGAAATGCTTGTGCTTCTGGTTCCGACAGTGCAGTAATATCTAACAAGTCATCTAAAAAATTCCCCAACAACTACCTAAGACACACAAATCTAAAAGGGGTGAATGAGAATATGTACATAAAAATATATGGATGAGCAATGGCAGAGAGGCATAGGCAAGGTGCAATAGACGGTATAAAATACAGTATATACATATGATATGAGTAATGTAAGATATGTAAACATTATTAAAGTGGCATTGTTTAAAGTGACTAGTGATCCATTTGTTAAAGTGGCCAGTGATTGTGTCTCCATGTAAGCAGCAGACTCTCTAAACAGTGATTGCTGTTTAACAGTCTGATGGCATTGAGATAGAAGCTGTTTTTCAGTCTCTCGGTACCAGCTTTGATGCACCTGTACTGACCTTGCCTTCTGGATGGTAGTGGTGTGAACCGGCAGTGGCTCGGGTGGTTGTTGTCTTTGATTATCTTTTTGGCCTTCCTGTGACATCGGGTGCGCTATAGGTGTCATGGAGGGCAGGTAGTTTACCCCCGGTGATGCGAGTGTGCAGACCGCACCACCCTCTGGAGTGCTTTGCAGTTGAGGGTTGAGCAGTTGCCGTACCAGGCTGTGATACAGCCCGACAGGATGTTCTTGATTGTAGATCTGTAAAAGTTAGTCAGGGTTTTGGGTGACAAGCCAAATTTCTTTATCCTCCTGAGGTTGAAGAGGCACTGTTGTGCCTTCTTCACCACACTGTCTGTGTGTGGACCATTTCAGTTTGCCGTTGATGTGTACGCAGAGGAACTTAAAACTTTCCACTTTCCCCACTGTTGTCCCTTCAATGTGGATAGGGGGGTGCTTCCTCTGCTGTTTCCTGAAGTCCACAATCATCTCCTTTGTTTTGATGCCTTTGAGTGAGAGGTTGTTTTCCTGACACCACACTCCGAGTGCCTTCACCTCCTCCCTGTCGGCTGTCTCGTCATTGTTGGTAATCAAGCCCACTACTGTTGTGTCGGCTACAAACTTGATAATTGAGTTGGAGGCGTGCGTGGCCAAGCAGACGTGGGGGAACAGGGGAGTACAGGAGGGGTCTGAGTGTTGAGGGTCAGCAAGGTGGAGGTGTTGTTTCCTACCTTCACCACCTGAGTGCGGCCCGTCAGAAAGTCCAGGGCCCAATTGCACAGGGTGGGGTTGAGACCCAGGGCCTCCAGCTTGATCATGAGCTTGGAGTGTACTATGGTGTTGAATGCTGAGCTGTAGTCAATGAACAGCATTCTTACATAGGTATTCCTCTTGTCCAGATGGGATAGAGCAGTGTGCAGTGTGATGGTGATTGCATCGTCTGTGGACCTGTTAGGGCGGTATGCAAACTAAAGTGGGTCTAGGGTGGCCGGTAAGGTGAAGGTGATATGATCCTTGACTAGTCTCTCAAAGCACTTCATGATGGCAGAAGTGAGTGCTACAGGGCAGTAGTCATTTAGTTCAGTTCTTTGCCTTCTTGGGTATAGGAACAATGGTGGCCATCTTGTATTATTCTCAAAGCAGGCAAAGAAGGTGTTTAGTCTGGCTGGAAGCGTGATGTCGGTGTCCGTGACGTTGCTGGTTTTCCTGTAGACCCTGCCACGTATGTTTCTTGTCTGAGCTGTTGAATTGCGACTCCACTTTGTCCCTCTACCAGCATTTCGCTTGTTGATTGCCTTGCGGAGGGAATAACTACACTGTTTATAAGCAGCCATATCCCCAGACCTCTTTCCAATGCATGGTTTGCGCTTTCAGTTTTGCAGGAATGCTGCCATCCATTCACGGTTTCTGGGTAGGGTAGGTTTTAATAGTCACAGTGGGTACAACATCTCCAGTGCACTTCCTTATAAATTCACTCACCGAGTCAGCGTATAGGTCAATGTTATTCTCTGAGGCTAACCGGATCAAAATAATCTTGAAGCGTGGATTCCGATTTTTCAGACCAGCGCTGAATGGTTCTACTCACTGGTACATCCTGTTTGAAACTGGTACATCCTGTTTCTGCCAATAAGACGGTAGGAGTGAGATGGTGTCGTGGTCAGATTTGCCGAAGGGAGGGAGGGGGAGGGCATTGTATGCATCGTGGAAGTTAGAGTAGCAGTGGTCAAGTGTATTACCCCCACGCATAGTGCAATCAATATGCTGATAGAATTTAGGTAACCTTGTTCTCAAATTTGCTTTGTTAAAATCCCCAGCTACAATAAATACAGCCTCAGGATATATGGTTTCCAGTTTACATAGAGTCCAGTGAAGTTACTTGAGGGCCTTCTTCGTGTCTGGTTGAGGGGGAATGTACACAGCTGTGACGATAACTGACAAGATTTCTCTTGGGAGGTAATATGGCCGGCATTTGATTGTAAGGAATTTTAGGTCGGGTTAGCAAAAGGACTTGAGTTCCTGTATGTTGTTATGATTACACCATGAGTTGATAATCATGAAGCATACACCCCTGCCTTTCCTCTTCCCAGAGAGGTGTTTATCTCTGTTGGCACGATGCGTCGAGAAGCCCGGTGGCTGAACCGATTCCGACAACATATCCCAAGACAGCCATGTTTTCGTGAAACAGAGAATGTTACAATCTTTGATGTCTCTTTGGAAGGCAACCCTTGCTTGAATTTCGTCTACCTTATTGTCAAGAGACTGGACATTGGCGAGTAGTATAATCGGGAACGGTGGGCGATGTGCACGTCTACGGAGCCTGACCAGGAGGCCGTTCCGTCTGCTCCCTTTGTGGCGCTGTTGTTTTGGGTCGGCTTCTGGGATTAGATCCATTGTCCTGGGTGGTGGTCCAAACAGAGGATCCGCTTCGGGATATTCACGTATTCCTGGTTGTGATGTTGGTAAGTTGACATTGCTCTTGTATCCAATAGTTCTTCCCAGCTATATGTAATAAGACTTAAGATTTCCTGGCTGGGGTAACAATGTAAGAAATAATACATAAAAAAACTAAATATTGTATAGTTTCCTAAGGACTCGAGCGAGGCGACCATCTCTGTTGGCGCCATCTTTTAAAAAAAAAAAATATATATATATATATATATATATATATAGCCAAGTTAGCATACTCATTGTGCATTTATTCCTAATGTTATTCTTGATCTATTATTGATCTTTTTCCCCCTCTCTCTGCATTGTTGAGAAGGGCACATAAGAACGCATTTCACTGTTAGTCTACACCTGTTGATTACGAAGCATGTGACAAATACAATTTGATTTGGTAATATAGCATTTACTATCTATGGAAATAATTCAAGTTCCTTTCTTCCATCATCTCAGAACCCTTGGTAAAAACAAAATGGAACTTAAATCAATGACATTTTGCACATTATTATCGCTGAAACAGCCCTTA